>NW_026067956.1:2156598-2277233 GCF_014885135.2 Alexandromys fortis
ATATGCATGTTGGGAACAGAGGTCAACATTACATGTTGCTCCTCAGGTGTCAGTCACCTTATTTATTTATTAAGTTATTTTATTTAGTTATGGTCTTTCTCTGGTCTGGAACTTGCCAAGTAGGCTAGGCTTAGTGAGCCCCAGGGCTTCACCCATCTTTACTTTCCCAGTATTAGAATTACAAATGTACTACCACACTTGGGGAAGGTGGTTATTCGGGGATTGAATTCATTTTTTTATACTTTTATAATGTAAGCACTTAACTATCTGAGCCATCTCCTTGGACACTCAGTTGCTTTTAGCTTTTTTTCTGAGTTTTGACACATTTCTCTCTCTCTCTCTCTCTCTCTCTCTCTCTCTCTCTCTCTCTCTCTCTCTCTCTCTGTGTGTGTGTGTGTGTGTTTGATGTAGTATTTATGTATGTGTGCAAGTGTATGCACTAGGTCTACTGTTCTCTCACTTGTTCTTTTGAGACAGAGTATTTTCCTGAACCTAGAGCTAGGCTAGTGACCAGCATACCCCAGGGATCCTCTTTTCTTCAATCCCAGAGTGTTGAGATTACAGACATGTGTATAGCCATGTCTGGCTTTTTTTTTTTTTAATGTGGGTGCTGGGATCTGAAATCAGGTCCATCTTTGTATAGCAAGTGCTCTTAGCCACTTTTTGTTCGGACATTTTCTCTAAGTGCTGTAAATTTACTTGCTGCATCCAGCTTCACAGTTGTCCTAGCCTAGGACCACCTCTAATTGGGAGGAAGTAGCTGTATTTCAGTAGCCATGGAAACAGCTATTCTTTGTATGTATCCACATTGACTGTTTGCTACATGTTTTAATAATGTGATATATTCCACTAGGGACATGAAAGAATTTTTTTTTTTTTGGTAATGGTGTAGTGGTTTGAATGATAAATGTCCCCCATGGGCTCTAGTATTTGAATACTTACTCTCCGTTTGGTGGTGACATTTGGGAGAGGTTTAGATGGTACAGCCTTGCTGAAGGAAGTATGTCACTGAGAGTAGGCTTTGAGCCATATCCACTTTACTCTTTCTGTTTTGTGCTTTTGGTTCAAGGCATGACCCCTCAGCTTTCTGCCCCTGCAGCAATGCCTGCCATTTTCTCCTTGCTCTCCCCCGCACCATGATGGACTCTTCTCCTTCTGGTACCCTAAACCCAAATAAACTGTCTTCCATAAATTGCTTTTGTTTGTCATATTTCATTGCAACTACAAAAATGTAACTAATACTCTTAATTCACATCTGGTGTTGACAGATGTTTTACTTTTGCACCTTTTTTAGCAGTATATCTATAAGAACTTCTGGAACACCTTAATACCTGTGTTGGATAGAAGAAAATCTATGGATACCTTGGATGCCAAGCTGGGAGTTGATGTTACCTGTCTAGATCTGTTTCACCCCCCTCTCAACTGGGTGTTTGTAGTTTGATGAGGATTTAAAAAATTGTAATAGAATAATAAGTAATAATAATAAATAAGAATAATAAAGGCATGATCTCTTCAGAATCTCATAGCAGTAGATATAGACCCCAGGAACTCTGAGTTCTATATCTTGGGTACCTCTCAGTCTAGAGCCTAGGTATCCCTAGGTCCGGACCCCAGATATCTTTAGGTATAGACCTTGGACACTTTTAGACCTAGGCCCTGGTCACTTTTAGTCTAGACCCCAAGCACTGCTAGATCTAGAACCTGGGTACCTCTAGTCTAGATCCTGGGCGCCTCTAGGTCTAGACCCAAGCTTCTCCCTGGTCTGGCCACTGGCCTCCCTACCTCTTGACTTGTGTCCTTCCCACCCCTTTGCCTAGCTCCATTTTTTGCAGAAACAAAACAACGTTTTAAAGAACATCTGATCACTTCCTAATGAGTACATTTATACTGGAGGCTGGCAAACTTTGTGATTCTACCAGAGCAAAAAAAAAAAAAAAACTTATTTGTAAAGAGGCTGGCTAATTATCCATGACATTTTAAATGTCTGAATTGTCCTTGAGCCGAGAGTGTGAAAATCCAAAGACTTGGGGGGCATACACTCCCTATAGATTTGCTTAATTTCACATACTCAGACAGTAGAAAAACCAAATGAATCTGAGCTGTTGAACAATCACAACATTCCAAGCAGGAAAGCAATGTGAAGAATCTGTTAACTGCAAGGCTGCTAATTTTGTATCACAGAAAATACCCCTGGATATGAAGAAGTTCACTTGAGTAGCAAGTGATATAATAGATATGCTTTGCTGATGGATTAATACTCAACTGAGTGGCTGGACCAGTGATGGCAACAGTCACTTTAATCCATCACAGTATGGGAGGAAAGGCAGAGCTCACAGTTTCTTGAGGAGCTCGTGTGCTGTTTCTTTTATTAATTCCCTGAGCACTGTAAGTTGACCAGTAAGCCATGCTGAATTGGAAGCTCTTGGATTCTCACGGTTGGGATTCAGTGTAGTTGCCTGGGCATGTTAGATAAGAGCTCAGTGGTTGAGTGGAACACTGTAGCACAGTGTCTGGACCCATTGCTTATACCAGCTGCCCGAAGCAGAGAAGCCTTTTGTGTGTGCATGTGTACATATTAGTGTAGACGCGCACGTGTCATTGCATGTGTGTGGAGGTCAGAGAATGAGCTTAGTCACTGGTGTTTGTTTTCCACCTGGGACAGTCAGTTGTTATTTGCCACTGCTCACACCAGGCCAGCCAACCTGTGAACTTCCAGGGATTCTTCTGGCTCCACCTCCCATCTTACCTAGGGGCACAGGGATTACTGATGCTTGCTATTATGCCCAGTATCACACAGGTTCTAGGGACCCAAACTCAGATCCTCACCTGAGTGCTTGGTCACTAAACCATCTCCTTGGTCCTCGTGAAGGCTTTTGTTGGCCTGTATTTTGCTGTCTTCTAGGGTGACAGTCTTAGCCTGCGATCAAGGCCTGAACACACTGCCATCCTAATGGGCATATGAGTTAGAAATGTGGCTCTGGGTTGGAAAAGATCTGGATTCAAATCCTGGTTCCAGTTTTCTCAGGAGCAGATTTCTCACAGAGAAGGTGGGAGGGAGCCCTGCTGCTTTGTGGGTTGGCATGAGATTTAGTGAGATCTTGATGGCCCAGCCACCTCTCACTGCCAGTCTCTCTGCACTGGTGCCTCTCCCCAAGGGAGATTTTAATGCACAGGAATATGATGAACATCAAGTAGTTCTAAGGGGAGGGAGGAGGAATCCTGTTTGTTCTACACTCACAAAACATTTCTGACATCAAATATGTGTATTCTCCACATCAAAACATTCTCTAATTCTCTGCACACCCCAGCTGGGTGTCCATCAGCTTTCCCTAGACCTGTCCTAAGTCCCCAGAGCTCCCGCCAGGTTTCATACACTAGGTTTCAGTCCCAGAAGACTGCCCAGCCCCATATTAGATACCAACTACAAGTCTCAGATCATCACCTCTGCCTCTAATGGTAGTTTTCACCAACCTCCTCAGGCTATATTTGTTTATAGAACTCAGGGAAGTATGTCACTTATATGTGTTAGTTTATTGCACAGGGTACAACCCAGTACCAGACACATGGGAAAACATGAGAGGTTGGGGCTAGGACAGAGCTGCAAAGCCCCTGTGTCTTCCTTGGGGCATCACCTTCCCAGATGATCTCCACACCCATTGTTTGGGGTTTCTATGGATACTTCATTCTCTGGGCATGGTTGGTTCAGTCTTTGGCTTCATTCTTCCCTGGAAGTCAGTGGGTGGGACTAGAAGTTCCAACCTTCTAATCATTTGATTGCTTTCTCTGGCTGCCTTTCCCTCCTCTGTACCCTGTCTGGTCCTCTAGAAATCCCCTCATTTGCATAAACTCAAAGATGTGGGGACTTGTTGGGGAGACCTTGATGACTTCCCATTTGAACCTTCTTTGCTGGACTTGTTTCTGAAATACACAGTCGATGTAGCAAACACTGAACCCAGGATGCTGTTCCAGGCGCTGGGGACAGGTAAAGGCAAGATGGACAGAACCTACACCCCCAGTGGTACATGGTAAGGGACAGAACAGAGCCAGTAAGCACAGAATATACCTTAGCTTCCAATATTATGAAGTAAACTAAACAGAAGAAGGTATGAGAAGGGGGCAGAAGATTTGGTTGAATAAAGATTGGTCCAAGAAGACTTCTCTATAGAACTCGTCCCTGAGTAGAAACTTGAAATGAGAAGTTTCATCTGCAGGAAGAGTGTTCAAAGGCCTGTTGCTAAAAGCTTGGCTTGTTCACATGATAACATGCTGGGTGGCTAGGAGGAGAGGACAACAGGGAAAGGGAACATGAATGGGAAACAGCCAGGGACAGACCTTTGGAAAGGACCTCAGGTTGAGGTACAGGCTGTGGGATTCATCTTAAAGATGATGTTCAGTTATAGAAAACTATTACTCATGCTGCTCAATAAAGATGGGACGCAGGGAGGCTCAGAGAGATGGTGAGGGTAGAGTCAGGAGACTGGTCACTGGTATAGGAAGTGAAATGAACCAGATGCTGTGATAGAGATGGTGAGACGTGGTCACAATCCAGAACCCCAGAGGTGGAGCCAGTGGAACGTTCTGGTATCAAGTTTAAGTGTCCCGTGAGGAGTATCAGGGTCCCAGAAACTTCACCTCTCACCCGTGGACCATGCTCCTGAGGTAAGCAACCTTTCTCCATGTGGACCAGTGCCCATTTTGTCTGTGGGAATAGGCGAGGAGATAAATTTACTTCTCAAAATGCAGGTGTGCGAGTGAAGTATCAGAGCTGGTGGAAGGAACAGTGCCATTTTCTTGGCGCATGAACCTGTCTACAGCTTCCATCTGGAACCTCAACACTTTGAAACTGGAGTGTGGGCAGGAAGGGGCAAGAGGTTTCAATAGCTTGCCGATTTTATCTTTGATGTTATACAGTGGAGTCAAGCTTCCTGGTTCTTTTTTTTTTTTTTTTTCCCTGATTCTTAAGCCATGTTCCAGATAATTGCTCATTTTATTTATGGAATGTCTAAGAATATCCAAAATAAATAGCAAAGATGCAGATTTTGAGTTCAGGGATATAAACAATACTGTGTATTAGTTATCTATTGTTTGACAAATCATACTGTAACTTGGCACCCTAAAACAACACACAAAAATGATCAGTTTCTGTGGTCTAGGGTCTTAGATACACTCAACTGGCCCTCTCCTTCAGAGTTTCACTAATGTCTTAGGTAGGACAGAGACCTTATCTTGAAGATTCTGCCCAGGAAGGGATCCTTCAGGATTACTTGTGTGGATGTTGGGTGGATCTAGTTTTTAAGAGCTTTGGGTTGAGGGTGTCAGGTCTTTCTGGCTGCTACCTATAGCTGTTCTCAATTCCTTGCCACACAGATCTTCCCAGTGTGTTACCTTGCTTCATCAAAGCATGCAAGAGAGAGTGCCAGCTATCAAGATGGAATTACAATTTTCTGTAGTTTAGTTCCAGGAGTTGGGTTGCCTTTAATGTCATATTCTATCACTTAGAATATAGTTATTCAAGGAGAGAGGATTATGCAAATATGAGTTACACCATGATATGAGCCTTTTTGGAATAGGCATAGAGACTGCCTAACACATAGTGATTTGCATATGATGAGATTGTGTGTTGTAAATGTTCTCCTAAGGTAATACGAGGTCAGAAAAGATCTCAGTAATCAGGATTTATAAGCAAAACCTAAGAAACTCAAAGACGTGCCAAAGGCCACAGCAGCTTTGAGATAGGCCTGGACTTTTTGACCATCAGCCAGTAGACGGGGGTTGTATTAGCCTACCCCAAGATAGTAAATTTTGAGTTCACAGTTTCTGACTCAAGGTTTGCAATTTATTGTACATTTTATGGAGGGAGTGTGTGTGTGTGTCCTGGCCATGAGTATATTTGTTTTAGGCCAGTATTACGACAGATGCTGCAAGCATAAGAGACAGGTGTGGGAATTAACAGAAGGAAGGCTGGCAGCACGCCACATCTTGTGGTACTTTGGGCTCTTGTCCCCGGGGACCAAATGAGAGCAATGGGTCAGGACACAAGATCTGCAGAGTGCTGGGTCACTGACTTCTGTTACTAGTGTCTGGATGGATACTACAGCAGAGAAGTCAGAGTGGTGTGTGTGTGTGTGTGTGTGTGTGTGTGTGTGTGTGTGTGTTGGTCAGTGTGGCCACAATCAAGGGTAGACCAAAGTCCTGAAAGCTTGAAGCAGTCCTGGCCAGAGCAAAAATAAAAGGTAATTTATGACTTAGAAATCCGGTTTGATTAGTCATAGTGCTGACCACAGAGCTGGAGGTGGCAAGCTGGGGCTGGCATGCCTGTCCTACACTTTATTTTCTCCCTCCTTTTTTCAACTTGAAGGTAAATGGTGTGACTTACTTAGGATTTGAGAGTTTTTAGTATTTTCAGATACTTCCTTGACCGGTTCCTTTAGGATCTGGCATTTTAAAAGAAGACCTCTTTGAAACAGCTACGGTTTGCCTGATTACCTGAGATTATCAGATCTGTCTTCTGTACCCAGTCCACATAACAACTCTGGCACATTAACCAGGAGGGTGCCTGATAGATGGAGAGACCTAGAACCAGAATTGTTCAGTGATAGGTCAGAGGTCAAAGCACACACAGCTGTCCGTCATATAACTCGTGACATTGTGCCACTGGGACTCACAACTAGATTTTCCCTTTGAAAATCTGATGCTCGGATTGAACAGCATGTAGTCTGATGTCATCACGTCCTCTGTGGAAGAAGAGCAAGAAAGGGTGAATGAAGGCAAAGACGTAAATGCTATCAAATAAAACACGAGAATAAGCAGTGGGTAAGTGTGATCTTAAGATCATTCATTATTGCCTGAGACCTGGTTCTCAACCGTTCTTTCCTCATGTTCCTTCAGCTTTTGGCAAATATTCCCACCATTTGCCATGACATCTTCTATCTCAAGGCTAAGGAGCTGCCACTGCCTCTTCAAGAGCCCCTGCCTGTCCATCTCTGGAGGCGGCTCTACCCTCAGTGAACACGAGTCCTCTTCAGCGAAGGGGTAGACAGCTGGCTGCGGGGAGGTTTATCAGCATGCAATGGTGATTAGGGTCTAACAGACATTAGAATTTGTTACAAATTTCCCCAAGTCCTAGAAATCTTATTCCATTCTTCCTCAGCAGCTGGGTGATCTAAGTTTTGCCTGCAAAGATGTTCCCTAAGCACATTGGGGGTAGGAGAGACAAGTAGGTCAGGTGATCTGATGACAGGGAGATGGAAGTGAGCTAGAAACTTTGTGAGTCAGAATAGATGCTGTGAAGATGCTGTCTGGCAGATTCATGAGAGCTGTGGGCACGTTTAACCCCTAGTAACTATGGTGGGCCAAGAAATAATCATGGGTGACTTGGGAAGTCATCAAGAAGGGGGCATGAGTGGAGAAGGGAAATCGATAGCCAGAAGAATTGCGAAGGAATGGTTGCATGCCAGGTCCCTTGACCACCTCTTCTGCCTCGGGGATCTCTTCTCCCTTGACCATTCAGTTCCCTTTCTTGCCTTAGAACCCCATGTTCCTATGGAAACCTACTTGTCTTTCAAAGCTGGGTACTTTCCCATGAGCCATCCTCTCACCCTTTCCACAGTGACTCTGAGAGAGGGGGGTATTTACTCTCAGTTATTTCTTGAGATGAGTTACTGAAGTTCAAAGGGATCCCATGATCTGTTGAAAGGCAACATCCTTGGACCAGAACACAGAGCTACAGCACAATCTATCCTATACCACACGTGGGTTCAACTGATGTTCCCTTTCTAACGATGCCATGCATTGGATATGGGTACGGTGAGCCGAGCTTGACTTCTGTGCTTCGGGCCTTTCTCACATAGACCTGCCTTGACCACCGCCACCCCAACATCACATCCTAATATTCTTCTCAAACTGGCCTAGGACAGGGCTGGCAAACAATTTCCATAAAGGTCCAGATGGTCAATGTTTTAGGCTTCGTAAGCCATACGGTCTCGGTCCCAGCTCCTGTGTCTGCTCTTGGAGAATGAAGGCAGCAGAGACAGTATATACACAAGTGAGTGTGGCTTTGCTCCAGGAAACCTTTCCTTGATGACACTTGAATTTGAATCTCATAGAATTTTCATGTCTTGAGAATCATTTTTCCTGAATGATTTTCAACCATTTTTTTTTTAAGGACAGAAAATACCAAACCTCAGCTCATTGGACCATGGACCATAGAAAAACAGGAGATAAACTGGTTTTGACTGGTTGACCATTTTTTTGCCAACACCTGCCATAGGAATGTTGGATGGTGACCATTTATATACCTCCGGGTAAAATTGTCTCTGCTCATTCCCTTAAAAGCATGCATGGTTTAAAGCTTCCACTGCAGGAGAAAGCTTTGTCACCTAGAGGGATTTCGGGCAGTGGTGGCTGGGCTGCAAGGGGTGGGAGAGGTAACGGTGAGTGGATAGCCGCCTCTGCGTGAAATAAGGTCAGTCTTGCTGGGAGACTATTGTCTCTTCAGTGAAAATGTTAGATTTAAATCCTATATGCCATTTATCTTTGAGCTCCGTATAGAGAGAAAGGTCTTGCTTTGGTTTCTGTAAAAATACCAGGCTTAGATCTCTTTGTATGAGCTGTCATGAGCCATTCTGAGGCCTGATCCTGTAAATTCATGCTTTTTATTGTTGGCAGAGGGATTGCTTTTGTTTTCGAACAATTTCCCGGTGTGTTCTTTTCAGCTGGGGCTCCCATCAGGCTTCAACTTTAGCTCCACTTTTCATCTCTGATGGGTTTGAAAGACACGGGTCCCTGCCATTGTGCCACAGAAGGCTGCTTCAGCACCCTTTCTCTGCTCCAGAAAGCGATGCAGCCAGCTGCCAGTCCTCCTCTGTGCCCGTGAAGACAGCACTGCTGAGTGCTTCTCTGCGTTTGGCTACCAGGTGATCCACAGGGACCTCTGGGACTTGGCCCATGATTTCTGGATGGCCTTGGAGGGATTGCACTGAACCCGCTCTTGGGTGTCCCTGGAGTGAAGCTGTCCGCTGACTGTTGTCATTCTTTGCAGACTTTGGAAAGAAGCACAGTGTGTTAGTTTCTTTTCTCCTTGCTGGGGTGAAACACCCGACAGAAGCAACTGAGGGGAGGAAGGCTTTACCTTAGCTCAGGCTCGCAGTGGGCATGGCAGTGTCCTACACCTCTGTTGGTGGCAGTGGGAGCAACAGGGGCGGCACTCACAGCTCAGCAGATCAGGAAGCAGGGAGAGGTGGGGGGTGGGGAGGATGAACTCAGGCCAGAGGCAGAGCTGGACCATAACCCTCAATCCCCACCCTTTCAGACTAATGTTAGCCAACTAGACTCCACAGTGCCACCAGCTGGGGACCAACTGTTCACATGAATCGGTGGTGAATATTTCATATTCTAACTATAATACACAAGAAAGGAAGTGGAGACTCACAGAGAACTTGGTTTCCTTAGCACAAAGCCAGCTTCCTCCTCAGCCCCTCCCTGCTGGGTGCTAGAGGCCTCCTGAGGTATGCTGCAGCCAGGATTCTATGGAGGGGCCTGAGTTACACAGCCACCCTTCAAGAAGACCACCCCCCACACAAAGGGACATTTATATCATACCTTTTACTGCAAACTAGGATCCGTTCATCTGAGGAGGATACTAATAATAAGACACAACTTCCTTGTCAGTATTTCTTCCTAAAATGTTTTGATTATATTACAATTTATCAGCAAGCGATAGTTATGTGCTATTATTGTTTTAAAATTAAGCTTATAAGGTCTTGGTCCTTTAACATCTTGTTACCTGTTGGAATGGATTTATTCTCTGGTTATTTCTCTCCGAGATAATTCTGTAGTGATTTTTTCTACTAGGGAAATGATGGGAACCTTCACTGCCATGTTAAGTATGGAAGTGAAGGCTGAAAACATTATTGTTTTGCCATTATATGATATGAGGTAAATCATCATATGTAGATTTTTTTCTTAAGGTACCCTTTATTAAGTTTTCATCTTAGTTTATCAAGAACTTAAAAAAATTCACAAATAAAGGCTGAATTATGTCAAATGGTTTTCAGAATCCATTGAGATGATCTGGATTTTTCCCGTTAGATTATTAAAAAGGCAGCAATAGAGAGATAGAAAGAAGGAGACCTTGGGTAGGACCATGTTTATTCACAGCGAGGGGGCACCTTTGTAACCCATTTGTGTGTGGATGGCCAAATACCTCCAGAAGAAGGTGGGACATGACCTTTTACAGGGTCAGAAATGACTTCTGTAGTCTGCAAGGGAAGCTGGGAAATGTAGTCTTTCAGCAGGAAACATATTCTCTCTCTCTCTCTCTCTCTCTCTCTCTCTCTCTCTCTCTCACACACACACACACACACACACACACACGCACGCACGCATACACAGATTTTTAGTTTATTATCATGTGATAATATCTATTGCTGGACTTTCTGGATGTCTAAATGACAAGTTCTTGGACCAACCCACTTGGTTGTGTTTCTTAGCCTTCTGTTCTGTTCCTGCATTCAGTATTCTTAGAGGGTTTTTGTGTTTATGTTCACAGGGAAGGGAAGTGTCTATAGTTCTTCTGTGTTTTTTTCCTAGTTTTGACCTCATGGTCATGTGGGTATTATGAGCTGAGCAAAATCCCTTCCTCCTTTTTTTTTCATGAAGTAGTTTACATAGGGCTGACAGTCTTGTCTTCTTTAAATGTATCCAGAACTTTCCAGGGAAAATCTATGAGCATGAAGTTTCCTAGGTCAAATTTTCTAATTTTTTTTTTTTTTTTGTGCTACTTGGGTAATCTGCATCTCCCAAGGTATGTGAGTTTTTGTTGTTGCTTGCTTCCTTTTATCCCCTCTGCATAAGCTCTGAGATAAACACAGGGGTTGTTTTGGCGTTACTCAGTTCATGTGATCCTAGTACAAAGGGCTCTTGGGAGAGGGAACCAGGGAACGCTGCTGGGAAAGGTCTCTCCTGACCATTTCTTATGGAGTCAAGGCTGGTGTGGGTATGAGGACATCCAGCAAAGCCTGCCCTGCTGTGGTTCCAGAACACAGTTCTGGTTTGCTTAGACTCAGTGGATGATAACCGTTCCATGGGAGACCAGGGTCCCTGTGCTGCCCAGGCCTGCCCTGATGATGCTCAGAGCTGTGCCCAGGAACTCTGTAGATGCCTTAAAGTCTTGACCTGGACTCCAGCTCTACAGGCTTAGCAGTTACCCTAGGTGCCTGCCTCCTGGGGAAGAAAAGTTGAGCATCTTTCAAAGATGCTGATGCCACCTTTTCCCAAGGTATCTTTTCCTAGTCCTCTACCTCAGCCTTAGTGCATCACAGCAAGGTTCCTCAGTCCACAGAGTGACTCTTTCATCATAGTGTTCTGGACAACAGACTTCCCCTGGTTAGCACTGTGTGGTTCCCATTGCCTACTTGGACCCAAACTGTTGTGCAGGAGTTTTTGGTAAGCACCTTTGAGTTGAGACTTTGTCACCTGCGATCTTTGTCCTCATTTTAATGACAAGTGGGAGACAGGGCTGTGCACTTACCTGACAATACCTCCCAATGTCAACCACAATTAAATTTTCCAGATTTGATTTTTATTCCCTTACACAAGTGATGAAAAGATCTGTCAGTGTATCACCATGAGTAAAAGACAATCTCACCATCTTTATACTTTTATATAAACAAAGGGGAAAGCTCTCAGATTCAACTAAATAACCAGCCAACCAAGCAATACACCACCAAAATTAAAAAAATAAATAAAAATGCTTTCTATTGTAGTGAGGCCTTTGGCATGAATTTAAGTTTAGCTTCCCTGGGAATTCTGGGAAAACGTTTTTCTTCATTGTTTTTCTAAAGCCTGCAAAGCAGAGCTAGAACTTCCCAAACAAAGCAGCGCAGGAAACCACTAACAATCCCCTGGATAACGCAAATGAATAAAAATTGCCAAAATCATCGCGAAAGTGCTAAAAGCCTGGCTAGGATATTTTCCGCACGGTCCCTACTGTGGTTCAGAAATGCCTGCTTTAGCAATGTGATGCACACGGGAGTGGGGTTGGGGCACATCTGTGGAGAAAATAAACCACATAGCGAGGGTCTGCAACTTAGAAATGTCTCCTCTTCCAAGGACTGATTTGCAAATCAGTGAGACTGGAAATTTATTGTTTCCTTCCTATGGAAATCAACTGTATAAAAAGTGGTTTGCTTTCTTGGCTTACATAGTTAGTTTTTCTTTTTAAGAAATAAAAGTAAATAAATTGCATGATTTCTTTCATTAGAATATATAACTATTTTACTTTCATATTTCTGAGTAATAAGTATTTCAAAACTCATAGCTTAAAACAATAGTTCCCTGTTAATCTCATGGCATTGAGGTCTGTGGCCCAGCTGGGTCCCCCGGTCAGAGTCCCTCAGGAGACTGCTGTGTGTCATATGCCTGCATGTCATGTGACCTTGCATAAGGCCTAGTGTCTTGTCACATGGGCCTCCTCTCAAGGCTGCCTCATCACGTGGCAAGAGATGCCTCCTAGTGTGAGCCACCCAGGATAGAACCAGAGGGCGTTTACGACAGATGGACAGATGTCCGTGACTACCTCTGCTCAGAGCAGACTTCCTGTCACTCCTGTTGTGTTCAATCCAACAGAGGCACATTAAGCCCAGGTCACACTCAAGGGGAGGGCATCCAAGCAACCCTTCTTGACAGAGCAGGGCAGAGAAGTTGGGAGTGTGCACTTAGAGCCAGGGGAGTACCCATCCTCAAGCTCACCAAACCCCACCAGCACCCCGTTTTCAGGTGACACCATAGCCTGGGGCACCGGGGTTCCAGCCTTCTGAACAACGCTGAGCTTCCTGTCCTGACATGAACTGGGCTTTGGCATTGGAAATGTGCGCTGTTCTAAAGCGGGTGATTTCTGCCCTAAGTGGGAGGGAATCAGCTCTCCATGGGCCTGAGATTCGTCTCTATAGTTAGGTTAGTAGCTGGGCAGTTTGGAGAAGTGGCAAGTTATCGGTTGAGGGTGTTTTCTTGATGCTAAGCAGGAGAACTTAAGAATGTATTCTCTCACTGCAGAAGTACTTCCTAAATCGTGGCCAGAATCCTGGGCATAGTTCTGTTGCAGATTCATTACAGGCCAAGCAGGCCCACGTGGGGGTGGCTCACCACCATATATGCCAGCATGATCATGGGAAATGGGCTATGTGTCCCAGGCCTCATAAACTTGCTTTCAAAGGGTGACTTATTTTTAAGTTGGGGACTTGCCTGTGTCCCCTTGGCTGCTTCCCAGAAACCTTCCCCCCAATAGTTTATACTCTGAGCTCTCAGTCTTCGGGGACAAGAATGTGACAGAAAACACTGATTACTGTAATTTACTCTTAGCACTAAGAACCTGGCAAACCTATCAAGATATAACTCTACACAAAACAGATTTTTCTGCTGGGCCTGTACTAACTCCCTTTGTAGCTGAGGTTTGACAGGTCACAGTTATCTTCTCCATCTCTGGGGCTGTAGGGTCTAAATCAGGCTTTTCCAAATCCCTGATCCACTTTGGACCCCCCTTCAGGCATATCTATGTAGAAACTGATGGCCCCTGCAGAGACAGACATCAGCTTGGCCCCAGTGTAGATTCTATGGAAGGCTCCTGCCTTCCCCTTTCTTGAGTTCTGCCTTTTCAAACATTGATCCCATTTTATTCAGCAGAGGCCCAGTGAGTCATTAGGACATTTTCCAAGAAATGACCTGATGGGGAGCCTCTGTTAGCCAATGGCTTTTAAGAGGCTGGACCAGGTTGGGGCGTGATTTAGAGTACCAAAAGCCGGGGTCCCACCCAGCTCAGTCTCTTCTTCCTGCGCTTCACACCTTGATGTGGGAGCCCTGTTCCTGTTCTGTGAGTTTTTCCTTTTAATAAAGAAAAACCTTAGACTACTCTCTTGGGATTATTTAGCTCGTGTTTCCCCCCATTTGACACGTTCAGCACCAGTGACCTATCGGCAAATGTGTGCCTGAGCACACACAAGGAAGGTAGTAGATGCTCAGCATTTTGCCCTCTACTCTGTCCCTTCATGCAGTTAGATGCGCAGATCCATGTGCAGAAAGCTTAGATGTTCTGATTAGCATAGAAAGATAAGTAAAAATAGCCGTGCAATGGTGGCGCACAGCTTTAATCCCAGCACTTGGGAGGCAGAGGCAGGAGGATCTCTGTGAGTTCGAGCCAGCCTGGTCTACAAGAGCTAGTTCCAGGACAGGCTTCAAAGCTACAGAGAATCCCTGTCTTGAAAAACCGAGAGAGAGAGAGGGAGGGAGGGAGGGAGGGAGGGGGAGAGAGAAAGTTTTGTTCATTTTGTTTCTCAATATGGGTATGTACTGAGTTATCTAACTTCCCCCAAAGGCTAGGTCCTTAGACAAGTGTTTTTAGGGCAGCCAATTCAAAGGTGCTCTGTCTCCAAGAAGAGTTGATTCTAAAGAACTGTGTGTGTGTGTGTGTGTTGTGTGTGTTGTGTTTTAAGCAAACCTCAGTGTGTCATACATCCTCTCCTGTACTTTCCCTTCTTTGTTCCATATGAGGATGCATTCTTACCCAACAGGATTCTTTTCTCGGCAGAGTGTTGCTAGTGCTCTTTTATGTATGACCCCTGCACTTACTATTTATCCATAAGCAAAGGAACAGTATCCCATCTTGCAGCCCCGGTCTTTGCTGAACCTTGCTGGTGTCCCACCTCTTTAGCAATACTTTAATCTCCTTAGAAATTTTTCTTCCCTTCTGATCTTCTGAAGCAGACAATGACTTCAGCAACTGGGAGCCTGTTCATGTAGCAGAGGCCAACTGTACAAAGCCAGCATTGTGTTCATACCCACCCCAATTTGTCTTTCTGAAAATCACCGATTTTTAGCTGTATCTGCTTCATTCCCCGGGTGGAGGGGAACGAGTGGAGTTGAGTTTGCTGTGAGGTTTGTACCAATATAGTCTGTGCTTCCAGCACAGAATAATGTCAGGATTCCTTCCCTGTGGAAGAACAGCAGCCATAGAACCAACCAGGCCCGCTCTATCCAGACCTAAGTGGAACACTGCTGATAGTGCCAGAGACACTGTGGGAAGGGGGTTAGCCTCCGGAACAGATTGCGCGGGGAGGGCTGGGCCCCACAGGCTCAGCTGAGCATCAGGCTGGCCATTTATCACTGCCAGAGAGGGCGGGGTGAGGGCGGGAGTCGTCAGGCCACTCCCGCTCAGCTGCTGACTGACAGCTGACAGCACCATATACCACCTTCAGGCAGCCCATGTGCCGCCAAGGGAAGGTGTAGTCACCTGCCTGAGCTGACATGGTCCCAGAGAGGACAGAAGAAATGAGCAGAATGCTTGGGATGTCAGTGAATTGTGAACAGGCTCCTCTGTGGCAGTGTGTGGAACTGTTAGTGGAAGCCGCCTTCAGTGGGTACAAGAAGCCCCGGGTTAGGCTCCAAGGAAATAGCGTACCTGGTGATTGGATGAGAAGATGCCTCCGAGGTCTCCGTACCTTTATTACATCCCAAGGACTTGACTGTGATGTGACGCTGTTATTTTGATATGCTCAAACTGATCTCCCTGGACAGATACCAGGGAGAAAGTGAATACCTGCGTCAGCAGGTACCAGGGCCTTAAAGCAATGCAAACTATCCTGGCTCAGTCCCTACAAGCCTTAAGAGACAAATGTTTTTAAAAACAATATTGGAAGTATGATTTCTCTGTCTTTTTGTAGAGATGTGTTTGCCATGCATATTAAAATCTACACTGTGCTTTAGAGGCTGTAGGTCACAGTAACATGTTAGTATGGAAGGGGGACTGCTCTTGACTTACTCCTGTGTGCCAGCATCTTTTTTCTCCTTCCTTCCTTCCTTCCTTCCTTCCTTCCTTCCTTCCTTCCTTCCTTCCTTCCTTCCTTCCTTCCTTCCTTCCTTCCTTTTTTTTTTCAAGACAGGGTTTCTCTGTGTAACAGCCCTAGCTGTCCTGAAACCAGTTCTTGTAGACCAGGCTGGCTTCGAACTCACAGAGATTTGCCTGCCCCCCCCCCCCCCCCCCGTCTAGGATTAAAGGTGTGCATCATCACCACCCTGCTGCCAGCATTTTCAACAGTTCTATTCACAAGGACATCACTGAGTCCTTCAGACTAAAATACAGATCTTAACCCACAATTTTTTTTAAAAAAATGCAGTTTATACTCTCAAGATTATCTGTTTTTTAAATGTGTGTATGCAGCATGATATGCGCATGTCTCTGTGTGTATACATACATATATCTGTATGTGTGTGTGTATAGTGTGTGTGTGTGTGTGTGTGTGTGTGTAGGCTAGAGGTTGACATAGCAATGTTCCTCTATTGATCTCCACATTACTAGTTGAGACACAGCCTGTCACAGACTCTGACATTCCCTGGTTGACTAGTCTGGCTGGCCATTGAGTTCTAAGGATCTGCCTGTCTTCTCTCTCCCCCGGCACTGGTGTGCAGCCAGCACAGATGGGTGCAGCCATGCTTGGCTTTCCTTATAGGAGTGCCAGACAGGTCCTCAAGCTAGGATGGCAGGCACTTTACTAACGGCCGTCTCCCCAACTCCAAGATGATCTGATTTTGATAGTCATTAGGAATTACTTGTGTTTATGAAGAGGTGGGTTTCATGAAGTCCAGAAATTTCCATCCTGTAATATTGCATGCATTCCCAAGTGCAGAAGTTAGCTGTGGTTCAATGTGGTGATTAATAAAAACATCCCCAAAGTGAAGCGCTCCAGATGATAGGGGTGATGATGGAATGCATTTCCTGGGGTGATGGGGTGAGCCTGGGAGCTTGGGTGTCCTGGGGACTGCACCAGAGCCGGGAGCTTTAAGAGCAACAGCCTTCTCTGGTACAGAAGCTAGGGCGCATGGCTAGGACCAGCAGTCCCGAGGAGGGTGTTGGCTGTGCTCGCTGATGAAGGGTGATGACAGGGAAGACACTTCATCTTTCTCTTTGTGTCACAGAGCCTGGCAGGGAACCAGAAACCCATAAGCTTCCCAACTTGCTTGGCTAGAGGATGGATTCCTCCGCTGTGACATGCGGGACAGCTATGTGCTCCCTGTCCCCCTCCTCACCCCCATCAACCTTCCTGCACAGTTTATGAACTAATGAACTCATCAGCCCTGCCCAAGTCTGGAGCAATGTCTCAACCCCCATCAGACAGAAACAGATAGCCTGGTCACACAGCTGCTTCCATTGCTAGATCCTAGCAGCTGAGCCCTCATTCCTCAGGGCAAGACTGAGTTCGTGGTGCTTGGATCATAGAGAGGAAGGGTCTTGCGGGTTCAAACAGGAGGGGCAGGCAGAAAGTGGAGCTGTTGGGCTGTTAGTGGTTTTCATACCGAGAGGTCTGCCCGCCTTCTTTGTGGATCAGATTGAGCCCAGAAGAAAACATTTTGATTTTTTTTTTTTTTTTTTGAGACAAGGGTTTCTCTGTAGCTTTGGGGCCTGTTCTGGAACTAGCTCTTGTAGACCAGGCTGGCCTCGAACTCATAGAGATCCTCCTACCTCTGCCTTCCTAGTACTGAGATTAAAGGCGTGTGCCACCACTACCCGGTGCAACATTTTAATTTTTAAAATACTGTCTTTTGATGGTTTTCCTTTCATTTTTAGTTGACTAATTATCAAATAAAGGCTTCTCAGGAAAAAGAAACAACAAAAAACCAAAAAGAAAACTAGAGCCCACAGTCATGTGAAGAAGGAAGAAAAGTCCTCTGTAATCCAGCACACGGCAGCAGCTCCTGTCCTGCTTCCATCACTGTCCAGGGGTCGTTGTTCTGGGCCTTTGTCTCTCCTTACTGAGTAGGCTGTGTAGTCTGCCCTCCCAACCCTATTCTTCTCACTTCCTGATGCTGTAGGAAAACCATGTATGATAATCTCTTAGAAATAACTAACCTTCTATCTCAGAACGGCATAACTTATGTCATTGTTGTCAGCATTTCCCCAAACACTGTATTCCCAAACACGGTAGCCCCAAACTGTAAGAACAGAATGCCAATAATAGATAGGACTCTAGTGCCCATGCACATGCTTAGCTAGAGACAATTCTCTCTCCTCCCCCAGGGTCCCTGCCCCGCATCTGAGTGACATACAAACTGTCTTTGATGTTGTGGAGGGGACCCGAGGCAGGATCTGGTCAGTGTTCTGGAGGGACTCTTCCACTGAAGATGGAAGAGACTGGTCCAGAATCAGATCTTGGGGCTTGCATGGACGCTGCTTACTTCCTCCAGACGCCTTGAATGTGTGATCGGGAGAAGGGAAGGGATTGGGAGACTCTTGTTTTGGGAGGTCAACAGATTTTTCATCTCAGACCCAATGAGAATGTTGATCACCATTCTCATTAGAAACTGGGGTGCTGGTTAATTTTAGCTGTCAACTCGACACAGTCTAGCATCTCTTGAGAAGGGATTCTCAATTGAGGAAGGAATTGCCTAGATGAGACTGTTATGTGGGCATGTCTGTGGGGGTTGTCTTGATTGTTAATTAAAGTGGGAAGACTTAACTCACAGTGGGCAGCACTGTTTCGTGGGCTGGGCCCTTAACCTTGTAAGAGTGAAGAAAGCTAGCAGAGAACTGACTGGCAAACAAGGAACAGCGAACGTTTCTTTCTGCTCTTGACTGTGTTAATCCTGCCAAGTGAGACTAAAACCACACTATAATTTTTGAGCCAAATTTGAAGTAAGCTTCATTAAATACTATGGATACTGGCCAGAGCCATACCTGGTGTTCCTAGAGAATGGTGGCAAATTCCATTAGTCAGGTGCTCATGAAGGCAAAACCCATAAGGCTATATACCTCCCGTCTTTGTGCAGTAGGAGGCCAGCATACATCCTGACGTATTTCCTGTCTACGTACCTCCTGCTACACGTGATCAAGCACATTCTATGCAGCTGAGGCAACCAAGCTTGTTTACAGAAGTGAAAACATAGGGCTTGTTATCTTACATGAAAAACAGCCCCCAGCGTTCTAGGATGTTACCTGTCCTTGGGCAAGTGGGCCTTTCAGGTTAGAGCCATTTTGGTTTTATAGATCTCTTAAGCACAGTCATTTAAATTAAAACAACTTCAGCTCTCACAACTGTAGAAGCGATGTGACCAGTCGTCTCAAGAACTTGCCACTGCCACCGTGAAGTAATACAACCTGGAATTGGAAGCCAAACCAATCGCCTTCCCCCCAAATTGCTTTTATCAGGATGTTTTGCAGCGGGTAAAGGTGTTGTCACAACAGTTTTGACCACTTAACATTTTGAAGGCGTAATAATGGAACTTCCCACTGAATGTGTTGACATTGGGAAGCAGATGGCTGGTATCCTAAATCCAGTGTTTGGGAATATTGACAGGTGCTTGAGGAAGGAATGAAGTGGGGGTCTATTGTATGCAGCCTGGCAATCTTGGTAAACAATAGTATGGCTGATCATTATTTCAGGTCTGGTTCTGTGAGGACCCCCTGGCTCTGGGGATGTCTATTGCTCCATCTAGTCATTCAGTTCTCTCCACCAGATGACAGATGACTGCTCTGGTGTGTGAGGATAGCTTAGGCCGCTCATCATGGGGTGACTGTTACTCATGGAGTGACCTGCCTGTGAGAATCAGTGTTCCTGGGCACTCAGTATCTTCAGTCCTGAAGAAGGTAGGAGAGGTTAGGCAAGCGAGGTGAATCAGCCTTCTATTACCGGTTCTGAGGCAGCCACTAGATGATCCACGTGCCTTTGTGTAGGGTTGGGCAGGAATCTGACTGAAAGGTTAATAGTTGGCAAAGGAGGAGACACAAAACAGAGGCATAGATGCTAAACTCTTGTCCTGCTTTCAGGCTCTTTCCCTCAGTGTCTGTGGTCTGAAGTGAGGTCAGTGCTTTGTGGCGAGTTTTTGTTGCAGGCATAGCCAGGACCAAAGCTCTTGCACCTTCTGGTGACTCTGTGTTCCAGGACAGCAGCCATTCCTAGACGCTCTAACCGGACAATATCCCATTGTCATAAGGAGCTTGGGCCCAGGAGAAGCCCAAGGGGTGGGGTCTGGTCTCCAGCCTTCCTTTTCCCTGCCACCTGCCATCCTCTTCCTTCATAAGATACAGGTTCTAGCCATCGTAATTTAGATACAAGTCAGGCAGCTTAGGGCTGGGCGGTTGTGTGGTTCTGAATTACTGCAGACGCGATTAGGCAGTGTCTGTTGTCCTTTGTTCAAGAAAGGAAGCTGCCATAATATTTGGGGCATCTTAGACTTTCACAGGACAAAATCCAGTGGTGTCAGTGCCTTCTTCTGAAGCCTTGAGAACATGTCCCCGGGGTCCCTTTCAAAATGCCCGTCAGAGTTGACTCTGACCCTTGCTTACATTAACCTCTGTGTTCTTCAAGCAGGAGGCTTTCAGAATAGATGAAAATCCACCCCCGTGCTCATCTACCCTTGACAGAGGACACATCATCACCATGAACTGCACACATGGCTTTGGAAGGGCCCCCACTGAGCAGGGAGCAGAGGCAGGGACATGTGCTCAGCCAGCCAGATTGGAGGCCTCTACCCTGCTGTGACTGGGCCACAGATGTCTCTGCCTGTCACCCCTCCCTGCCCTTCCCTGCAGTAATCAATAGTGAGGGCCCAGCTAATGCATGATTTTTCTGTTCGGTGAGCTAGCTGGTTTCTTATGGTGAATTATGCCACTAATTTTGGAGCATAAACTTGTGAATGCTGCCATTTACAAATGCTGGTGTCACCCCCAGATAGGTAACCAGTCTGGCTCTGGGGTCCCTAGATACCTTGGACACGTGGCTGTAGCAGAGTTTCAATGGGGGGGGGGTGCTTTTTTGACTTACAGGGACAAATCCTTCATTGCTGGATTTTGTTGAGCCAGGATCTCTTATAGCCCGGGATGGCCTCAGAGTCTCTATATAACTGAGGTTGACATCACATCCTGATCCTCCTGCCTCTACCCGCCATGTGCTGTCTTGTCTGGGTTTTAAAGAACTCACAGTCCTCACCCCTGCCCCCAGTACTCCTCTCCTATTCTAAAGCTGTATATTGTTTTGCTTCTTATTTGAAATTTTGCTCTTTGAGGTTTTAGTGACCTGGGATCAACTATAGCCCAAAACAATTAAACAGAAAACTTCCAGAAGTGAACAAAGAGTTTAAAGCTGTGTACTGTTCTGAGGGACATGGAATACTGCGCATTTCACTCTGTATTGCCTGGGATCTGGATTGCCCCTTTGACTGTTCTCCTGTCCATTGGCCACTTGGCAGCTATCTTAGCTATCAGAGTACTGAGGTACTTGCAGTACTGAGGTACTTGGGTTAAAGTAACCCTTATTTTACTTAATCAGGGTCCCAGAATTCATGAGTAGTGATTCAAAGGAGACTCCAGGTAAAAAAGCAAAACTCAAAAAGCAAAACCAAACCAAAAAAAAAAATACCCCATCCCTCAATACTCACAAACAAAGATGGAAGGACAGTTTAATTCTGGTACTATGTAGCAAGGCTGCCGGTTGTATAGAGTAAAATACAGTATATATAAGGTTGGCTCTGTCTCAAGTTGGAAGCATTCACTTGGATTCTATCCTCCGTAGATGAGAGAAAACTCCCACTGCAGGGAGTCTGATAAATTATTGAGGGGATTTTACTGCAGTTTATTGGTAGAAGTGAGGAAGAAAACAACTTTTTTTTTTTTTTTTTGGTCGCATCTTTCTGTTTCCTTCACTCAAACCAGGACTGACAGGTGATTTTGTTCTGGATTCTGTCTCTGAATGATAATTGACTCTCTGGGTTGTTCTAATGAGAAAAGATTTTGGGAGAATACGGAAAGTAACTAGTGATGTCTGACATGAACACGCGTGCGGAGGAGGATAAGATACATCATTTCCTGATTCAGATCTAGTTTTTTTTTTTTTTCGATAGAAAGCTCCCATGCAGATTCCAATGCTAGCCTGGCAGTTGTGCAATACTTGCAGTGTGCCAGGCTTTACATATCTAATGTAATTCTCAAAGCCACTTACGAGGTAGTTCAAACGAGGAAATGCATAATGGAGAGCCTTTCCGAATGAGGGAAAGCCTCACAGAGGTTAAATGATAGGTCAAGGTTGTCCAGCCAGGATGTGGAGGGGGCTCGAGATCACACAATCTCCTTCCAGGGCCCTGTCTGTCATCCCAGCCTGTCCTGTCTTTCTCTTGCTAAGGCTGCATAGACTGCCACAGGGCTGACCTAAGACTCAATGATCTGTATTCCAGAAGAAAATGCAAAATCAATTTATAGAAACAATTATCTTTGGGCCTCAGGCTCTGGAATAAAAGATGAGATAGAGGCATCTCACCAGAGAGGACAGCACTCCTTCCTGTCCCGTGTGGAACACTTTCATGCCTACTTCCGTCAGCCCTGCCGTCTTCCCAGACGCGAGGAGGTAAGAAGCTAGGAAGGAGGCTCCAGCATCGGAGGGTGAGACATTGGCTCCCTCCTCTCCAGGCCACCCAGCTGGGTCACTGATTCTGAGTGCCAATTTAAGTGTTTACCTTTATATGTGGGAAACACACTCTTTGTATTTTTTTTTTTTAAAGAGGATACTATAGGACTATGCCAATGGCTTAGTTATTGAAGTCCTTGCCTTGCATGCATAAGGACCTGACCACCCCTAGAAAAGCCAGACGTGGTAGTGGTGTGTACTTGCCTCTCTAGTGCTGGGGAGGCAGTTACAGGTGGATCTCTGGGGCTCACTGGCCAGCCAGCCTAACCCAATTGGTGACTTCCAGGCCAGTGAAAGACAATGTCTCAAAACTAGGGCAGGTGGCACTTGAGGAATGACAACTGAGGGTGTCCTCTGGTCTTCACATGTACTCAACACACATACATATGCACCCCACATGCACACACACACGTACACAAAGACAGATATCTGGTCACATGTCACAACAGTGTTTGAATCACAACAGACCAGAGATGATGGTGGCCTCAAGTTTCATTACGAAGTTAGTGATGTCTTGATCAAGTTTAGTTTGTGTAAACATGCAGAATGGTGTTTAATAATACATTTCTTAGACCATCTCCCATTAAGTAATGCAACAGTATGAGGATGTGTGTGTTTGTGTCTATTTACTGGGTCTTTTATATTGGCTTAAAGAGACTTTTAAATTCTATTTACTTCATTTACTAGCTTAACAAATACTGAAAAGCTCTGTGTCACTACATGCTGGGTTTATGAGATAATGGGACATGGGATGTGGCCACTGCCCTCTGAGCTTGCCATTATTCACTGGAAAATTTGGTCCTTGTCCATGTAGAAACACGAATATTTAGTGCAGCCCCTAGTGAACAAGGCAGAGGTGTCTGTAGGGGAGGGAGGTGTTGAAATAAGAGCAGTGGGGCTGAGTCCCCAGCACCCTGGCCGCCTGGCTAGCTTATGCCTGAAATAACAACACACAAACTGTATTCATTTTAACACTGCTTGGCCCATTTCTATCTAGCCTCTTCTAGGCTAATTCTCGCACCTGGACTAGCCCATTTCTAATAATGTGTGTAAGCACCCCAAGGTGCGCTTACTGGGAAGATTTTAACCTACGTCCGTCCTGGGTTGGAGCTTCATTGCGTATGCCCAGGAGAGCGAAGCAGGGCCTCTGCTCCAGAGAGCAGAGCTGTCGAGTCTGAGCTCACTTCCTCTTCCTCCCAGCATCCTATTCTGTTTACTCCTCCCACCTATGTTTTAACCTATCAGGGCCAAGGAGTTTCTTTATTGCTTAACCAATGAAATCAACAGATTGATATATGACACTCCCACATCAGGGAGGAGAGGCTTGGTAAGCAGTCCTTACGAATCCTTGAAGGCCAGCAGCAGCACTGACTAGCCTCAGAGTAATGAGGACGAAATGCGGTTAATCTTGCCTGTCGGCTTGACTGCATTGAGATCTGCCGAGAAGGTTTCTAAAGCATGCCTCTGAGTGTGTCTGTGAGGGTGATACCATTAGCAAAAGGGGTGGGGAACCTTCCCTGAGTGTGGGTGATATCACCATGTAGCCCTGGTGGAATATAGGAAGAAAAGGGGAAGAGCCCATAAACACAGGTGCTCTCTCTGCCTCCTGGCTGCTGTGATGAGGACACTGTTTATTTTGCCTTCCCACCCTGACAGATCAAGTTTCTGAGACTGAGCCAAATGACCCATTCCTCCCTGAGTTATTTGCTCAGAATATATATATCAGCAACAATTTTGATGGACATGGGAGGGTACTTGGGAGTTTATGTTATATTATTTTTATTTCTTTCCATGTTGAAAGATCACTGTGGTTACACTGGGAAGAATGAATAGACAAGGGATACAGAACTAGAGGCCAGACAGAGAGGTCAAGGACATGAGACAAGGCCAATTTGCAGGTAAAGGGAAGGTGAAGTTGGCTAGACTCAGGACATAGTGTATGTGGGTAGTACAGGAGCTAGTCCAAGAGGTGGGGAGATGGTGGCCTGTTCCTAAGGCAGTGATGCAGGCAGTCAGGTCTGGAAACATCTCCTATGTCACCACAATGCCACAGAAGACATACCTTCTCTTATATTTGTGAACTTCACCTGAACTATAGATTAGCCTTGGTCTGCCCAGGAAACCAATTGCTAAGGAAAAAACTTATACAGAGAAGTCTATGGTTTTGTGGATTTTAAATTTTTTTTAAAATATTTATTTATTTATTTATTATGTATACAATATTCTGTCTGTGTGTATGTCTGCAGGCCAGAAGAGGGCACCAGACCTCATTACAAATGGTTGTGAGCCACCATGTGGTTGCTGGGAATTGAACTCAGGACCTTTGAAAGAGCAGGCAATGCTCTTAACCACTGAGCCATCTCTCCAGCCCCCGGATTTTAAAATTTTTGAGTATTTTTTTTTATCCTAGACAATGAGGAAAAGAATCTAATAATGACAAAGGTAGTATTGAATAAAATGAAATACCCTGCATAGTCTCTGTGTTTTTCACTTTCCTCTCAATATCCCCATCTTAGGTCATTGTCCTTGTAGTCCACATGAGTGGCGTGTGGGGTAATAAAATGGTTTCTCTTGTTAGTACTGCAGATATCATAGTTCTTCGTTGTTCTAAGCTATGCCTCGGATACATTGCTGTCACATCCGTTAAGCTCAGGTAGAAAGAGCATCAACAAACCAAGAAAGGATTCCATGCAAGTCCAGCTTGGTGACCCAATGAGTCCTACTGGATCTACTCACAGGAACATAGGTTGACCAGACAGCTGAGAGTCCCGCCAACAGCATGGAGGACTCTTGAAAAGGTGCCCTCCGAGAGTCCATTGGACAACTCTTAGGCAGCGACACTACTGGAATGTCTCACTAAGTTAGTTTCCCTCTTACATATCCGTGGGGAGAGGCACCTCTTGAAGGTCTCCTGAAGGCTCCTAAGCCCCCTAGTCCTTCTGTGAAGGAAGACTAATAAGTCTGGTCTCTTGAGGGCAATGTGCTGGTGATCACAGCTGCTCTGACTCAAGATGGCAATGGCATCACCAGTCCGGAGGGACCAGCTGCATTTGATAAAACCATGAGTGTAATTTTTAAGCACTCTGTGAGGCTTCCTGATGACAAGTGGAACTTAACGTTATGTTATGTAGATCCTCTTTTTGCCTACCTACATTTTCCCTCAGGTTCAACTCTTACAGGTGGGGTTAGTGGGTTAAAGGAAGGAGTTTCTGATTTCTTGGCAAGGGTAAAGGTGAGAATCTAGGCTCATTGGTCAGGGTTAAGGGATGGGTCGGGGGTACTCATAAGGCAGAGCCTTGGTCTCCATGTGTTTGCAGGGATGCGATGACCAGGGACCTTGAGCATATGAGCGAGCCAGAAAGGGTCATCTGGGACCTTTCATCGTGTCTCTGCTAATTGTGTTCAATAGTGGCTGAGGGCTCCAGGAAGCTGCCAAGCCTGCCCGCTATCTGTCTCTACTCTGGGCTGTTTGCTTCCCTTTTCTTGGATTTTCTTTCTTGAAAACCAATAGAAAACCCCGAGATGAACTTATGAAATCTGGGGAACTAAAAGGAGCCTCGCAGACTCACAGGGTCTACATCACCTAGGCAATGCTACAAAGGGTGCTGAGAAGCCCATGATTTGGATAGGAGCTTAAGGCCTGCTGTGGCATGGTCCCCACCTCAATCTAGTGTCATATCTCCTCACACGTGGACCAGGTGGTTCACCAAGATCCTCTGGCATTCGCTCGGGTTGTTTCCTTGTCACCCTTGGCCAGAGCTTAGTAGACCTGTTGTGACTCTTAAGCCATGAGGAGGTTGAATGTCAGGATTTAGTTGTTCCTCCTGTGTTCTATGTAAATAGTCATATATGAGCATGTATGTTGGAAGCCCCAGCCTGGAGGCTCATTACATCTCTACTTTGCAATGGTGGTGGGACTTCAGGGCTGAAGGGCTGTTGATAAGCACCTTTGTGGGTCCCCAAAACAGTTGTCCCTGGAACAGTGCTCGAATCACAGTGGGGTGCCCTGGCTTCCTGCTGCACTTCTTGTTTAAATACCAACTTTATCGATATTCTGATTGTTGGACATCGTCCGGGGAGACATCCTTACTCACCCTGGATTTCAAGGATTCCCTTGTTCTCTTGGGTGGTCAGCTTCAGTAAGGACCCTCTGACCAGTGGTCCAGCACTTTTCCGTTGTCCAGGCCTGTAAGAACTTGGTCCCTGACACATTTCTTTACAAAACAACATGCCAGAGTTTGATGTCTAAGCTACTCTGTCATTGAGGTTGAAAACTCAGGTAAAGGGCTAGGGAGGTGACCCAGTCAATGGCTTCCCCTGCAAGCCTGGTGGCCTGAGTTTGATTTCTAGAACCAATGGAAAATGCTGGATTTGGTGGCATATATTTTAATCCCTGTGCTGGGGATTAAAAGCTTGACAGGCATATGAACACATGCCGTTATATGTCAGTGAAGCTTATGTGAGTGTGATACAGGCAGATACAGGTGAGATCTCTTGGGCTCCTTGACTGGCCAGCCTTGCCAAATTGGTGAGCTCTAAACTAGTGAGAGACTGCCTCAAAACAAAACAAAACAAAACTCAAAAACAAAGTGGATCATACCTGAGGAACGGCATCCGAGGCTAACTTCTGGCCACCGCATGCGTGCGCGCACACACACACACACACACACACACACACACACATATCAACCCCACATGCACCCTTGCATGCATGCACATGAGTGCACGTACACACATGGCTTTATAAAAATAGCCAGGTGATTGAAATTCTCTCAAGAGGGTAAGCTCTGATGTGTTCCTGACTCCTGCAGAGAACGGGCTCACTGACACATTTAATGACATGTGTTAGCATGCATGTCAAACTTTACACTTAAACTCACATTTCTTTCTTTCTTTTTCCAGCCAAACACCATGTCAGTGGCAACAGAACGGTTGAACCTTTCCCAGAGGGAACACAGATGGCTGTATTTGGTAAGATATCAACTCAGAAAGAAAACCCAAATACTGTGCAAAGCTTCCTGCCAACTTTCTTAGCTGTAGTAAGTGTCCTCGGGGCTTCAAAATCTGGGCTCTTCTAGATATTTACAAGTCGTTACAGCCAAGAAAACTCTTGAGTTCTTAGTAATTTCTGGGCCCAGGAATACTTACTTTGTAGAATCCGATATGTTTTCTTGTCTAATTTTGACAGCCCAGATATCATGCTGTAAGATTGCAGTTTCCTTTGGCCACACTGTGAATTAACCTAATTAATTTAGGATTTGAGCTTTTCTTTCTCTTTCACACAGATGCACAACTTCTATCAAGTGGTGTGGAGTCATTATTGCAACCCACTCCTAACTAGATGGCCTCTTTCTTCTCCATGAATTGAGCACATTCATGGGTAGGATCATTAATTAAAAATATTTCAAGTGGAGCTGAGTACAATCCTTGGCTATGTACCTAAAAATTACAGTTGTGAGTTTTTCAAAATTATTTATTTATTTATTTATTTATTTATTTATTTATTTATTTATTTTTGGCTAATTCTGAACCATTTGGTGAAGTCTTCTTTGTCCATGTATCCACGTTCATAGCCTCTGTCTCTCACACCGCCTTCCACACGTCCCTGCTTCTGGCAGTTTTCTGTCTGTCCTTGCCTGCCTCCTCTCCTCCTCCCCTTCTTCACACCAGCTCCCTTTTCCCTTTCCTTGCTTTTTCAGCCTCTGGGCTCTTCTCTCCAGCGGTGTCCTGAGGTCTTCTCAGGCAAGGCCCCTCTGATTTATTGGGACCTTAGCTTGTCCTCCTCCATTCCTGCTTACCAGCCACTATGAGATTAGTGGCTCTGCTGTGCCATGGCCTCCACGTTGTGATGCTGTACCTCACCACAGGACTTGGCTGATGGGCCAAGCCATTGCGTGATGGGCCAGGCTATTATGGGCTCCAGCCCTGAGCAATCACATATTTTCTCAGGCATTTTTTGACACAGTGATGTCTAATAAATCCTTGTTGAGAGAGAGAAATGGCACAGGCCAGTCCTAAGAGGCCTCTGTCTCCTGCGATGCCGTGAGAACTCGCACACATTAACCTCAGAGGTGGACGCGTCAGGGCATGTAACTCCATGTCAAGACTCCTTTCCTTTTCCATTCCATATTAATTTCCAGTGGTTTACTAAAACCTCACCAAACGCCTTCACAGTTTGACTTCGGGTAAGACACTATTTAGCTTTCTGTTGGGTGAATCCTGAGCCCTCTCTAGGTCTGGGCCTTTGTTCTGCCTTCTCCCTACTCAAGACTTCGGACTCAAGAGTCATAGTGAGCCTGGAAAACTTGGTAACTGGCTGAATGGCCAATAGGTGTGATGTGAAGAAAAAAGAAAAAAAAGGCTCAGAGTCAGATGTGATAGCAATGCCTGTGATCCCAGTTTTTGGAAGGCAAAGGTAGAAGGGTTGCTATACATTTGAAGTCTTCCTTTAAAAACAAAACAAAACAAAAAAAAACAAACAAAAGGACCACTTGCATAATTCTTCAAGTTCACAATATCTAAAGGGCAAAATTATACAGAACCGAAAATAGCGTAAGCCTGACATCTAAAAAGTCTGCTTTGTAAGTGCAGCTTGGCTCTGCTTGCGGCTTAAATGAAGTTCCCGTTTGGTTAAGTAGATGCAGTCATTGCACAGTGAGGTTTCCAGAGCTCCGCTCCCTTTATGTCACTTGTCCCCCTGGCCTATGGTAGATGAGATAACGGCCGGCGTGGGGAGAACTCCTGTCATCCTGGGCTGCTTATAGCGGTCCTGAAAAGGCCAGATTGACACAGCGCTTGACTCTGAGATATACAGGGAGCTTACCCTGCCAGCACTTCAAGAGGCTGGTGGGTTAGCTAGGCAGTTGGCTCAGAGAGGTCCTGTGACTCACCCAGGGCTGCTGGACCTTTGGTTCCAGGGTTTGAGCCGGAGTCTGCTTGACTTGGAACTGACATTCTCTTCCTGGTGTTATCTTTCTCTGTACTGCTTGAAGGAGCCCCACTAGGGTCTGATAGATTAAAAAATACCTTTCGGCCGGATCCACACACAAAAGCATGGTTTCCAGCCAAGCCAATTTAGTAAATTGATTTGTAAACTCCTGTGTATTCCCAGAGTGCTCTGAAGGACCCTTGAGATGCAGCTTTTGCTGGGAAAATGCTGTTTGGAGTGAAAGTCTCATCCGGCTCCCTCCCCATTTCGATTTTAGTAACAAATAATGCAGCCAGCACTGGCTGCATCTGCCTGCCTGTCAGTTACCCAGAGCAACAGGGGTGCTTCTTACCTGTCCAGACTCCTCCTTCAGCTGTGGAGTTCTCAATACATCATGCCAAAACAGTGTCACCAATGGTAACTTCATCTAGTGGCTGAACAGGGCGAGTAGAATGATGTCTACATGGCCGCTTTATGGGTTAATCCACTCTTCTGGTGACTGCTGGGCCACAGTTAGGCTTTTAGATCAGCTCGGAGGGATTAAGGCCCATTCTGGTGTGAAAAATACAGAAGTGTGTTGTACCCAGTGGTCAGAGATAGCTCCTTAAACATTGTGCCTGCCGTTTAGTCTTTGCCAATTAACTCAAGACATTTTTTTTTTTATTCTGTCTTCTGTGGTCCATCTGTGAATTTTTCCTCCAGAACTTCTCCTTCTCCCTTCATCAGCTGGGCCAATATTAATGAGCGAGGCTACAGGCCCTGGTCCCTGGTGCTCTTCAGGTCTGCCGCTGATGCTCACTTTCAGGTTAGAGGGAGCTCATACTTTGTCAAAGTGAAACGGAACAGTTGGCTGTTATGTAATGCCTCTGTCTGTGCTGTCTGAGAGTGCCCTGTGGCTGTCCCGCCTCTTATCTGCACAGGGGTCCTGTGAAGTGGGCAGAGACAGAAGCATCTCATCTGGAGATTAAAGACCCAGCCAAGCTGAGAGCCTTTTTTCTCCCTCATGAGAACATCTTTGGCTGCCCCTCCATGCCTGTCTCAGGACGGTTTTCTCTGCTCCCGATATCTTAATGAAGGTGACAACTGTTGGCCGTGGGCCACTCTGTCCAGCAGAGCATCAGGCTGTAGCCTTCTGGGCTTGGGGGAGTGTTGTCAGTCCAGAACAGCTACTTCATCGATGGGAAACACTCCACAGACGAGAGGATCGATCAGAGCAAATAAAATAAAAGCTTATTAATAGAGAAACGCGGACAGGGACGGAAAGGGCAAGATTCTAGTCACAAGCTAGACTCGAAAGATGAGTTATTTGAAACTTTAGGGGCTAGAGAGGTTGTTCAGTGGTTAAGAGCACATTCTCGTGCAGAGGACCTGGGTTAGTTCCCAGCACTCACATCCGGCAGTTCACAACTCCTGCCACTGCAGCTCCAGGAGGATCCAGTGCTTTCTTCTGGTCTCCACATGTACCTGTGCTCACATGCATGTGCACATACATACCCACATGTTCATACACACAATTAAAAAAAACTTCAAAGTAAGTCCTTGAACTTCTGTTTGCTACCCAAACTCTGACACTCCCAAATATGAAAGCTCGCCCTCGAAAACAATGTCTAAACTACACGCAAGGTACACACCTATAATCCCAGCATGTAGGGGCTTGAGACAGGAGGAGCTCAAGTTCCATGCCGACTTGGACTGTACAGTGAGAGAATGAGAACCCTGTCTTAATTAAACTTTTTTTTTTTAAAAGAAAAGAACTAGAAGTTATATTAAAATAAGAGTGTGTAGAGGCTCAGGTAATTGGGTTATTACTTGAAAATACACACTGAATGAGGTAGACATTGAAAAATAATAAACTAAGGCATACAAACTGGGGCTTATAAAGATTGCAGCCAGTGATGTCATCTCGTTACCTCTGCTGGAGCCAACTTGGAAGATTGTGTGTTTGTGTGTGTGTGTGTGTGTGTTCGGGGGGTACTTGTGGAGGTCAGGGGTTTGTGCCAGGTGTCTACCTCTCTTATCATCAACTTGATCTTTTGAGACATTGTCTCTCACTGAACCTGAAGCTCACCAGTTAGCTGGGGTGCCTGGCCAGTGAGCTCTGGGGATATACCTATCTCTACACACCCTAGTGTTCGGTTATAGGCACACTACCGCACCCACATGTTTGCTTTGGTTTTGTTTTTTGTTTTCTTTTAAATGTGAGTGTCAAAGTTCTGAGCTCAGGCTTTTGTTTTTCTGATTTATTTGCGACAAGGTTTCTCTGTGTAGCCCTGGCTGTCCTGGAACTTCCCCTGTAGACCAGGCTGACCTTGAACTCAGAGATTCACCTGTCTCTGCCTCCCAGGTGTTGGGATTAAAGGCATGCATCACTACACTCAGCCCTAAACCTTTTCTTAAGAAATTATTTCATATTTAAAACTCTTCTAAGTTCTCACCCCAAAGCCCACACTTAGACTGCTCACAGGAAGAATTCTACAAGGAGAACTTGAATGGGACAGAACTGTTAGGAAGTGACAGCAGCTGCTATCCCTTATTGTCCCATGGGTTCTTGATAGCCTGACATAGCTTTTTGGGGGCGAGCAGCTTCCAAGTGGCCTGTGATCTGTGTCAGTTTGTCTTGGGAGATCCTTCAATAAGGAGAGCACATGGCAGTCTAAGATATTTGGGGGCATGCTGATACCCTTGTCACCTGCTACTGTTGACACTAGGGCCAGTCCTTCGCAGGCCTTTCCTGGAGTAATGTACAGAAAAACTGATCAAAGGGGTCTGGGGACCAGCAGGTGTCAGAAGCCCCACCTCCTGTGAACACCTTTATCACCTTGGGAGAATGAGATCAGTGTCTCTATGAGGAACCCATCATAAGATCCACACACCCCCCTCACTTGAATTGTGATTTTTTTTTTTTTCCTTTAAGCAGTCCTGGTTATTTGTTGGCCAGCCGAGAAAACAGACTTAGGAACAGCAGGCAATATGTCAGGCTTCAAAGGAAAATGTATTGGTGCCTCGCTGGCTCACAGCCAACATTATGTTGGTAAATAATCAAACCCCGGTGTGGCGGGTTTCTCCCTGAACCTTGACTGAAAACTATTGAAGCTGGGTCTGGGAGCAGAAGAGCGGCAGACACACATTCCAGGGGAAAGGCTGGGGCGAATGACAGAAAATGTTTGTAATTACGCAGCCCATCTATGCCCACAAGACTGACGGCACAACAAGCTGAGAACTGGAGCAGCCTTCCAAGATGGAGAAGCCATGGGTAATCAGAGGCGGGGCCTTTCCCTAGGTCATCTGAAGCTCCTCAAAGGACAGGAAAGTCCTTAGATTTTGGAGATCCCCCCCCCCTTTTTGAGACAGATTTCATATATCCCAGATTGGCTTTGAACTCACTGAGTAACTAGTAGCCAAGGATGACCTTGAACCCATGATCCTTCTACCCCTAACTTCTGCACACCAGGATTACAGGCCTGCACTACCATCATGGATGCTTTATGCAGTACTGAGATGGAGCCCAGGGTTTCCTACTTGCTGGGCAAACCTTTTCCAATTGCGTCCCTAGCTTTGGAGATGCTTTAAGGCAAGCTTGTTTTTCGTATCTTTTTCACATGTTGATGATCTTGACTTTCATTTTCTTCCTGGGTGTAGGCAGGCCTGATACCAGAGGGATGGGGCCCAGAGGAGCCTGAGCGTGTCGTGCGACTGGGGAGATGCATCCATGTTGTTTTGAGAGAGCAGGAAGCTTGTCTGCAGTGGGAGAAGAGACTTGATTCTTACAGGCGTTTCTAACTTTTTGACATTGTGATGCAACGCTGTCTTCTACAGAGTTCATATATAAGAACCATGCACTCAATTTACACACACACAAAAAAACTGTGTCATTTTAGAATTTTGGGTTGGGATATCTTTACAGTTTTCATGGGCCTGTGGGCTGTAGGTGGGACGTCCTGGTAGGGTGTAGAGGCTGGAGTTCTGGTGGAAATTGTCTGTATTTGAAGTATAGTTCTGGGCATGAGCGGGATGACGTTTACCACAGTAACACATCATTGATTTAGACATGACTTTTCTATCAATCGCAGTCATTTGCAATGTATAAAAGAGCCCAGAGGTAGCCCTCCCAATAGAACAGCTGAGGAGAGGTCCAGGAAGACCTGGGGAGTTACAGTGGGATCGCACCACAGAAATCTAGGGTGCTGCTAACGAGTTTCTTGCCCCTCTTTTGTGCAATCTATGGGATGAAGAAGGGAGGACAAGGGCATGGGATTTGGGTCAGACTGTTACAGAGAATGCCTCATGGGCCAAAGGGGACATGAGATCACCATAGTACTGCCCAGTGACTCACTAGAGGGTCTGTTGAGCCTCCCTTCCCTGCCCAGTTTGTTATCATGGCCAAGGTCCTGGAGACTGACCTCAGCTTCCTTCAGATCCACTGGTTCTAGCACCCTTCCTTTGTAATGCCAAACAAGCCCTTTGTCTCAAGGACACTGAGAGAGAGAGAGAGAGAGAGAGAGAGAGCTTGTGTCACCGTTGAGAACTGACTTCGCATCACCCAGGTCCCAGTACTGACCTTTCCGCAAAGCTCTCTGACACTGGGACTGGACTGGTCCAGCTCTGGCTTCCTCCCGTGCCTGGTTGAGGCTTTGGCCTCAGCTATGAAACCAGCTGGCTATTAACGCTATCATCCTCCTTTGTCCCTAATCCAACAGGCCTGTGTTTTAAAATTTCTTTTATAATAGAAAAGGATCAATTTATTTTACAAACGTGGCAGACATTTCTCACATCTCCAAGAAAGCATGCAAAAAAAAAAAAAAAAAAAAAAAAAAAAAAAAAAACCAGGCCGGGGGAGCAGTTGTGTTTCTATTGTTTCTCTCCACACTCACATTTCACAGACAGTAAGCAGATGTAGGCAACAGCAAAAACTGAATTGATTATTCAGCCTCAGTGAACCAAGCCAGCATTTTATTTTTGAGTACTGAGGATCAAAGTCAGGTCCTTGTACGTGCTGGGTAAGCATGCTACCACTGAGCTGAACCTGCAGCCCCCGACTAGTTGTGGGTCAAGTACAGGTAATATGAAACATGACATTCTTTCCCTTGCTCGTATTCTCCTCAGCTATCTCTGTCTTGATTGTAAAACACATGAAAATATGTACAAGACATAGTACAGCCACAGATGTCTGAACTCTGCTAGATCAAAGAAAATAAGGGCTGGCGAGATGGTAAAGGCTCTTGCCACCACGCCTGAGGACCTGTATCGTGTGATGCCTGACTCTTTTGTCTTTTTGGGGGGCCCACTAGCCAACTCCCAAATAAATCACACACAGAGGCTTATTCTTAGTTATGAATGCAAGGCCTTAGCTTGGCTTGTTTTTTGTCAGTTTTTCTTAAATTATCCCGACTACCTTTTGCCTCTGGGCTTTTATCTTTCTCTATTTCTGTATGCCTTCCTTTCCTTCTTACTCTGTGACCGGCTGGGTGGCTGGCCCCTGATGTCCTCCTCTCCGTGTTCTCCTGTTCCTCATTCTCTATCCTCCCAGATTTCTCCTTCTATTTATACGCCTTGCCTGCCAGCCCCGCCTATCCTTGCTCTTGCGTTGCTATTGGCTGTTCAGCTCTTCACTAGCCCATCAGGTGTTTTAGACAGGCACAGGAACACACTTCACAGAGTTAAACAAATGAAGCATAAACAAAAGTCACAACCTGAAAATAACATTCCCCAAAAGACCTGAGTTCAACCCCTGGGACACACATGGTGAAAGGAGAGATCCGGCTCCCACAGATTGTTCTCTGACCTCCACATGTGCACCCACTTCCACATACACACATACCCATAAATAAATAAGTGTAATAAAAATTTTCAAAGGAAGAGACAAATAAGGAATATAAACCATATTTATAAATTTGTGATTTATAAAACAGCACGAACTTGACTTGGTGTTTCTAACAGCAATATGAAGTAAGATCTCTTGTGTGATATAATTTAATTGTTTGGTAAACCAATGTATATACAACTTACTGTTTTAACAGTTTTAGGCATTCAATTTCACATTGGTAAATGCATTCACATTGTTAGGAATCTTCACCATCCTGCATCCCAGACTGAAGTTCTGTGGCTGTTAAACAACTGTTGTCAACCCACTTCCCCTAGCTCTGATAATTCCTATTATGCCTCTGTCTTCTTCAGGCTGACTGTTCCAGGTGTGTAGGTGTGTAATCAAGCAATATCCATGTATGGCTAGCTTGTTTCACACAGCAGAATATTTCATAGTCCCTCCAAGTCACAGTGTATGTTACATCTCCTCCTTTATCTTATTGTATACATGGACCATGGTCTGCTTATTCATTTGGTACTTGGGTGGTGTCTTTCTTTTGCTGTTTTCAACAACTCTGAGAGGAACACAATTGCAGACCTCTTCAAATTCTTGATGTGAGTTCCTCTGGTGACTGTACCCAGGATAGAATACTCCGCTTAGGTTCTTTGGAGGTTTTTAGGCACTACCATTTTGTTTTTCAGAACAATTGCACCTTCACAGGCCCCAGTGAGTACCATTCCCCCACATCTTTCCAAAATTCTTTACTGTTGATATTTTCCACAAGAGGCAAAGAAAGTATCAACCTGAAAGCCCATCAGTGGGTGAACGGGTGAAGAAAATGCAACCAAGGTCAGCCTTAACATTGAAGGAAACTCCATCATTAGGACAACATGAAGGAGCCCGATGGGCATGATGCTCATTTGATAAACCAGACACAGAAGGATGGTGCCACGGTCATCTCATATGAGGAATCTGGAAAGGGTGACCTCATAGAAGCAGAGTAGTGGATGGAATAGTGGATGCTAGGGCCTGGGACTGGGGTGCAAAAGACAGGTGGAGGAACACTTGTCGGAGAGTGTGAAGTATCACTTTGATGCAAAATAGTCACATCCGGGAGAGTTCTCATGTAAGAGGTGACTATAGTCGATATAACAGATGCCAGGAAATTGTTAGAGAGTAGATATAGGTTGGCTTACTCCCCCCCCCTAAAAGAACAGTGAAGACCTGGAATGATATGTTAATTAGCTTGATTTAATCACTCCGCTGTGGATATATAAGTTAACACATTATATACCATGATTATATTCAGTTTTATTTTTAAAAGTTAAATTAATAAAAAATAGTTTTGAAAAGCTTAATAGAGTAAGGGAGGGGCTCGAGAGATAGCTCAGTCAGTAAAGGGCTTGCCTTACAAGTATGAGGCCCTGAGTTAGATTCCTAGCACCTATGCAAAGAACACTGAGCATGGTGACACGTACGTATAAGCCCAGCTCTGGGGAGGTAGAGAATTGTGGATCTCTGTAGCTCATTGGCCAGCAAGCCTAAGCCTGGTTGTTGAGCTTCAGGCTAATAAGAGACCCTGTCTCAAAATACGAATCCGAGGTCTGGTGTAGGCAGACTGCTCATTTGTTTCCCGACTGCTTAGACCTGAATAATCACACAGAAACTCTATTAATTACAATAATGCTTGGCCAATAGCTTAGGCTTCTTATTCACTAACTTTTACATCTTAAATTGACCAGTTCCTATTATTTTATATTTTACCACGAGGCTTGTGGTTTACTGTTAAGGTTCAGGGGCGTCTGTCTTCTTTGGCAGCTCTTCAACTCTGCCTACTTTCTCTCTCTACATCTATGTTCAGTTTTTCCACCTGGCTTTACTCTGTTGAGCCACTGGCTGAAAGCAGCTTCTTTATTAACCAACGACAATAAAACATATTCACAGCATACAGAGGGAAATCCCACATCAGACGGAAGCAATAGCTCAAGGGCTAAGAGCACTGATTCAATACCCAGCACCCACATGGTAGCTCACAACTGTCCATAACTCCAGTTCCATGGAATCTGATGTCCTCTTTGACCTCCTTAGGCATCAAGCATGCAACATACTGCACAGACAAAACATTCATACACATAAAATAAATAAATCTAAAGTTAAATGAAAGGAAAGTGAAATCCTTTTATTTACAACATGGAAGAGCATATGTTACATGAAGTAGGGCAGTGTAACATAAATTGTATTGGTAAACTGTCATATGCTGCTTGCACTTGCTGAAAGTGGACTCTGGAATGAAGAAAGCCTCTTGTCTCTAACTTGAGCATGTTATATCAAGTGTGCACCAAGACTCCCTGTCCTGGAACAAGCTGGGCCCTGGCCCTATAGCAGTGAGACAGTAAAACAGCAAACGCTTAAGGATATTAAAACAATGCATCCTTGATCCCTGACTGGAGCAATAGCAGGCTGTAAATACTCTCTACCAGGAATTAGCATATTGCTAACCCCTCCATGTTTGATTAATCTCCATTGTGTGTGTTCAAATGTATGCTGTGCACACATGTGCATATTTGAAAACATCAGAGGGCAATGTTGGGTGTCATTTCTTGATACTGGGATGGATCTGAACCCAGGTCCTCATGGTTCTGCAGCAGGCTGTTTCTCTCACTGAACCATCTCCACAATCCACATTCCTAACATCATACACAGCCTGCCATTCTCTACATTATCACCAATATTTTTGTCTTTTTGATCTTAGCATTCTAGCAACAGTAAGATGATATCTCAGTGTGGTTTTGATTCGCATATCCCTTATAGTTAATAAGCTTGGGCCTGTTTTCATATACTTGTTGGCCTTGTGTGTCTTCTTTTGAGAAATGTCCACCCGGATAATTAGTCCATTTAAAAACTATCACCACCATCGTCATCATTACCATCATCATCGTTAGCTGCTACTGAGCCATTTGAGCTCCGTATTTGTTCTGATTGTCAATCCCTAATCAGATGAGGAATAGTTTTTAAACATTTATGCCATCATGCAGGCTGTCCCTTCACACAGATGCGATGCAGAAGCAATTTAATTTGATATAACTCCATGTATCTTTCTGCTTTTGTTTATGCTTTTGTGGTCTTATCTAAAATTTGGTTGCTCGTGGCAATGTCCTCGTGTTTCCTTCTAGCAGTGTTGTGGTTTCCAGTTTTGGAATTTTCCCTACCCCATTCTCTCTGAGTGGATTTTCCTTCAGGGGGCTACTTTCATGGCCATCCACTTTCCCATCATTGTTTACTGACAGCTTGTTCCATCTCCACTCATTTTCTGGTGTCTTTGTTAAAAGCAAAGAACCTTGGGGTTCTTTGTCCCATCCCATTGGCTCTTGTGTCTGCTGTTATGCCAGGGTCATGCTGTTTTGGTTAGTGTTGTTTTGTAGTGCATTTTGAAGTTTGGTATTATGATGCCTATTACTTATTTTTCTAAGTCTTCTTGCTCAGATTGACTTGACTGTGGTCTTTTGTAGTCTGATATGATTTTAGAGTTGCTTCCTCTGTTTTGGTGGAGAATTCCATTGGTGTTTTTGTTAGGATTACACTGAACTTATCTATCACTTGGGGTAGTTTGGACATTTTAGCACTATTCATCAATTCTCCTACTATGTGAGCCTGAAGTATATTTTTGCTTTTGTGTCTATTTCAATTTTTTTCCTCAGTGTTTTAGATGTATGTTGTATCGTTCATTTACTTTCTAGTTTAAATTTATTTCTAGCTATTTTTGTGGCTCTTGTTGAATGGCATGTTCTAAAATCTAGGTCACCCATGATGTATAGAAAAACCCTTGGTTTCTGTATCCTGCTTTCATGTCCTATAGCTTTACTGAATTTAATGGACATTTATTGATCATTTACTGAATACCAAACAATGCTGTAAGAAGGATATTTCCATCTTATTACCGAACTAGGAAAAGTGAAGGAAGAAATTGAGTGTAAATGATTCCTTGACACATGGTAGAGGAGGTGTAGGGTGACTCAGAGGTAAGAGCTGCTTGTGGCCTTCACTTGGATTCCTGGCATGGCATTGGGGCTGAGCTACAAGCAGAGACTCATCACTGCTGATGTTTCTTTTTGCCATCTTTCTAGAACAAAATGATGCCTATCCAGTTCAGCAGGGGTCACACTGTCGCTGCTCAGCCCCATGCAAACACTCAGCCTGTCATCTGATTTATGCCTGCCTCCGTCTCACCACCTGTGCGCTGCAAAGAGTGGCTTTTCACGGACCCTGCCAGCTGTCCTCTTTCTTCCAAGAGAAGGAGAGCCATTTATGCTGACCCAAGTTGTCTTCTGCCATTTTACTGCTTTTCAAGAAAGCTAAGCAGAAGGCCATGCGGTGGCTACAGATGGCTTTGGGAAGTTTTCAGGAAAATGTCTCCATCTGGGTCCTCTTTCCCACCTCCGTATGCCCTGCACTCCCTTAGGAGGGAGCTGGAACTGAACGCATCCCTCTGTGGTAACTGGCATGCATTGCAAATGTCATGGCCATTTGTTCATTGACATTCCATAGATCTCCTACCCCCTCTCAAAGGGAAGACCATCTTGTTAATACCTTGCCGAGTGCAGAGCCTGTGACCGATACATCTGGGGAGTAGAAGAGGAGTAAAGGATGCTCTTTGCCACCCCCAATGCTGGTTCTAATTTCTCTGGGCTCATCTTTGGCCGCAGCCAGATGCCGAGCAAGCTCGTCAGGTTCTGCTGGCATCCTGTGCCCCGAGTCAGCCTCACTTCCTCTAGAGCTGTTTGCATCCCTGCAATTGAGAGTCTTATGTTTGTCAAATCCTTTGCTGTCCTCTGGCAGCAACTCGACACCATTGGCTCTCCAGCTGCCTGGAGACATGTTCTGCCTGGTTGCAGAGCCAGGCCTCCATGTGCCTGGGGCATTCTGTTCAGGGGAATGCAGGGCCTCTTCACGCCATCCCTGGGGAAGCATCTGTGGCTCTGCTGTCCTTTAAAGGCTAGAGACTCACTGGGGCACATCTTGAGGAAAGCAGATGGCCTTGGTCTCAGAGGTCTCTCGTGAGGAGCAGGGTGCGAGGACCTGTAATCCACCTGGCAGAGGGGAGTGCCTTGGAGCTCTCAGAGCTGTCGTCACATGGTCAGTGGGTCGTCAGGTTGTGAGAGGACTAGAGGAACAAAGGGACGTTCCAGGACTCTGGTTCAATGAAGGAAGAGCTTTGCAGCTATTGTTAGATCTACAGAGGAGAACTGGGCTCCTTTGAGCTTCTAGACAACCATTTGCCAGGATACTCGCAGAGTTTTGAACATTCGCAAGGTATCTAAGCTAGATTAGAGGCAGAGTCCTTGTTACCTTGGGGTTCTAGCTTTTGGAACTTTTTAGTAAATACTTAGGAGAACAATCCTAGGGGAAGGCTGAAGCCCGGCAGCGGCAAGAACCCAGAAATGCCTAAATCTTGATGCTGTGGCTGAGTGGTGCAGACATGCGCACATCTGGGCATGCATTCAATTAGAGGGGAGCCTGAAGAGAATGCTTTATCGGGTTCAGGCAGCATTTGGAACGGATGTGGACAGAAAGCAATTAGCCATCATCAAATATTAAAAATATCAATCAGCTCCTACTTGCTGTATGGCATCTCTAATTAGCAAAACGTGTTTTTAAATCTTGTACTTTCAGGTAAGGGCTGTGGTAAGGGAGGCATTTTGTAGTCTTTAACACAACGTGTAAAACTAAAGTCATTGTGCGAAACAGAGGGAATGGTTCCATTTTTATCACATGCTCATCTTCCACGAGAGTCAACGCCCATTTTCAAACTCCTGGTTTCCTGTCCTCTCCTCCTTTGGATCAGCGGTGACTCAACCAGGCAAGCGGTTTCTGTCACTAGGGCTCACACAGTTGCTGCTGTCCCTGTCCTGTCTAGTTTTCCTTCAGAGCAAAGGTCTGCGCTGCCCATTGTAGCTGGACTTGAGCACCCCTGGGGTGTCCTGATGAGTGGTCTCCTTTGGATGTCACTCGTCCATTCCTAGAGGACAGGGAGCTCAGTGAGAAGGGCCTTGGGGATGTGCAGCTTACAGTGGACAGTCGGGGTGACTGTCACTGACAGCCGTTGGAAATGCAATTCTGTGGTCTGCTATTGTTCTCTGAGCAGTCACCATCCTCACCAGATTAGCTATGCCTGACTGAAAAAGTCCATCAGGCTTGGACCTGTTGATTTATGTTCCTTCAGAGAAGGAGAGGGTGGGGAGGGCCCTTAGACCCTTGCCCCAAATTCCTACCACCCCTCCCAGCCATCTCTCTGTAGTTCTGCTGTAATGGCAGGCAGCTTCCTCCCGTGTTAAGAGTGCAAAGGCGGGGGGAGGTTAATTGGTGAAGGGGTCCATTAGTGTGGCCGTCATACATGCTGGGTGGAGACTTTTCAGCCAGTGAACCCTCACCAGTGTTCTGTAAGGAAGCTCATCAAACTCGTGGTCTCCAAGGTGAAAGGTGGTACAGTTGTAGTTTGGTTTGTTGCTGGGATCTTATGAAGAGGAAATAGACATAGTTTGTGTCTCCCAAGGGAAGGTTCACACAAGAAATCCCAGTAGAGTGCCCTTTAAATTCTCCCTAGTCTCCAGGCTGTTTATTAGTGGGTGGTGCTGAGCCCTCTGCAGAGGAAGGTGGCACAGAAGCAGTGTCTGGCCTTAGGCTCCCACGGTCCAGCATCTGAGGCTGTGCTTCCCACGGTCCAGCATCTGAGGTCATGCTTCCCGTGGCCCAGCTTCTGAGGTCATGCCTCCCATGGTTCAGGGTGTGAGATCGTGCCTCCCACGGTACAGGGTTGAGGTTGTATCTCAGGTGCCGCAGGAGAAGGAACAGCATTTTTTAATTCCTTGCAAGCCTGGCTTGAATCCTGTCTTTGGGCAAACAACCTCAGCAATTAGAACTTCCATCTTCTTCAAGTAATGTGTCATCACGTGCTTCGGGGAAGTTCATAAGCACAGAGGCTGGTCAGTACACTATGTAGCTCCCAGAGGACAGTTGATGAGGACCAATTCTCTCCCTCCTTCCCTCCTTCCCTCCTTCCATCCCTCCTTCTTTCCTCTCACGTCTCTCTTCCTGTCATTCAAAGAAAAGGATACCAGGCTGTTTATTGACTGTGGGAATAATTTTCTTTCCTTGCTGGTGGTGGTGCTAAAGTCACAGGTCTAGGACAGAGGAGACGAGGGAATGGGTTTCCGTGCACCTGGTGTCACCCCATAGCTGGCACCACTTGGTAGTCAGGATGAATGTTTGCTATGTGAGTTTCAGTTGTCTTCTAGATGATAAATGGAGATTTCAAGACCTCATACTGTGAGCCAGAGGCCCATAACCATGTCTTCATTCAGCACCACCATTCTTCTCAAACTCAGGGTAACAGAGACCCAGCCTGTGACAACACAGAGGTGACAGGGAAGGGGAACGTGTGAAACTGTAGGCTTTGATAAGTTCTCACTCCCAAGTGGCTCCTGAAGGGATGGGGTGGGTGGTGCCCAGAGCAGAGCCTGTGGTGGGGGTGCCCAGAGCGGAGCCTGTGGTGGGGGTGCCCAGAGTGGATCCTGTGGTGGGGGTGCCCAGAGTGGATCCTGTGGTGGGGGTGCCCAGAGCGTAGCCTGTGGTGGGGGTGCCCAGAGCGAAGCCTGTGGTGGGGGTGCCCAGAGCGGATCCTGTGGTGGGGGTGCCCAGAGCAGAACCAGAGGGTACTGGGATGCTCCAGAGACTGAGGTTGATGGGGGAAAATGGCTCTTCCTATGAGTAAGGGTGTCTGGAGTGTGTGTGTGTGTGTGTGTGTGTGTTGAACAAAGTAAAAATTAAACTTTATTTAGACGATGGTAAGAAGAAAGAGATTTTTTTGGTGTGGAGGCACTTGAATGTAGGAGGCGATGGGTGCTGAGTGCTGCCGGATGTGCCGAGGAAAACATGCAAATGAGGTGTGTGTTTGAAATGTTTCTCTATTCTTTGCCTTCAAATCAGCAAGGAAGGGGGAGTAAACATTAAAAATTAATAATCCAAACTAGAATACTGTCACATAAAATAAGAAAGGGTCATAAGTGGAAAACAAAACAAGGCTCCATAAATAATTTAAAATAGATAAACAGCAAGAGTAAATATATTCCTACTGCTAATAAAAGACAAAGTTTTCAAATATTGTTACACATTTAGATATGCGTACAAGATGCATACCTAAAACAAAGACATATGGAAGAATTAAAAATAAAGACTAGGAAAAGATATGCCAGATAATATACAAAGAAAGTTAACCCAGGGGCATTGTTATTAGTAAAAATAACTTTAAGAACAAGTCTTTTAATAGCATTCAGTAGAGATAGTAAACAAAGGCATAGAGCCAAGAAGGTGAAACAGCAAGGGACTCATAGATGCTAACAACACAGCCAGCAATTATACAAAAACTAACAGACCAACAGAGGATGTGAGATATAAGAGAATATTTCACATAGCTTAATGTGCCACAATCTCGAATGGGCCCAGGTGATTTAAATTATGCTGTCCCGAGCTTGTACACCAATGTCAGGGAAACACAGTACCCAAGCCATAGAGTTTCCTAGTTGACCTTCTCTGTCAACCTGAAATAGCTTAGAGTCACCTGAAAAGGGTTCAGCTGAAGGATGCCCGGGTAATGTTGGCCTGTGGGCATGTCTGTGGAGGAGTGCCTTGATCGTAAATTGATGCAGTAGAGGTCAGCCCACTGTGGGTGGTGTCATTCTCTGGGCAAGAGGTTTTGGACTCTCAAAGAAAGCTAGGTAAACACGGGTCTGGGGCTGAGCCAGCATGTAGCCTTCCTCCGTGGTTTCTACTTCATGTTCTTGCTTAAGTCCTACATTGACTTCCCTAGGTGATGGACTTGACCTGGAAGTGTTTACTTCCCTAAGTCGCTCTTGGTCAGAGTGTTTTTAACAACACAACAAGGAAACGAGAATAGAAATGTTTGTAGTATTCAGGCGCACGTGGAACACTTAGAAAATCCGTGTTCTGGTTACAAGGTAAATTTGTGACAGGATATAGAAAAAGCTAGTTTCTAACCCAGTACAGAAAATTAGAAATAAAGATGAAAAGCTAGAATAGTGAACAGCCACACCTTTTCAACTATGCCTTCTTAACTAATCTATGTGTTAAAAGGTAATAAAATGGGGCCTGAAGAGATGGCTCAGTAGGTAAGAACCCTCGCTGCTCACGCAGAGGACCTGGCTTCAGTTCCCAGCAACCATGTGGTGACTCACAGCCTTCTGTGGCTCCAGTTTCAGGGGATCACACGCCCTCTTCTGACCTCTGAGGGTATTGCATGCACACAGTGTGCATATGTACTTCTTATCTAGTGAGACGTTCTCAGTAAGGTGTGTATGATATTAGTTTTTTTCTCGTTATTTTTTATTGAAACTTTATACAACGTATTTTGATCACAATTTTCCCCTCCCTATCTCCTCGAGATCCTCCTGGCCTCGCCTCCCACCCAACTCCATACCTTCTTTCTTTCTCTTCAGAAAACAAACAGGAAAAAAAAATCAAATAACCCAGAATTAAACAAAACAAAACAGAAATGGCAAAAGGAATAAGAAACACACAAAACACAATATACATATAAATACAAATGTTCACACACAAAAAAACAAGACCCATAAAAATACAAAATCAGAAACCATACAAGCAAAAGGCCAGTATGATAAAAATTGCCCAAACATAGTAATAAAAGACAAATATAAACAATGGCACCACTGAGTTTGTTTTGTGGTTGGTCATTACTACTGTGCACGGGGCCTACCCTGAAGTGTGGTTTGTGTATCTAGTGAGACTCCATTGGAAAAAAAACCTGGATATTTTCTTCGCAGGCAGTTGTCACTTGGCGTCTTGGTTAGGGATGGGAGATCATTTTACATCACCATTTTCCTCTGTGTTGTACAAAGGTATCGGCAAGGTGGGAGGGTATGCAACTCTCACATTGGAGGACCAAGGAGAGCCTGGAGTCAAACAGTAGACCTAACTACTCAGAGCTCTTTGAGTATAGAGGAGTGAAGTGGCATTTCATTTGTATTTTAATAAATAAAGCTTGCCTGAGGACCAGAGAGTAAAACAGCCCCACTGCTCAGCCTTACAGACCAGGCAGTGGTGACACACACCTTTAATCCCAGTAGCCACACTAGTTGCTATAGAAACTGGGCAGTGCAGGCCTTTACTCCCAGTCCTAGAGAGGATTATAAAACAGGAGGAGGCAGCTCTCAGATACAGTCTCATTCTGAGACTCCTGGAGGCAGGATCGCCATTTCACACTGAGGTAGAGGTAAGAGCCAGTGGCTGGCTGCTTTGGGTTTTGGATCTTCAGGTTGAACCCCAATATCTGTCTCTGAGCTTTTATTAATTGTGCTTCAGAGAAAGTCCAGTAAACCAAGATTCATGCTATAGTGTGAAGCAGTGAGAACATGTAATAGAAGAACACGGTATTGGAAAGAGCAACGCAAATCAGGGCACACAAAACAGTGCCAAATAAAAACATGCCAATTTCTGCAGAAACTGTATCATGGCGTCAAAGAATATCCAAGAAAATTTGCATGAATGAAAAGTGATATTAGACTCATTGATAGAAAGACTCAATATTATTAACATACCAAAATACTTTAAAATTAATCTGTAAGTTCAATGTAGTTCTAGTAAAAATCCTAAGAGGATATTTTATGGAACTTGACAAGCTGATATTAAAATAAATTGAGAATGTTAGCGGGCCAGAATAGCAAAGAAAACTTTGAGGAGTAATGTAAGAAGATTCACTCTATCAGATACTAAGACTCATTAAAGGAGGGTGATTAGAATGCCTGATCTTTTCTGATACATTTGGACTCTGTGCGCAGTGCTCTCTATGACAACCAGCGATGTGAGAGTTAGCCCAAGCGCTTGCTCTCTCTGTCTCTGTCTGTCTCTGTCTCTCTGTCTCCCTCTCTCACTCATCCTGCTTCCCCACTGTCAAGGCATCTTTCTAACTCTGTCTTCAAAAATCTATTAAAAAATCTATTCCAGGGTCTGGGGAGATTCTCAGTCAGTAACAATTTTGTATTGCAATCAAGAGGCCTGAGTTCAGATTATAAGAATCCGTATAGAAGTCAGGTGTGGTGGTCACATCTGTGACCCCAGCACCCGGGAGGTAGAGGTCAGTAGATCCCCAGAGACTGTTAGCCAGCTAGCCTAGCCATGAGCTCCAGGTTCAGTGAGAGACTCTGTCTCAAAAAATTTAGGTGGAGAGCAACTGAGGAAGACACTTGATGTCAACATCTAACCTCATACACATGGACACACAAATGCACAAGTACACATACAAACTATACAGATATATATGTATACGTGTGTACATATTTTATATGGAATATATATGTATGCACTGAAGGGTCAGGGAGGGGTGGGGGTCAAATAGCCTTTTCAAATGTACTCTTTTTGTGGAAGTCCATGACAGCCTTGTGTACCATCACTGTTAGCCGTGGTACAGTGCTGCCCTGTTTCATTCACAGAGCCCCACAGATGCTAGATGCTCCGTGGTAGGTGTCCTCAGCTCAGCACAACTCCTGGTACCGCAGCAGGGCTGCTCAACTCCCTTTCCCCTTCTTCTCCAGCCATGCCCTGTTGTCTTTGGTCAGCCATGGTGATATTTTGTTTGTGCTCTAACAAACAAAGCTTGCCTGAAGATCAGAGGGCAGAGATCAGAGGGATAGAGGCCAGGCAGTGGTGGCACACACCATTGATCCCAGCATTTGGGAATCTCGTGCCTTTAATCCCAGCACTAGGGAGGTGGAGACAGGAAGTGATATGGCAGGGCAGAGAGAGGAATATAAGGCAGGAGGAGACAGGAGCTCAGGCCCTTTCGGTCTGAGGATTTCATAGAGATAAGAACTTTAGTGACTGGTGACTTCTCTGGCCTTTCATCTTTCACCCCCTAATATCTGACTCCAGGCTTTTATTATTAAGATCAATTAGATTAGCGCTACACTCAGCCAAGGCACTGAAAGAAAACCAGCCCACCAGTGACCCTGTGTGCCACAGAAACAGACACTCAGTTTTAAAGATGCTCGGTGCATATTTATATTAACTACCAGCAAACAGTTCACTTGGCCACAGGAAAGACAAATTATATTATATGTATTATAACAGACAAATCAAAGTGCATATACTTTTATGCTGTCTTTAAGTGTTCTTCGTTTTAAAAAATGTTTGTTTTACATTTTTACACTAGTAGAAATCTACTACAGAAAAAAAAACCATTTTTTTTTGAGCTTGGAGTCTCACTCTGTAGCCCAGGCTGGCCCTGAACTTGCATCAAATCCTGCCACCCCAGCCTTTCCTGTGCTAGGATTACAGATGTAAACCACCGCACCCAGAGACAGAAAATTCCAAAAATTATAAAGAAGTCTTTTCACATACATCACTCTGATAAAACCCTGGTTACAGCTTTAGTATATTTCTCTCCAGTCTATTTTGGTATGATTATTTCTTTATAGTTATAATAAAAGCATGCATATAATTGTGTTTTTTCCTTTTTAATTTAGCTGTAGATAATTACAATATAATCATATACATGCTGTACTATCAACATAATGGTAATTTTTACTGCATTGAATTTCATTATTTTGATTTATCACTGTTGAAGACTATTAACCTATTTTTGTTATATTTCTGCTCCCATTTTAGCAAGTATAATATTGTCTGAAACTGTAGAACTTTCTGTTCACCTTCTGTTTTAAGTTACTATGTTGCTTTGAATTTTTCAGAAGCTGAATGCTAACAAATGTTAAGAATGTCATAAAGTAGATGTTCTTATAGTCCCGTCCGATGTCTAGCTAGTGCAGAGTGTGCGCTCCAAAGGCATGTGCCCACTTGTCTTACCTAGAACTTAGTGTGGTGATCTGGATAAAAAATGTGTCCCATAGGCTTCGCTATGTGAACTTGTGGTCCCCGGTGCATGGTGCTGTGTGTGGAGGTTATTGAACTTTTAGGAGGTGGAGCCTTGCTGGAGGAAGTTCATCATTGGGAGAGGGTTTAAGGATTCATAGCCTCACCCCATTTCCAATCCTTCTTGGCTTCCTATGGGTGGTTGAAATTTAATCACTCACCTTCCTGTCCCTGCTGCCGTGTCCTCCCCCATTCCACATTCATCCACTCTTTGGGAATGTAAGCTGAAATGGACTCTTCCTAAGTTGCCCTTGGTCATGGTATTTTATCACAGCAACAAATAAGGAACCAATAAAATCATATCTGACTTATTAAAGGCATATACACCTTGGGAGAGGAAGCAGTCTTGCTTACATGTATGTGGAAATGGGTCAGAGAAGGGCAGGTGTACTGAGCAGCTGGGGATCTTCTTATAGGAGGTGGAGGTCCTGTGTTGGGGCGGTGCAGCCTTCATGCTGTGTGCATGTGTGCTTTGCAGAAGCAAGCCTTGGTTTGCATCAGATAGCCAAAGGGATCTGGTGACTGCTGGCCTAAATGTGGTAATTGCGGATGGAGTTTGTTGGTTGCCTGTAGTTCCTTAGCTGCCCCCCAACCCTGGCCCAAACCCCCTCACTCATTGTGCTCAGTAGTAGAACTCAGAAAATGTTCCTTTTAAGTGAGCATTGCTTTAACACTTGCAAATTTATTGTGACTTTTTTTTTAAGCTGAACACATCTGTTAAATTGTTAATTGGCAATAACTGTCTCAGTCTTTATTGATCTTGTATATTTTCCCATTTCAATCAACTCAGACTTACACGTCTTTCTTACAATGATTCTGAGGTCAATCATTACATGAATTTTTACTAACTTATTAAGTAAATGTAGAAATCTTCTTAAAACAGACTCTTACTATGTTATTCAGAAAAATGTATTTTTGCTATCTTCAAATTATTTTAAGAAGTTTTAAAATGTTTGTTATCGTTCACGTGTGTGTATATTTGCATGTGAGGACAGAGGACAGCTTCCTGGGAACTGGTTCTCCTCCTTCTACCCCTTGAGGCCTCTTCTCATTTTTCTGCTGTTCTGCACATGGTTCAGGGTAATTCTCCTGTCCCCACCACCATTTTGTCTCAAGAACATTGGGATTGCAGATGTGAGCCTCTGTATGTGGCTCTTGTAGCCCTGGGGATGGAACTTTAGTCACCAGGCTTTCATAGCAAGCCTTCACCTGCTGAGCCATCTCGCTGGCACTAAATTATTCCTCAGTGCTAAAACCTTTGCTTTATACATCTCCAGCGTTGAAACCTTTGGGCCTTTTTGATCATCAGATGGCAGGACAGCTTCTCCCTTCCAGCCGACAAGTGTGGTAACACATAGGGATCGCCTTATTTTGGATCCACGATTTATCTTTGCTTTGTTCTCTGCAGGAATGGGCTGCTTCTGGGGGGCTGAGCGCAAGTTCTGGCTCTTGAAAGGCGTGTATTCAACCCAAGTGGGCTTCGCAGGAGGCTACACGCGCAATCCCACCTACAAAGAAGTCTGCTCAGGTAGGGACAGTTGTTCAATCACTGGAAGAATGGCAGGGCTCCTTCCTGCTGGTGGGTGACAAGATCTTTGAAATGGAAATATATTTAAAAATACATATTTTCTCTGTCTTTTTTAAAAAACGATTTCTGTAAATACACCTCATTGTTTCTCCTATATAGCTGTAGAGGATAATGGACATCCTGTGGAATGTATTCCACCTTTTTGCTGTGAAAAGAAAAAAGCCCATAACACGTAGTTGACTGGAATAATTGTTCTTTTAGCTCAGGAAACTGGGCAGGGCTGAACTTGGCAGTTCTTCTTTGAGGCTCACCTGGTTTCACTCATGGGATGGTCCTTAATCACCCTGTGGAAAGTTCAGGACCGGCTGGTCTCAGATGACCTCCTATGGCTGGAGAAATGGGAGTGTCTCAGACTGGCGTGAGCCAATGCAAAAAGGGGCACGCGTAAAGACCTGGAAACAGCAAGAGGATGAACCATGATCTCCATGCACCTCATTTGATATTGTCCCACGGACCAAACTGGGGCACACAGTCTAGCCTAGAGACAGGGATGCAGAGAGATGTGAAGAAATCAAGAGCATCACTACAGTGCTCTTCACACAGCTCAAATGTCTCATGCAGTAGACATGTTCTGGAGGGAAATCATGAGAAGCCATACTGTGATGCATGGCTCGGTGAATTACCATTTCTGGGCCAAGTTCCCCTCCCTCCCTGGCTGCCTATAAATAAAAGTTTTCCAAAGCACATCTGTGCTAGTATTAGTTATGTTCTCTAAAGGAATGGAACTCACAGAATGGATATATATATACTATATGTTCACATATAATAATATATATTCATTCATGTATATAAGATATGTATCTTAAAGGTGAGAATATACATATACATGTATATGTACATGCATTAAAGGGAGAGTTATATATTAAACATGCTTATGTAGAGCTATAAGTGGAGATGCCGATGGGACTTGGAGGTCATCCAGGTCATTCTCTCAGGCCTCAGCAATGGGAATGAATAGACGTCCTCCTGTAATTTCAGACGTGGCATAATAATGGCTCAGGAGGAAAAGGTTGCTAAGAAAACCCACAGGGGCTGGGGAGATGGGCCACTGATAAAGCCGCTTGCTCACAAGCTAGATGACTTAAATTTGAATCTTTAGAACCCATGTAAAAGCATCTGCAAGCCCAACATCCCTTACCTGGAGATGGGAGACAGAGACAAAAGAATCCATGTAAGCTAGTGATCCAGCTAGTCCGGCTTAGGAAGCACCCAAGAGATTGTGTCTCACGAGGTGGAAAGGTGAGAACCAATACTTCAGAATTGTTCCCTGACCTCTACATATGAACACCATGGTACATATGCACACAAATGAATAAATAAATTCCTAGATACCTATACTATTAGCCTCACTCTGCAAAGGGCAAAAGCCAGTTCTGATATTGTAATAGCTGATTTGTGTAGCCATAGGCACTTTCCTCATTGACAATGTAATTGCCAAGTGAATTCCTACTATATGATAAGCACTGTAATAAGTATTTTAAAGTCTTTGCTTTTTTTTCTCAAGCAATCACATGGCATCCCAGTCTCTATCCTCTACAAGAAGCACCATTGAGACTCAGAGAACTCATGTGACTCTCCCAGGGCCTCCAGAGCCTGAATTCTGCCTTCCTTGCTCTCCCCTCATAGTTTATGTCATTGACCTTGGTGTAAGTCTCCCAGCTGTTGCTACAGCCTGGTTGTCCTCCATTCAACATTCACACTTCCTTCCTCTTTCAAATCTGTTCACTGACTGAACTTGAAAGTGTATTGCAGTGTTTTTATATGACTCCTGTGTGGGAAGTGTTTTGTCCTACAGATGTTTTAATTTGAAGGGGAAGAAGGACCAATTCCTGTATATTCAGTCCATGCAAACAGTTGGTATCAGGCTGCAGCAGTGGGTAAATATGGAAGTCAAGGGGTTTCAGAGAGAGAGACAGAGACAGAGAGACAGAGAGACAGAGACAGAGAGAGACAGAGAGCTGTCCATTCTATCCCAACAGGACTGCTAACCTAGGGCACAACAAAAGGCGTTGTTGTTATGGAAACTGATTCCAGAATACAAAGACACAATGTTGGGTTCTCCCCAGACTGAAAAGGAAAGATGGTGTCTTTGTCTGGAATTTATTGTTGTAGTGATTATAAAAGTTAGACTGGGTAAAAGGTACCTCTTGCCTAAGAGCAGTAGAACCCTCAAGCCCCCCAAAGTAGCAGGAATGCAGCACCCAGCTAGGGTGATAGTGGAAAGGAACCAGTTAAAGATTTTGAACTGAGAAAGGGGTATGTAGACAACACAGATCGCCTGTCTGGACTGTCCTCGGAAGCCCCCAGTGCTCCCAGGTTGGCTGAAACCTGTCACTCTGGAAAGATTTGATTGGATAAGAAAAAAATGGGAAAAAAACCCAAAACTATCCAAGAGACACGGCTGCTTTTGCACTCAAACACACTTGCTCGTAGAAAAACACACTTGTTTATAGAAAAGGCGCGTCCTCCTGTTCCCATGAGGTTCAGAGTATATATCCGGTAATCAGCATCAGTTTCAGCCATTTTCTCGTGCATCTAGGTAACTCTGGAACTGTGATTGCTGCAGGACTGCTTCTTAGAGGTTTCTGCCGACTGGGAGGGAACTGGAAGCCCCTCCCGTGCTAGGCAGTGCTCCTGAGCTTAAAGCTCCATTTGTTTCTTGGGCCAGGTACCTGGACTGCAGGGAGGGGTTGTCTGAACACCAACCCACAGGATCAGCATAACCTACAGTGCCCCCTCAGACCATCTAACAAGACACCAAGGCAGGGCTTCTGCATGTGCATCTTTGTGAACAGGTCAGGGGCCACTTGCCCCAGAGTCAGAGCCTCCTGAAGGCCACGTGATCTTGCCTGTGAGGATATAGTTTCAGCAGACAGGCAAGTGTGTTTGAGTGCAAAAGCAGTATATTTATAGAAAAGGTGAGTCCTCCTGTTCCCATGGTGTTTCTAGAGTAGGCAGAAGGTAGGCAGCTAAAACCCAAGAGAGAGTTAGGATAGGGCACATGGAAGAGACGCTAGCCACTGAGAAGGGAGATGGCCCAACAATGACAGAGGGTTTCAGTTCCTTTTCTAAGGTCTCAGTTCCTTTTCTATGACAAAATGCCATGGCAGAGACAACTTATGGAAGAGTTTAATTGGGCTTACAGTTTCAGAGGGTTAGTGTCCATGATGGTGGGTCAAAGGCATGACCACAGGAATAGCTAAGAGCTCACATCTTGATCTGCAAGTAGAAAACAGAGGCACACTGGGAATGTCAGGAATCTTTTGGAACTTCAAAGCCTGTCCCCAGTGACATACCTCCTTCAATAAAGTCACACCTACTAATCTTTCTTGAAAATTTTAGTAACTGGGACTGAGTATTCAAATATATGAGCCTATGGGGGCATTCTCATTCAAACTACCACGGGTAGGGGTGCCTGGCATCTGTTAATCCCATCAACTGAGAATAAGAGCACTACCATAATTTCTGAACCAAATTTGAAACAAAGTTTAATTAAATACTGGCCAAGATGATGGACTCTGGCCAGGACCATTCAAGGTTCCCGGAAAATGGTGATAGTCACATTTTGCAGATGCTTAAAAAGGCAAGCCCATAAGGCCACTGTCTTTATTTCCCATCAGGTCCAACCAGGGACAAGCATACATCCTGACGTATTTCCCACACACACACACACACTTCCTGCCTACATGTGGTCAAGCACATCCAGTGTAGTTGATAAACTTGTCTAGTGGAGTGAAAACAAGCAGCAATCTCCACCATTTCAAAAACTGTCTGTCCTTGGGCAAGGGGCTTGCAGGTTAGAGACATTTTTGTTTTATGGATCTCTTAGGCACAGTAATTAAAACTTAAAACATAACTTTGGTTCTCACACGTCCAAATAGGACTCTTAGGAGTGGGCTCAGTGATAAATGCGTGCCAGGCTGTCCTCATCCCTGCCTGTGACCGGAGCCTTATGCTATACAAATTACTGGATGCTGATGTTTCTTTCAGTCTTTTAAATAGTGCAGTCCCTTGAGAAAGGAAGAAAAAGATGTCTGTGTTGAGGTGCAGGAGTGGCCATCACTTAGGCTGTAAGAGACTGGCTTCAGACTTACTGGACCTAGAACAACAGTTGGCTAGCCTTGACTATATAAAGGAAAGAACGGGATCCCAGCAAGAGGTTGATGAGCCTGCGAATCCTGTAGCAGGAGGTTTTACCGATCCCTCTAGAGTACTCTGAGCAGACATGCGGCCTCTAAACCATGGCACCCTTAATTGCTGTGCTGCCAGACTCTTCTGCTGTACCTTCTCATCTGTTGACCCTCTGTGGAGATCATTTCCAGGTAGAAGATACAATGAGACCAGGCCAGTTAGGCAAATAGACAAATTCTCATTTTAAATCAAATCAGATGCCATCCTTAATGTATGTTGTGTCAGTCTACATTGAGTTTAGTCTGCAAAAGTCATTCTCTGTCGGTTGGATTAACCTAGGGTAGCACTAGAGGATGGTAATGGAGTTTAGGCCTTCAACAATGAGAGGCAAAAGGTAGGCCTCTACAGCTCCAAAAAAGGTTGTGACTATCATCTTGCATTTCCCCGGAGACCCTTCATCCTTCGCATAGGCCCCACATTCCATTGGAATGTGTTTCTTTACCTTCTCACTCACAGTGCTTGTTTTAAGAGTACTGATTCTCCTGGGATATGTGTTCAAACTTTCTTTCTCGGACTTGCCAAATGTTGAATCTGTAGCACAAGCCAGCATGTTCTCTTCCTGGAGTGCTGTTCTGTGGTTTTTGTTGTTTTGTTTTATAATGGTCCTACTGTAGTTCAGGCTGGCTGGGCACTTGTAGTCCTCCTGCTTCCGTTTCCCAAATTCTTGGACTACAGGCATGCTACTCCCCTTTCTTGGTTGTCCAGGTGTTTCACGCCTAGCCTTTGACCCCTTTTAGAGTCACACTCCTGGGTCTTACACCATGCACACAGCCTCAGTTTCACTGTGAGACAGTCTTGGTCATAGCCAACAAACCTTGCACAACCATTCTGCCTTCAGGAATGCTTACATTGCAGTGATCTGAAATCTCATTGACCACCATTCCCTCCCTAAAACCAGTTGAAAGATTTTCTCTCTTAGAACCCAGATTGGGGTGACATAGTTGTGAGGATTCTGCCTTCTGTGGAGGCTTTTTCATATGAATGAATGAATGAATAACAGAGATAGATGAATAGATAGATAGATAGATAGATAGACAGACAGACAGACAGACAGATATGAATACATTAATTACTATGAATGGCTTACATGCAAAAACACGATACTGGATTCTGGTAACACAGTGTGAAGACAATTACCCCAGTCTGTCTTCTGGAACTTTTTTTCCCTATGGTTAAGGAAACCTTGTTCTTCTATGCTTCTTTAAGGGGTTGAATTGGCTCTAGCTTTCTCTTTATGCATATGTGCCACATACAACACACCCTCCACACTCCATACACACACACACACACACACACTCTCCACACACACCCTTCACACCCCCACCCCCACTCCACACATGCACAACACCACACACACACACACACACACACACACACACACCATGCATTCTGCACACACTCCCTGAAAGGATTGTTATGCAAACCTGCTGATTAGCTGGCCTGCTGTTGTCTCACTCCATTGATTCTAATTGAGCTATTCAGAGTCCTCAATGCCCTGGTAGAGAATTATTCTTACACTTTGTAATAACAACCATGCAGATGAAAATATGAAAAGGCATTCTGCAACGGGTAAGCACTTCGGGTTAATTTTGGCACATTAGCCAAGCGTACAAACTCCACATTGCTGGTGAAGGAGCCTGGGCTGTGCATTCATTGGGTGAGGTCTTCTCATATTTTGCTTACAGATGTTCATAACAATGCCATGTTTATCATTCCATTCAAAAGCCTTTTGAAATCTACTCAGCTAAGTGGCACCAGAATCCAAAGCCAGAGAGGGGCCAGGCCACTCTCCCCTACTCAGAGCTCATATGGTCACCAGATCAGCCTGAGGTCTAAACACATCGGCAGGCAAACTGTCCCACAGAGGTGCCCAGCGGGAGCTAGGTCTGAGAGCAGCTGAGACTGGCAGGCAGTCCTCCTGTGACCTCTCAGTGGTGTTTGTCCCCAAGGCACCCTCCGCAGCCTGTGTCCTCTCTTACAAAGCAGGGGTGAAGCTACTTTCTGAAGCCAGCACAGTGGTGGTTAAGTGCTTCTAAGTTTTATTTTTATTTTGTCCATGTTCTGTGTGCTGTTTACGTGTGCGTATACGAGGTGCATGTCCCTGAGTGGCATGTGAGGAGGGCATCTGGTATCCTGCCCTATCATCTTCTGTCTTATCCCATCGAGACAGGGTCTCTCTCTGAACCTGGAGCTCATGGAATGGTCTAGGCCAGCCAGAATCGGGTTCCACTTGTCTCTGTCCCAAAGTGCTCAGCCATGCTCAGCTGGAAACCTGAACTCAGGTCCTCCTCCTTGCACAGTGAGTGCTCTTACTATGCCATCTCTCTAGCTCCCTTATTTCTTCCTGAAAATCAGATCATGTCAGAGCAGGGAGATGACTCAGTGGGTAAAGGTGCTTGTCCCCACGCCTGGCAACTTTCCCTGGATTGCACATGGAGGAAAAAGAAAACCACCTCGTACATTGCCCTCTGGCTTCCATGTGCCTTTCATAAGGTCAATAAATCAATGCAAAAATATTTCAGAAGGAAAATATTTCAAATCAGATGTGTCTTAGAAAATCTGGGACTTGCCCTGGAGGAAAGAAGGCTGAAGAGGTGTCAGTATAGTCACAGTACCTATACCTACACCAGCCTCTCCCTAAGCCTATGAACCCTCATTTTTCTGGGCTCTTATGGATCTTTCTCACCCTTTCCCCAGTACCTGTTACCATCTCCTGAAGCTTCAGAGCTCCAGCTGAGCACGAAATCAGCCTTTCTCCATGCACATAAAGCGCTCAGTGTGTCTTTTCAGTTCAAGGTAATTTCTGCAGTGTTTGGGTGGAGGTGCCTAGACGGCAATTCTTCCAGGAGTTAAGGGCTCTATTCTTCAAAGGAGGGAGGGGCCAGAGCAGAGCTCATCAGGTAATGGAAACCTCCATCTCAATCCCTCTCAGACAGCATTCACTCTCTCAGTGCATAGTCAGACTCATTGTATCTTTGTCAATGCCAGTCAAGGGAAATTACCAAGCTATTGACACCTCTCCCCACATGCAAGGATCTTGGTGTTCACTCCTGCAACAGCAATTTGATGGCTTTTTGTCCCCCTTATTTGAGATGTAAACTTGGGCCTTGAATTTGTTACAAACAGAATGAAAATGCTTTTTTCTCTCTCTCAAAACAAAACAAAACAAACAAACAAACAAACAAAAAAAAACCCAAACCCAAGGAGCAAGAAATTTCAGAGCCTCAAGCCACACTGTAACCCCCAGGACCTCTAACCTGGTGCACCAGCTAGTCAGTGAATAGCCCCATTCCCCAGATGACTGTAGTGGACGTAGAGGAGGAAAACACAGTTTGTCTTGTTTGAAACCTAGTCACCTCTAACAATAAACTTGGCTTCTTGACAAACGGCATCCCTCTGGGCCATCTGTCCTCTCGGGCTTAGGCCATGGGCACATCCCATTTCAGACCTGGAAGGGGCGTTAGCCAGCTCCTAGTCTGGTGGTTTTCAAAGTGGGTGACCACAGCACCAGGCTCCTGGCAGCTGCCGTGAGGTTTCCACCCACAGTGAAGTGTGTGCCCTAGATGGGTTTAAGCTACATAGAAACTGTCGCAGTTTGACCCTCGCTGGATGTGGGGTCCTGTTGGATATTCTGTTTAAAGTGTTTCTTTAAAATGATTGGAGTATACAGAGACTCCTTGTTTTGTTAGTTGGGGAAACTGAGTCTGAGAGATAGTACATGATCTAACAGTGAGACTGATGGAGAGGGGCTAACAGCTCACTTCCCTTCCCAGATCACAGCCTTGTGAGTCCTGAGAGGATGTTAAACACTTTGTTCTGTTCTGTTAGGGGAGACCTGCCATCCGGGCTCCAGAGCGCAGGGTGTTTCAAGTTTGCAGCATTAAGAGCTTAAGTCGTTGGAATTTTTTATCTGTTGGTCCTTGTCCATCTTTCTGTTAAACTGGATTCCCCTCTCTCTAAAATTTATGATAGGTATTCTTCCTAATTTGTACGTGATACAGCCTAAGACTGCCCCACCCCCATGGATGCTGGAAACTGCAGCCGATACTGAACCTGGCATGCATGTTGTGAAAACCATAGCTCTCATCTTAAAGAGAAGAAGAGACTGTTCTGGTGCCCTTATTAGTAACCATGGCTGGGGACACAGATTTAGGTTATCCCAATTCCATGTGGAAGGAATTTCACGGGGTTTTTATCATTTTACAGAATGAAGCCAGTCATAAATCAATTTTAAATACCTTGGTAGGTCCACCAGAGAAGTGGGTACAGTGAGATGGGGGAAGCTATCTAACAGGTCCAAGATGCTATCTGATGACACTTTTAACTCTTGGATTGGTGGAAGCCAGTGCTCTGCTAAGTTAATAGCTTCTACAGGGTTTAATTCCTTCTTACGAGGTGTTAGTTCAGAAACAGAGTGGGGCTGTTCCACAGGGCTAAAACTAACCCAAGATAAAGTAATTAGCCTCTGAACCTACAAAATTCTAACCCCTCCACAGCACTGGGATCCAGTGGCCCATCAGTCTCCGCTGGGAAGTTTTGTTCACAGCCAGACACGTGTTTTCAGGAGTTCTCGTTCACATGTTCTATGCTCTCCATGTGCATATAGATCGGTGGGAGAGTTCAATTAATAAACTAGGCACAGCAAGAGAGAAACACCTCCAAACAGGACCCTCAAGACAATACAGTACAGTAAGTTATGTGAATGAGGGCTCTCTGGCCCCCTCTCTCTACCTCCCTTTCTTCCCCCCCTTAATAATAGACTCATCCTCCTTGTTCCTCTCGCTCTCTCCTGCTTCCCTCACCAGTCTTACCATATTCACCCTGATTGTTCTCTCTCTCCCTCCTCCTCTTCCCCCATCTTACTGTCCTCATCTTCCTTTGTCACCTCGCCCCTCCCTGAAATGGAAACCGCAGGACCCCCATGGACAAGAGCCAGCTGTTCTGGGCTTCTCAGTGGACAGTGCTCATGACAAGGGTGAGCTTTTCATGCTGGCTCAGCAGCTGAAAGTGGAGCCAAGGGCCTGACTGAAGAGTTTGCAGGGGTGTGAGTGCCCTCCCTGCACCATCCCTTAACCCCACCCTTTCCCAGCTGTCCCTGTCAGCACAGCCTAAGCACCTGACCCAGAAGAGTCTCCCTCACAGATGCTTCAGCTCTGATGAAGAGGCAAAGCCAACAGGCTAAGTAAAACCCACCTTCCCTCTATGCTGCTGAGTCCAGGCCTGTCCTCATCATTCCTCACGTCCTCCTTCCGTGGACTCTGGCAGAGTTATGTGGGCTCCTTGTCTCAGGGACATAAGGGTCTGCCATGCCTAGGGTCCCCAAAGCGAAAGCAAATTGACCCACCTTCTCCACACAGTTTACTAGAAGTATTTATAATTTTGCTAAAACACTCGAATCCAGTGTGAATGTCAGAGAAGAGGAGAATTCTCTTGTAATTTCAAAGAACTGAAGGCTAGCACACACCAGGAGGGAGGCACCAGGGAGCTGTCCTTGGGTGGCAAAGGAGGTTGATGACTTTTTCCTCACTGGACCCATTGCCCAGAGACACCAATTATGCATCCCTCTGCGACCTTGAGATTTTTGACCTTTTCTGACTGGTTTGGTTAGCTGACCCACCTCTGTCTTTGAACAATTTAAATCCTTGCTAGGGCACAGGGCAGAGGTCACCAGGTCAGCAGACTAAGTCGTTAAGCAAGTCTGATCCTTTCGCATCTCCGAAAGGTGCCCTCCAAATGGGCCCTTTAAGTGGAAAATAAATGGAAAGAGCCAATCACTGATGCAGCCTTTATAACCGGTCCAGACTGGACAGAGGCTGTTCAGTCATTGTCTCAGGATTATATTCTCAAAGATTTAGAAGGGAGATTAAGAGGAAGCAGCTAGGTTAAGCACTTCTTAAACTGTAATTGCAGAAGCTACTGATGGATAGGCCTGCCCTGAAATTTTCACATGACATATAATGGAGCCGTAATGTCACATGAGGAGATAACCTTACTGTGGCAGGAGCCTGCTTCTCTGGCAATTTCACGCGATGAACTGGGTCTTAATTACTTCCAAATGACTAGCAGTTTTTACAGCCTTCGAATAGGTTTCTCTGTTATTGTTCTCTGTAAGTTATATTAAAAATAAATATCTGGGTCAGTGAGCATCCCACCTTCTGAGCGACAAATCACCTGAGGGACCTTGCAAACACCCCGTCATCTACCGTTCCAGGGAAGCACCCAGGCAGCTGAGTGGCCCCTAAAGGAGTCATGGCCATTTACCAGGGTCTACCTCCCACTGGTCTGGAGCTCCAGTTCTCGTGTCCCCTCACTTAATGCGTTCCAGCCTCTAACCTATTAATGAAAGCTGTTAATTTCTTTTACAAGGTAACCAGGAGTTTGAAAACTGCCTGTTAAACATAGCCAGGGCTCTGGAGCCACTTAGAGGCCCCTGGTCCAGAGAAATGAGAAATGTCTTTTTCGTTGGTTAGTCAGTTCCTAGAACTAACCTCTCCTGTTTATTTTTTAAATATGTGTACATGTGTATACTCATGCATGTTTATGGATGTACATGGAGGCCAGAGGACAGCCTGGAGTGCCATCGCCAGGCACCATCCACCTCCTCTCTCATCAGTGAGGTTAATGGTTGGCCACTGAGCCCAATGGATCCCCCTTCCTGTGCCTCTGAATGCAGGGATGACAAGCCTGTGCCACCATGCTTGGCTTTTTTGCGTGGGTTCTGGGGACTGAACATATGTCCTCATGCTTTTGTGTCTAGCACTTTACCACTGACCGGTCTCCCATTTCTCAACCCCCAGATGAGCTTTAAAAGTTACATGAAACATCAGACTCTCTGTGGAGGAAAATTTTACCCGTTAGCCCAGTACGAAACTATGTCCAAGACACTCTAGTTGGAAGATGGGGCTTTCTTCCACACTGTCCTTGTTATTCTGGCCACAGATGCTTCCCAAGGACCCAGAAGGAGTATGCTTTGTCCATTAGCACGGGGCCAAAGCCCAGCATGCTCTGGGCTAAAATTTGGGGCCTTCCACACGGCAGCACCTATCGGAGCCTCTGTACTCAGTCGGCGCTCTGTGTTGCATAGGACAATCGATGAAGGAAGGTCACTCCAGGGTGGATTTAGGCCTGTGGTAGCAGGGAAGAGCTGTCTTTATGAACTGAACCTTGAACAGTCATGTAAAGGCATATTTATTGATTGCATATTTATTGATTGTTATACAAAAGTTGTTTTTTCGGGTAAAACAAGTTCTTCATACCAACCCCCCTGATCTGTTCTATATGCTTTGTGAAGGAAATCATCACACCCTGCAACTTTAGTCCTTTTTCTGTACTGTTTGCAGTACCCAATAATGCAAGATGCTCTGGGTGTGCCGGCCAGTCTTGTGAGTAGAGTCACGCAAAGGCTGTGAAACTCCCTCAGGAAAACCGCTCTGTAGACAACAGAAAACAATTACTGTTTCTTGCAATGATTTCTTCAAGGTCAAAGCACTTCTACAAAATAGCTATTCATTCTGATGTTTACCCTAGATACAGTGAAAACAAGTTTTCCATTCAAATGTTTACGCTAGATACAAGAATTCTACCAGAATTCCGCTACAGTACTCAGTGCTTACTAACAGGAGGCTGGGCAGAGAGAGCGCGGGAACACAGTGGAGGGGATGTACACAAAGCCGCCATGTCCGCATGAGTTCCAGGTCTTTCACACAGTGGCCAGATCTCCAGTGACCTGGACCCATCTGTGAGCCTATGGTAGTCCTGGAGGTAGAGAGGTGTCAGCTGCTGCAATACCAATGATGTCAGTGGACCTGTATCGCCCTGGGAGAACTGAGAAAAGTGTCTGAAGCCAAAGGCTTGTTGGGCTGTATTTGATAGTTTGAAATGTTTTAGGGAAAATTACTTGCTCCCATTGAGACAGGTTTTAAAGTAGAAAAAGCCATGTACTGGAAGCTTAGGTTGGAGGGTGAGGAGCATGGCTTGCAGGAGGATCTACAAGAGTTGGGGTTTTTCTTATAATTTTTTTAAGTTAATAAACTTTTGGGTTCTTTTTTGAGCCATTGAAGGTTCCTATCAAAATTGAATGGGACGTGTAGAGACTTTGTGTGTGTGCTCTTCCTTCAAACGTCTACAAGCACCCCATTTCCCACATCCTGCTTCAGAAGGCTGCATGTGTTGCCATGGATACACCTACCCAGATAGGCTACATTAAGCTTCCTCTCAGCACCACACATTTTGTAGGTTAGATAAATGTGTAATGGCTTCTCCCACCATGGCAGCCTTGCACTGGGAGGTTTCACAGACCTGAAAACCCGTTCAGCACCCTCCTCTACTCCTTGACAACCAAACTGCACTCGATCCTGTCTCCATGGGCTTGCCTTTTCCAGAACGTCCTGAAGATGAATGCATGCAGCACGCAGCCTTTTCAGCTTGCTTCTTCTCCTTAGGAATGCGTATTGGAAAGTCCTCTATGGTGCTGGGATTTTTGTCAAGCTGACACAAACTAGACTTACCAGGAAGAGGGAACCCCTCAACTGAGGGGTTGCCCCCATCACACTAGCCTGTAGGCAAGACTGTGGGGGCACTTTCTTGGTTAATGATTGATGGGGGAGCACCCAGTGTACTGTGTGGGCAGGTGGGCCTGGGCTGTATGAGAAAGTGATCTGAGAAAGCTATGGGGAGCAAGGCAGTGAGTACTAGCACAGCTCCTTCTGGTCTCTGTTTTAGTTCCCGACTGCAGGTTCCTTCCCAGCTTCCCTCAGTGATGGACTGCTGCTTCATCGTATAAGATGACATGAGTGCTTTCTCCCCGAGTTGTTTTTGGTCAGTGCCTTATAATAGCAACAGAGAAACAAACTAGGACACCCTCCATGAATTTTCATGGCTCATCCAATGCCCCCTTTTCAGTGCCAAATACTATTCCATTTTCTGTATATACTGCGGTGTGTTTATCCATCACCGGGAACTGATCGCCGCAAGCCTTGCCCCTTGCACATGAATATGCTATCTGAATTTCTGTTGCCTGTATAGAGTGATAGACTTTTATTATCTCATTTAATTGTGAAAGTTTCTGATGGATAAGCTCCCAAAGGCCTGACATGAACCAAAATTTTCCATGTGAACTCTACTTCTTCCATGGGACAAGCCTCTGGGGTGCCTTCATCCCAGATAACTGGAATCAATCATTCTGCTCTATAGTTTAAGCATAGGTCAGGTCTTAGCCATCTCAGGAGTTGATTATACATCTCCATCAGGTGTGATACCACGCAGCTCACTACATTCTGGGATTGTGATTTGTAGGCTGGTTTTCTTTGCTTTATGTTTAAAGACCACTTATGAGTGAATATATATGATATTTGTCTTTCTGGGTCTGGTTACCTCACACAAAATTATGTTTTCTAGTTCGATCAATTTGCCTACAAATTTCAAGCTGCCGTTATTTTTTCTGCTGTGTAGTACTCCATTGTGTAAATGAACTACATTTTCCTTATCCATTCTTTGGTCAAGGGGCATTTAGGTTGTTTGCAGTTCTGGCTATGGCAAACAATGCTGCTATGAATGTAGTTGAGCACATGTCCTTGTGGCACAATTGAGCATCCTTTGGATATATACCCAAAAGTGCTATTTCTGGTTCTTGAGGAAGGTTGTTTCCTAATTTTCTGAGAAACTGCCACACTGACATCCAAAGGGGCTGTACCAGTTTGCACTCCCATCAACAATGCAGGAGTGAGTGTTCCTTTTCCCCACAACCTCTCCAATATAAGTTGTCATCAGTGTTTTTGATCTTGGCCATTCTTACAGGTATAAGATGGAACTCAGAGTTGTTTTGATTTGCATTTCTCTGATGGCTAAGGATGTTGAACATTTCCTTAAGTGTCTTTCAGCCATTTTAGATTCCTCTGTTGAGAGTTCTTTGTTTAGGTCTGTACTCCATTTTTTATTGGATTATTTGTTCTTTTGATGACCAATTTCTTTAGTTCTTTGTATATTTTGGAGGTTAGACCTCTGTCTGATGTGGGGTTGGTGAAGATCTTTTCCCATTTTGTAGGCTGTCGTTTTGTCTTATTGACCGTGCCCTTTGCTTTACAGAAGCTTTTCAGTTTTATGAGGTCCCATTTATTAATTTTTTCTCTCAGTGTCTGTGCTACAGGGGTTACATTTAGGAAGTGGTTCTCCTGTGCCAATGCATGTAAGTAGTACCCACATACTTAAATGGGGCAGTGCTCAAGGACACGGTTGGGATCCCAGGGTGGTGACTCTTATACCTCCTTTTAAAGTCTGGGCATTCAGTGATGCTTCTTAAGTATGGGGGGGAAAGCAGAAAATAGCTTTAGAAGAGTCCAGGGACTCTGAGTCCTGAGCGACAAGAGGCAAGAGATTCTTAGTGACTTTGGAGACATCTAGAAGAAGCCAGACTTTGCCTGGGATAGCTCACAGTGGGCTTTGCCTGGATGACCAGCAGTAGGCTGTCTCCTACCTTGAGAGGTCAGCAATTATACACATCTGTCTGCTGCCATGGACCCCATGAGGTCTAGTGCAACTTTTGTGAGACATGGGGTTGCGTGCTAGGAAAGACAGACGAGGGATTCAAAATTATAGCATTCTACACCCAGCTTTTTTTTGTTCTGGCTAACTCACCCCTGCCGTGAGCCCTCACTGGGCATAACTCTATTGCTTGTGGCCTTGGTGGGCATATGCCTTTTGATGATCAGAAGGTCCAGATGTGGGAACCCTGCCTGCTTTGAGTCTGTACCACACAACCATGCCAGAGGTGAAGATACAGCTGAGTTCTGAGGTTCATTTCCCAGTGTACTGAGAGTAAACTACAAAGACAAATGGTTGGACCATAGCTGTAGGCTCCTTCCAAAGGCATGGCAGAGCCGAGGGCTATATGCAGGTGAGCTAGGGATGCAGAAGGTTCACCCTGTGATTTGGACCAGCTACAGCAGAAAGAACGCTCCTTTGGATGAAGAATCACACTTGGCAAATGAAAGCCGTGTGTCCCCACTGCACCACTAGTGTAGCGGTCTGAAATGGCTCGTCTCTAAATTGCTGGCCATTCAGCATCCTTAATGTCCACATAGCACAGGTACAGATGCTTTTAAAGATTATTCATGTAGTCATCAGATACTGTGGTGACATGGAGGACCAGTTTCTGCCTTCGTAAATATGTTCATCCTTTACCTAAGAAAAAATAATTTGCAGGAAAACGAAGCACGAGGGGGGTGTATAGATTTCCCATGTTACCCAACCTCTACTGACACGTGCCTACTTACCCTGCTCACAGCTGGCTTTATTGAAGACACTTGTTTTTGCTGATGAACTAACACTGGTATGTTACTACTATTAATGTCCCTGGTGTACATCAGGACTCTCTCTCTTCTCTCTCTCTCCCTCTCCCTCTCTCTCTCTCTCTCTCTCTCTCTCTCTCTCTCTCTCTCTCTCTGTGTGTGTGTGTGTGTGTGTGTGTGTGTGTGTGTGTGTGTGCATGCTTGTGTGGGGATCTGCAATCTGTGAACTTTGATCAATGTATAAGAACATTATCGGTCACTATAATGCCATGAAGAATAGTGTCACTGCTCTAGAAATAGTATCTCTGTCTATTCCTGCCTAGCCCCACACACCTTTTGTGACCACTGACTAACTTCTTGTTATAGTCTGGGTTTGGGCCTTGTTAGACGCCATAGTTTCTCCTTGTTTTGGTTTACAATTCCCTCCTGGCATGGTGTGCAATTTCTGCCCCTGTGCTTCTGTGATCTGTACATTTCCATAGCTGGAAGACCAGGGTGGCTCTAGAAATGTGGCTTTCAAGCCTTCAAAGCAGGCTTTTTATTCCAGACCGCTGGATCGCTGAATGTGCTCACTCACAGCTTGTTCACTTGCTTCCACTGACCTGAAAATGTGTTGTTCTCTCTCTCTCTCTCTCTCTCTCTCTCTCTCTCTCTCTCTCTCTCTCTCTCTCTCTCTGTCTGCTATTGTTTGCCAACACTTCTGCCATGTGATTGTGGATCCTGGACATTCTCTCTGACTTCACACTCTCCATTCCCCCGGCTTTCCCATGTGTTTTCTTTAGGCACAGAGAGAGGTGAGAGACTTCTACTCTAGAGCACCATATTCAAACCCACAGTCAACCGCACATACATCATATATGTACACTACTCAGAGAAACATAGAAATACATTGCCCAGTTTTTATAACACATTCAATGATAGAATAATAAGGTCATTAAGGGCAATCAGTATTTTGTTCCAGCCCTGATTATAGTCCTGATTGTGGTTTGCTGTCTTTCTTAATATGAACATAGAAGGAATAAGGAGCGAATCTCTTCTACCTTTAATGAGGACCAGCCTAGACCTGGGCTGCAGTGGGAAACCTTGTCCACAGCCTGATTGCATATTGTTTACCCCCACTCCCTCCTGGGTAGGGTAATCATGGCTGCTGCCATTTCCTGGAGAGGACACAGGGCTTAATCATGTAATTATGCCTCTGGATGGCTGTCCCAAACAATGCGAAGCACAGTCTCTGCCATTCATAAGAATAGCAGAGAGAGAAGTTTCTTTAGGCTCTTATTATGAAGACGCCACAGGGATGGGAGTGGGGGGCATGGCTGTGGTGCATGCAGACAGCAACGCATGGGCAGACAGAGTGAAATTTGGAGAGAGACATAAAAGAGTGTAGACGGATCTGGGTTTTGCTTTTTTCCTCTCTGCCTGCCCTTCTGTTAGGCACTGGCCCAGGAGCAGAGTGTGACTTAGGCTGCATGCTATTCTTTTCCAGGGATGAAGCTAGTCCAATCATCCCCGAGAAATGCGGAAGGGTCCAGTATTCAACCTGACCTGTGTTTATGGCCACAGTTCTGCATAGCAACAGAGAGCTGTAGAAATGGAATCCGGGCTCCAAGGGTGAGGGTTTGCATCCTGAAAGTCCCTTGCACCAGCTAGGAGTTCAAGGACTGAGTCATGTAGGGGCTCCCATGGCTCCTTCCTTGTATTCCAAACAAGGGAGAAGAGCGTTGCTCTAGTATCCTCACAGGCATGTTAAGAGTGTGACCTATCTGTCCAGTACAGTGTTCCTATGAAGGGCACGTGGCCAGGCATTCCTCATCACTTCATTCAGAGGCACAGGTGTGGACATGTTTGGTGCATCAAGTATTGATTGGTCTTCCCTTCTCCAGGTACCCTGCCTCACCTCACCACCAATCCTGAGCGGAGGGTATCCCCCACGTACCCCTTTCCTCCAGCAGACTTTCTTCATGGCATTTACTACACTGCAGTGGCCCTTTCCTGTTGGAGTAGGGATCTCTTCAAAGCCCTGGTGCTATGTGATAAACATAGGAATCATTAAACAAGCGAATGAATAGCTTCGGAGATGAGCAGGCAGCATCATGTTAAAAGACGCCATGGCCTCATGGAGAAGACAGCATACCTGTGAACTGTAAAGAGCAATTCACTGATTCATTTTCAAATAGAGAGGGGAACTTCATTCTCATTTCACTTAAGATATCTGAGTGCAATGTGTATTGCTGAAAAATGAGTAGAGGAGATGTGGAGAGAATTTACTCCTGGGTCTGGCCATCATCCATCTGTTTGTAAATGTTGGCTTCCTGTGGTGCCCCCACCTCTCCTCCCTAGAGTATGTCAGCCCCTCATTACACATGCTCACAGGCCTGTTGGTTGCCTTTCTTAATCTAGTTCCTTCCATGTGTGTGAGGTATGCATGCTCATGTGTGTGCAGGTCAGTGTATGAGTACAGGTCAGTGTATATGTCTGTAGGTCAGAGAACAATCTCAGGTGTTCACTTCAAGTATATTGCTGACCTCCATTGAGACAGGGTCTTTTATTGGCTTGGAGATCACCAAGTAGCCAGTGATTGGCCAGTGAGCCCCAGGGATCTTCATGCCTCTGTCTTCCTAGAGCTGGGATTTCACATGTAAGCTAACATGGTTTTCAGGGGTTGTCCTCTGTAGCTCCTCCTCTCTGCAAGGCAAGCACTTCACCAATTTAATCATGACCCTAACCCTGGAACTTTAATTCTTTGCCTAACATAGATCTCCTCCCTCCCTTGTCTTTTAGAGCAGGGCATGGTATGTAGTAAATTCTCAGGAAACTAGGTCAAGTAGATGCTCTAGCAGCTTCTGCATAAGAAAGAATGAAAAAGAGAGTAAATAATTCAGATCTCAAAAGTGAGATGGTCACAGGTTCTTCCTTCGCCTCTAGATTCTAACAGAGTTCTGGGACCCAGTACTCCTTCTAAGAGAAACTACAGGGTCGTTTTTCTTTTCTCCTCTTCCCTCCTCCTCCTTCTCCTCCTTTCTTTTACTGTTTTTATGGTGACAAGGTCTTACTCTGTAGTCCAGGTTGGCCTCAAGCTGTCCATCCTCCTGCCTCCACCTCCCCAGTGCTGTCATTACAGGTGTGCACTGCTATGCCCAGCCACATTGTTTTTCTAAACAGACCACACTGAAGCGTTGCATCCATCTCCACACACCTAGCCAAGCTAACCAACCGAAGAGGGTCGTTTCATGTCGCCTTCTTAGAATCCAAGTATAATCCAACGTCTAGCCATTGAAACATGGTTTTACGGTGCCGCAGTCTCCCACCTCCTGGGACCCTTATTTTTAGTTTTCTGGAAGACATGCAGATTGGAACACAATGGGCTCCGAACAGATAAGACATCCCCTGAAACCCACCTGCAGGCCGTCTCTCTGTTCCTCAGCAGCCATTTGTCTCCAGGTCTGAATGCTTCTCCAGTGCCTGCCTGTATTGGCAGCTGAAAATGAAGTGCTAGCCAATGCCGGCACATTGTTACCGCAGAATGCAACTGGCCATCTCACGTTGTGTTCAGATAATGGGCCAGAGTAGAATTCATCCAAACAATTGTGCTCAAAGAGACCACACTGCAGAGGGAGCCATTTAAATGGTTCCATTGTACGATAGACCTTTGTGGACCCTTCACTGGGAAAGTAAAGGTTTAAAGGAATTTCATTTCTTAAAGAAACAGAACTTAGAATCAGAAATATGTTACGCTATAGACCTGCCTCTTAAAACAAAACAAGACAAAACCAATCCTATTACCATTGACTCCTGGATCACTTTTGTGGATTCTATGAAGTTTTTGATCACAGGACATATATGTATGTGGACAACAGGGATGGTTTCCTCAGGAAGCCATCAGGGCGGGGACGGACATGGCACCCAAGGGCAAAACACATGGCCGTCAGTTTGCTGCTGCTCGAGGAATGCATCTTCTCAGCTACCTCATGGATTTGTTAAATGCATCAAAGAAGATGAAGTGGATTCCTAGCATTGGGTCAGTGAAGAGAAGTGATTCGGGTCTTCTGGAGTCTGTACAACCCAAGTAGCACATCAGGGGTTAGGTCTTTCTGTAGTATGACATTATCAGAAACTTTGTTTTTTTTTATGGACCCATCTTTTAAAGTTTTGTTTATATACTGTATCTAATTACAGGGAATAAAAAGTCCCAGACTTATTGGGTTATTTTAGAAAAGGATATGAACTTGAGATGGGAGCTGTGCTATGTGGGATAACTGGGGTGCTGGAGGGAGAAATAAATGGAAGGTGGATATGATTAGGTTTCATTGTGTACATGTATAAAATTCTCAAGATAAACAAAAGTGAATATAAAAAATAATCCACGTGTGCTTGCACTTGTCTTATGAGACCAGCCTAGTTTACATAGTGAGTTCTAGCCCAGCCAGGACTATAGAGAGAGACCCTAACTCAAAAAACCAAATATATCAAATGAAGTTCTGCCATCAACAGCTATTTCTTGCTTCTAGCTAATGTTTAGAGATGTGGAGTTGTCTTTAAAAAGCAACATGATATCATTTGATGAGTGCCCCATTTCTATTTATTAGAAACTTTTGTCTTCTTTTGAAAGAATACAGAAATTAATCTATAATGAATGTATCACCTTATTCGTGTGATTACATTTTAACCCAAGCTTAATCATAGACAGAAAAAAAATTTTTGCAGATTAGTAGTTGGCAGCGTGGTGTTTGTCACCTATGATATTGTCACAGTGATGGAGGGGACAGTCACCAGCAGCAAGTCAGGAGTCATGAAGCCATATTGGAACAGCTATGGTTCTAACATCTGGGCAGGATGCCAGAGAGGAGTCCAGAGACCTTCGGTGAGTGTATTCAGGATTCTCTGATTTCATGCGCGTTGACAGAAGAGCTTGGCACAGCACTTAGCATTAGCTCATTCGTGTGTGAAGAATCGAGGGCCTGCTTCATTCCATGGTCTTTGGGGTTTTCTTCAACAGGAGAGAATTGGCCAGAAGACTGAAGGGCACTGTGTGGGAATCTGCAGCCTGGACCAGGTATCCAAGCTCAAAGATGAATTGGGTACCTGCCTGTAGCTTGGCTGCACTTCACACAAATGTGGAGTTGGCAAGAATCTTGTTCTGTCCCTGAAACAGAAGCTTTCGTTTATTTCAAATCCTTACTTTCCTGGCTTTGGCAGAAAATGACTTAAAGTTCATCTGCAAGTCCCCTTTTTTCTCTACTCCACAGAAGAATAAAAGTTTTTACCCTTTTGAAGAATGTTTAAAACTTACTAAATAAGAAAACTAACAACTTTTTGAAAGTAGGAAAAAGCTCTGAATCAAGTCATCATAGAAGACCTACAGGTGACATGTAAGATATTTCTTGGATGTTCAACATCGTTAGTCATCAGAGAAGTGTAAATAAAAACCACATTGATGCTGCTAGCATTCTGTTAGAACAGCTAAGTTAACGAGGATCACTCTCAGTAGAGGAGATGGCTCAGTGGCTAGTCCAAGTGTGAGAAGCCAATTTGGATTCTCCAGGAACCAAGTAAAGCCTAACACAGTAGCTCAAGTCTACAATCCCAGAACTGCTACCCTGAGATGGGAGGCAGAAACAGGAGAATCCCTGGGAGTGTGAAAGCAGCTAGCTGGACTGAGTCTGCACGGGACAATAGAAGGAGAGGGCACACACCAAGGTTGTCCTTTGAATTCTATGTTCGTCCCATGGCACATGCGTATACTAGAACATACTCCCCTACCAACTCCCCTACCAAAGACTAGAAAACAGTGACTGTCCGCATTGCATACTAATGAAGATGCTGACAAGCAGTGCAGAATGAGATGGCCACTTGGAAATATCATGTAAAGTTTAATATACACGAATCATTTGGCCCAGGAAGCCTACTCATGTACATTTCCCAAAGAGAAATGAAGACATGTTTAGATTAAAACCCCGATATAGGGATGTTGGTAGTATCTATTTCTGTAAGAACCCCAAACTAGAAACCACCGAAATGGCTATAAGCAGGTGAATGCATAAGCAAATATCGCTATAGCCATTCCGTGAAAGGTTACTCAGCAAAGGGGCAGGCAAACCACGGCTACAACAAAATGGGCAAGCCTCAAAACAGTTATGCTCAAATACATTTTTCTGCAGGAAGTAAAGCAAACAACAAGCACATGTTGTATTATTTAATTCAGAAATTTTGAAGTGGTTTATGGTTACAGTGATGGCTATACTTTGGCAGATCAGTGAAGGGTGAGAGATTAGCCCTAAAAGGGATGGAGGGAGTCTCTGGGAGCACCAGATCTTCATTACTGAGGCTACAGAAACATTTCCAAGGCAAGTGAATGGGTTAGAACATCACCGTTCTTTTTCAACGTTATTGTGCCGATGGCGTGCTGCTCCTGTTTCCTGTGGTTTTCATCCTCCAGCTACTGTTAACGTCGTAATGACCGTTGAGTCAGAAACATCCTGGTGTAGCAACCTCTAATGAAGTGGTGTCCTCAGGTGATGTTCACTCCGCTAAGAGCCCTTCACAGACATTGCTGTGGTCTCTTGAATCCTCCAGTTCCTCTTAGCCGCTCTACACATCTCGGTTTCTTCTCCTATTGCTGCGAACAATTACCTGGCAGAAACAACTCAATAGGAAAAGGTTGATTTCAGCCCACCTTGCCCCTGCCCCCGTGGTGGGCGAGGGCATGGGCCCTCCCCTTACCAGCTGCAGCACTCAGGAAATTGGGTCCTGCTCCTCACCTGGGCAGCACAGTAGACTGGACCCTGTTGGAGGCCTGGCCCCGAGGGTGTGACAGTAGGCTAGCTGGCCACACCCGCCTCACCTGCCAAGTGGTGGTGAGGGTGAGGGAAAGATGTCCCTCCTCCATTGCCCCGGCCCCCTGTGGTGGGTGAGGATGCTGACCCTCCCCCTTACAGCTGCAGCACAGGGGAAAATGGGCCCGGCATCAGCACAGCGGGGCCCAGCCTATTGACAGGGGTGAGGGTGAACTGACCCCAAAAAATGTGAGCGTGAGTGATCTGGCTCTGCCATATGGTGCCATATGGTGGTGTGGGTACCACCAACCCCGTCCCTTACCACCTGTGACAGGCGGGAGAGCTTCCCTGAGGTCACAAGAGTGGGAGAGCTGTCCCTGCCCCTCACCAGCTGCAGCCCTCAGGAGAGTGGCCCCTGCCCCTCGCCTGGGCAGCACAGTGGAGCTGGCCCTGGTGGTCCTAGTGTGGAGGAACAGACCCGGCCTCGCCCATTGTCCCCCCCCCCCCAATGCAAGGGGTGAACTAGCCAGGGCAGTGCTGGAGAGCTCACCCTGGTGGTGGGGACAGGGAGAGGTGGCAGGTTGACCAACCTGCAGCTACCCAGGCCCAGAACCAGGGTTATGAACTGGTCCATTCCAACATCTACCCCATCTGATCTGCTGGAGTACGTGAAGGGGCCGGTACTGCAGACCCAAAGCTGCAGTCTCCACAACACAGGGCAACAGCAAGGTAACCAAGAGAGGAGCGCCAGTGAGAGTCCAAAATCAGCTTCATCAACGCATGTCCAGAGGTCCTTCTCCCAGGGGATTCTATATCTCATAAAGTTAACAATTGTGATTATCTATCACATATATGATCTATAACATATAGAAATAGAATATCCTTTGGTGCACAGAACTGACAATGTATAGGCTGTCTCCTAATGTGATGTGTGCTGGGATACATAGCACCACTAATGAGAATTCCCACTGAGACTGAGATGATTCAACCTGCAAAAAGTGATAGTATCATATCCATGCCCAGTGTCCTGGACATTACAGGGGCAGATTAACATCTTGCATGACACATCTCATGAGGAAGCAGGCAGGCAAGTCTGAGTGTGGGATATCCTGTGGATAATAAACCTACTTCTTAACCATCTGTGTGTATTTTTTAAGGCTGCACATTTTCTCTCTCCCTGTGTAAGAGTGTATGGTATGTACTTATGTGCCATGGGTTCTTTTCTATTTATCTCTACCATATGTCCTTAAGATAGGGTCTTTCATTGAACCTGGGGCCAGCAGACCCCAGATCTTACTTTCTATGCCCAGCGATAACTAAGGATTGAGGATTTGAACTCATATCCTCATTCTTGCAAGCAAGTGCCCTTACCAGCTATGCCTTCTCCCTAACCCAAATGAATCATTCTCAGCCTAAGACTGAATAATGAAATATGGAGTGTGAGACACAGGATAGGAGGACTACTGAGAACTCAAGAACAATGGCAATGGGTTTTTGATCCTACTGCACGTATTGGTTTCGTGGGAGCCTAGGCAGTTTGGATGCTCACCTTACTAGACCTGGATGGAGGTGGGTGGTCCTTGGACTTCCCACAGGGCAGGGAACCCTGATAGCTGATAGCTCTTTGGGGGGGAGGGGGGGGGGGGGGGTAGGGGGGGGGGGGGGAGGGAAAGGGGAGGCGGCGGTGGGGAAGAGACAGAAATCTTTAATAAATAAATAAATGAAAAAAAAAACAAAAAAAGTTATCCAATCAAGCCCTAAGATTGAATCTCAAAAAAAAAAAAAAAAAAAAAAAAAAAAAAAAGAAAAGAAAAGAAATTGATTCAGGGGGCAGAGACCAAAAAGAGCTTAGATGGCAGCAGTCGGGGAAGTCCGAATATGGACCAGGAGCCAGCTGTTCTAAAGCACAGCTGCCATCACTGTTAGATGAGGGAGTGCAATTCAGTCATGTACAAAATAGTCTTAAGTTTATACAGTTTCAATTCTTATATTTAATTATGTGTGAAAATATTGAAAAATGATGTGAAAGGTTTGCTATCAAGCAAGAAAAGAGAAAGAGGGAGGGGGATTGGTGAGGTAAACCTTCAGCTGGTTGGGACAGCACCGTTTGCTTCACTCAACTCTTACATGTTCATCTTTTCTAAAGAGTCTTTTCATAGCCACCGGCAGGATATCCTGAGCAAAGGACATAGACATGTTGACACATAAGACTTACCATCATGTTTATCCATGCTTCAAGACCAACCTCAAATAGACGGCCTACACCAAGACCCCCAGATACCTATGCCACACAGATGTGTGTATCTGTTTCTTTTCTAACATTGGCTGTAATTTAGACACAGTGCTGGTGCTTCTCCCATCCTTCACTCGCTATGGCAGGGCCTGGAGCAATGTGAAGGTCTGTGAGTGAGGAGGAAAGGAAGGAGAAGTCATCAGTAAGGCTAGGAGGAATTATAAGAGCTAGGAAAGCCCGTGCTTTGATGTTCTGAATTGTGGCTCTGGGAAGACTGGGCTGCAGAATGGATGAGAGTAGTCACATAGGGTGACACTCTTTCAGAAAGGAGACCCGCTAAAGGAGGTCATCAAGTCCTCTGCCCCTGCTCCTCTGATGTGGAGGGGAGGTCAGGGGATAATGCTGGGAGTCCATTCTCACCTTCCACCTTGTGTGTATTCTGCGGATCGAATTTATGTCTTCGTGCTTTGATGCTAGTTCTTTGACCCACTGAGCCATCTCTTTTCATAAAAGATTTTAATGTATTCTTCGATAATTTCATTCATACACATAATCCATTTGTCTCACTGGCATTACCCTTCATCTTCCCAAGAAGTGACCTTTTACTTCCATGTGATTTTTTTCCTCTTCCCTCTCTCCAAATTAGGCACTGACTTTAATTAGGGTTCCTCGCACGAGCAGGGGTGTAGGGTTCTTTATTGGCTACACCACTGAAGAAAAATGACTTCTCTGTCAGCAACCATTAATTACCTATGGCTCCTTAGCGAGGGGTGGGGCCTCGTTAGCCCCCCTTCCATCCATTGACTGGTTTAATCTTGTGCTATGAGTTCTTGTGTTATAATAAAATAACAATGTTAATTATAACTAAAATTGAATGCATAAACCTATATTTCCCTGCCACCTTCCGCCATGTGCCACAGTCTCTTAGTCTCTTTTCTGCATCGATCACACCATTTTAGGAAACCAGGAAACAGTGTTAGCGTCATGACCATAGAAACACGTTCTCCACTGAAGCAGATACATTCTCACACTTTCCCTGGCTGCACTTCCATTGTCCTTTCACTTTCTATGTAGGGAAGTATACACTCTGGTGCTGTTGGAAGTCTGAGCTTTCCCATCCATGAAATGTCTCTCTTGAGTGGGACATTGCCCGGAGTGAGCCGAACTCTAACTCCTGCCAGCTATAACTGTAAGAGGATTGAAAACACCACACCTTTCACTGTGCTGGATGGATAGGGCAGTCAGGAGACTGGGGGAAGTTCGCAAATTTAGATTTATGACATTTCCTATTTACCATCTGTGAACTGGAGTATAGCATCCTTGTAAACTGAGAAAGTTTGAATTTAGATTTTTAAAGCCTATTTTTATTATTTTTAATTGTGTGTGTGCACATACGTGTGCAAATGAGTGCCGGTGCCTGCAGAGGCCAAAAATGTTGGATCCCCGGATTTGGAGTTACAGGAAGTTGTAAGCTGCCCAACATGGGTGCTAGGAACTAAACTTGGGTCATCTGGAAGAGCAATAAGTGCTTTTAGCCACTGAGATATCTCTCTCTTTCCCTGGAGTGACTTTTAATGTTTGTTAGCAAGAAACACAAGTGATTTAAATGATTTTAAGCAGAGCTTGGGTTTACAGTATGAGGTATCCACACAGTATATTATATCCTCTCTGGATGATGGAAGGCTACCCTCACAGGTCTTCCAGAGCCTTCTAAGAGCTGCCTTGTAGACATGAGGGCTGGTACAAGCTTACCCTGCAGGAGTCTGAGGCAGTAAGCTCCCACAATCAGAAGGAAGACTCTTTCATTCTCCGGTATTCCTCAGTGATCATCTACTGAGAAGGCTTAATACCAGACCATGATGTTAAGGGACCATTCGCAAAGCCAGTCCCATTATCATGGAGCAGTGGCAGAAGGGTGACTTTGTTGCTGATTTACAAACTGGTTTTCCTGCTAAGTCCAAAAGCCATCTAACATGCTGTTGTCGTCAAAGGCTTGGCTCTATGGGAGGGGAGAGGAGTGTGCGGGAACCGTTCCAGTATTAAAACTGGAAAAACTGCCACGCAAGGGGCAGGGTTGTTAGCAGTTTTGAAGGGAATAACACTTGGAGAAAGAGAATAGGAAGTTGGCTTCAGGATGCCAAAAGGATTGTAGATATGCATGTTTTTAACTATCTCCATCCTCCTTCCCAAGAATCATGAAACAGAATCCAGAGTGATCCTTGTTGTTGTCAAACTGTGGGACTTTACACAGGAGGGAGGTTAAGCTGCATGACCTCCAAGGTCAAGTTCAGGCTAGAGAAGCTGTGAATTCTTCTTTGTAACTTAAAGTAAGGTATGCCTATATATCTAACAACCAGTGTCTCAATTTGTTATGTATGTGGTCCGTCTGTCCATCCATCCATCCATCCATCCATCCATCCATCCATCCATCCACTCTTTCCAGCTAGATACCCTTTATCTATCCACCCTTCTATCCTTCCACATTTACACTTATCTGTCCATCTGTCTATCCATCTGTTCACTTATCCATCTGTCCATCTGTTAGCCATCCACTCATCCATCCATACATCCTTCTATCCATCCACCTATTTATCCATCTGTCCACCCATCTATCCCTTCATCTATGCTTTAAGACTTGGCAAAGTAATTTCACTCAATTAAAATTAATGTTATTTGGATGAATTTATTAAACAGCTTTCCAGAGCTATCACGTGAGTAGAATTAACCAAAGCATTATATACAAATCCATTATTTTCATTCAGTTTAAATATTGGAAATGATGTTTCATTTGCTCACTTCTAATAGATAGGCCTCCTTTTTCTAAAAATGTCTCATTTGGTGCCAAAAGGTCAACCCATGAAAATAAAGAGACTGAGTAGAATCTCACTCAGCCAAGCCTCCCAAGGAGAACACACACATATTATACAATACATGAAAAGACTGCAAGGTCATTTCATTGGGTTTGAGTTTTGGAATAGATGTGTACAGCTGTCTAAAGACAGGAGCAGAGGCAAGCATGTGTGTCAGCTGTGCCATCGGGCCAGGCCTTATTTCCCCAGCATAAGCCTTGCTGGAGAGGGTTAGTAATGGCTTTCCTGTTCGAGTCTGGATATGCTTTCTTTGCTGGTCCTTGGGAGTTTGGGAGATTGGAGTCCTAGAGCAGAAAGGGAATGGCAGACAATGTTTCTCTTTGGTCAAAGATGAAGTCACTCAGAACACTGACAATAGTCACAGCTAGCTTGGAGGAATGGAGCTGAGCTTTTATCTCTGGGTCTGTGGTGTCCTCCTCCCTCAGCCACCCTTGCTCCTTACTGTGAGTGCTGGGGGGCTTGTGAGCAATGTGGAGCTGGTCCGCTTGATTTTCTAAGCTCTGAAACATGAGGCTGGAAATGGTGGTTTGATTCATTCCTGAAGAAAGCAAGATTCTGAGCACATGCTTCCCTGGGGACTTCCCTGGTGTCCCCAGCTGCAGTGACACATCTTGATGCACAGCTTGAAACGGTTTTTGTTTTGACCTACATTTCCAGTTTTTCACATAGGTAGCCATCTTGCTTATGAAAACCACAGTCCCACTTGGGGAGGAAGTTTCTTATATTCAGGCATGTGAGCATCATAAAATGTGTGCATGCTGGTCACAAGATGTCCCACGGTGACTGATGACACTGCTGTGTGTGGAGGGATGAGCAGCGGGAGGCAGCTGTCCAGTGGTTGCTGCTCTGTGGCCTTAGAGCCAGCCTGGCTCGAGGCTGTAACCCCTGCTAGCGGGTCCTTGAATGTGTGTCCCACAGCAGCTGCAGGGGCCTGGGAGAGCACGCCACCCATGCCAGCAACGAGCTTGGTAATCATATATAATCCACCCCACAGAGGGCCGCCTTGTCATTGTTCAGGACCCTTTCAATGTCTTGCAATTTCCTTTGTCTCTGTACTTCTGGTCGCGTCCTGAAAACTGTCAGGCTTCCGTGTTGCTGTGAGGACCTGACAATTCTAGACTCACAATGGAGCTCAAATTGGACCAGCTGCTTCCTCAATGGAGCAGGCTGCCCATCTCCGAGGCATTAAGCCCAAAATTATTTCGAAAATTGAAGCCTTTGACTTGCTGTGGATTAATGTGATTAAGCGAGGCTTGCTTTAATTCATACTCATCTCTTCCTTTATTAATAACGTCTCATCGGTCATGGCAGCATGCATGTGCACGAGACTGCAGAAGGTTAGGCCGGCTGCAATGCGTCCATAAGAGAAGTCTTTCATGTTTCAGAAGCAACTGATTCAAGGCTTCGGCTGGGGCGCACTGAAACCGCCTGTTATTCTTAATGTTTTTATATGGAACCCTCGTAAGCAAATGAACCCTCCCTCTTCCTCCTCCTCCTTTATCCCCACCCCCATGGAGGTCCCCATTTGATTTACAGCTCCCTGTAAGTAATAAAGAGAGGATCTCTCTTTCATCTGGGTTGTATCAGTGGGTGAGATCTGGGCGAAATACCCTTCACTATTAAAGAAGGTGGAATTAAAAGGGATTTGAGGGTTTTTTTTCCCCTTCATATAATTGAAAGTGTATCACTGCCACGATGAGCATGAATCATCCAGTAGCTTTTCTAAATAAGGAAGTATTGCCTCATTGCATGAGACCGTGGTTTGTATAGTGACAGCAGCAGATTATAAAGGAAGAAATGAGGGCGATGTCTTAAAATCAGCTTTAATCATTTTTAAGCTCTGTGAAATTATTCTGATGAACTTTACTCTGGAAAACTTAAGATGGCAATAGCAGTAAGTCTTATGTCAGTCTCTGGTGCATAGCAAAGCTAATGAGTGTATATATCCTTGCATTTGTCTTTTAAATCTTTTAAAAAATATTTTTATGGGTTTGTTTGTGTGTATGTGCATGCATGTGTGTGTGTGTGTGTGTGTGTGTGTGTGTGTGTGCATGCGTGTGTGTGTGTCCCTATCACTGGAGGTCAAAAGAAGGTACCAGGACCCCTGGAACTGGAGCTATAGGTTGTTGTGAGCCACCCAACATGGATACTAGGAAAGGAACATGAGACCTTTGGAAGAACAGAAAACACTCTCAACCACCAAACCCCTTTCTGCCTCCCAAATACAGACAATTATTTCTTCATTTATCTGAAGATGGCCATTTATTTGCATACTTGTTTTTCATTAAGAACTGTTCATAGAGCTTTCCCTGTAGTAGTGGGCTACAATCTGAGAGCTGTTCATAGTAAGCACAGACACGATGCATATGCTGATCACTTATTTCATTCTCCTACACTGGATACTTATGACAGAATGTTAAGTTATTTGCTGCTGGGTTAGTTACATTCCTCATCCTCGTGTCTAAATGCTGACAAAAACATTTTCAAGGAATAAGAGTTTATTTGGCTCATGGTTTGAGAGGACACAATCCTTTGTTACTGGACTTAGGGTCAGAGCCTGGGCGGCAAAGCCCTAACAAGCCAGAGTCACTCACTTGTCCTCAATGAACCAAGTGAAGAAACAAAGTATCAGTGGAAAGCAGAAGAGGGAGATTCATTCCATGTGACCACATTGGGAAGAGGGACAAATATCCCAGTGACCACCCACTTCTCAGGATCTCAATATGAAGCTTAGGTTTAAAATAGAGGGCAAGAGGTATGTATAACTGAGCAGCCCTGATCGAAGTGTGGTCCTGTTCGTCATCAACTCAGCTCCAGGAATGTCTCTTTAGGGCGTCTCCATTCCTGCCAGGACAGTACACCATCATGGTAGGGAAGTATCCCCGAACTTGTGGTAGTGGGGCATACAACTAGGCCTCTTCCAATCTTGGAGGGGTACAGCCAAAAGCAGGGGCAGAAATAGACTTAAAGTCCTATCTTGCAGTGACCTACATCTGACAGCTGTGCCTCGGAACACCTCTTCTTCATGAGACTTTCAAAGCTTTAGGTTGGTCTCTCTGAGTTGATATCAGAGTACTGAGGCAGCTCCACGTCCCTGCCTGACTCACTTGATATCTAAATTGGTCCTCAGAATTGCAGGCACCATTTCAGCGGTGCGCACGTAGACAATGGTCATCTCTGTGCACATGGGTGGTGACCTGAGACTGGAATTAGATGTGTCTTGTTTTCAGGAGTTCTTTATTTAGGTTGCTGATTGTATGAGAATCCCATGACTTTTTTTTTTTTTTTACCTTTTATTGTAATTGATTTCAAGACTCTACTGCTGAGTGACTATTTTGCTTGTCTGTTCATTAATGATAGCAAGAATAAGAATTCTTAGTTTGTGGGATGGAGTGGCAGTCGTGGTGATGAAGGTGTATACTGCATGTCTCAATGTAGCTGTTCAACATACTATGCAGTGGGTTAATTAATATAATAATTATAACTAATAAAATAGATAGCTTTCCAGGCCCTCATAATGAGTGAAGACAGGGGGTAGTATGAAACATTTTAGAAACATACATTCTTTGAGGTTTAAGAAATCAGTAATATTGGAGTTATTAAGATGGCTCAGGGGAAGAGGTGTTTGCTGCCAACCCTAACAGCCTGAGTTTGATCCGTGGGACCCACATGGTAGACAGAAAGAGCTGATTCCTGCAAGTTGTCCTCTGACTTCCACTTGCACACTGTGGTACATGTATGCATGTACACACCATACCACACACACACACACACACACATACACACACACACACACGGTAGAGGAGAGGAGGGAGAGGAAGAGGGAGAGAAAAATCAATAATCTCAAAACTCATTTTCAGCGTGACTCAAGTGAGGCATGTCTTCTTTGGGGGTGACCTTGTTTGACTGTTTGACCTCAGAAGTCTGGGCCCAGTGTCTCAAGTACCAACTGTGTTGCACTCCTGCCTCAAGTCTGCTAGAGACAGCTATGGCTAGTGTCTGGCTCCTTCTAGATCCAACGTGTTTTTCACCCTATTTGTTATGTAGTCTCAGACCTACCATGACTGTAATGCCTAAAACTGCTATTGTTATAAGAAAGAGTATTAACAATTCCATAAATCTAATACCCAGAAGACAAGTTATTTTGTTGTTAATCAAGTGATGGCTCACTTCTGTCTGTGGGATCCACGTTCTTCTTCTGAGTCCCAGGCTGCATTCAGAACCTGTGATGCCATGAGCGATGCTTTCTGGAACGTGCTCTCTCAGATACAGTATCCACAGACTTCTTAAGCAGAGTCCAGTCTGTGCTTTGTCTTCCACAACACCACAAAACAGTGTAAACTGGGGCAGGCATTTTATTTGCACATGGGAGTCTTGAGTTCCCCTTTAAAATTAGGGATGGAGACTGGAGGTCTCGTAATTGGGAAACGGTAAGCGACTCTATGGCAATCACAGAGTCTGACAGAACAGCATTTGTGCTGTGTGGCTTGTCTCTTCTGCCAATGGCATGGTTGTCTTTGACTTGTTAAGGATGTCAGCATGATTGACAGGAGGTTTTTCCTGCTCTAGGCTTTTGTGTGTGCATCATCTGGTTTCACTGGAAGAAACACCAAATTTGGAATCAGACCTGATTGTGGATTCAGCTATGCCATTTACATGTGACCTTGGCAAAAATATTTGAACATTTTGCTATTTTGTTTTTTTTTAAAGCCTGCTTTATACCACTGATGTGAGAATTTAATGAGATCCAAGATCCGATATGTAGTTATTTAGAACGCTCTCAGTAGTAAGCTGCAGGAATCTCCGTGTACACTGGCTTAAGTACACACACACACACACACACACACACATATATGTGTATATATATATATATATATATATATATCCAGAAGTCAGAATGTTCCAGAGGAGTTAATTGAGTATTCACAAAAAGTCTTAAGAATCCAGTTCCTGTAATTTAGCTCTGCCATCCTAGGCTCTGGCTGTGTCATCACTGTCCCAGGGTGACTGTCACGGTTTTATCCGTCAAGTTCTCAACCCCAGTAACCTAATGTCAAGAAGACATCTTTTTGCCTTCATTGAGGAGAATGACTTTTTCAAAGTCCTCCAACAAGGCACCCTCTTGCGTCTATTGGCCAGAGCTGTTTCACGTGCCAGGATCTAAACTAATATCTAAAAATGGGAATGAATTAGTAAGAGGATAGTTAGGGGATACCTTGTAAGATCTATTGCAGGGACTCCACCTGCCTGCAATTATCTTCTATAAGGAAGGCACCCCTGCAGGCCAATAGCTGTTCGACGGCCAGCAAATAGCGTCAGCCAAACCATGCGCCAGGACTTGCCCAGCCATCTAGGATAGAGACTGTGGTGGTTTAAATGAGAAATGACCCACATAGGCTCACGTTTTTGAACGTGTGGTTCCCAATGATATCCCTGTTTGGAAGGTTATGGAACCCTTAGGAGGCAGAGCTGTGTACACAGATGCTTGTACTCAAACAGATGTTTACTAGTGTGATCTACAACTTCGGTGTGTGTTCTCCCCTAGAGAATTTGTTTCATATCCACAGTGCTTCTTGTTCTGCAGTCCCACGTCACATGAAGGCATATGATTAAACATAGTCTCTATTAAAATAAATATTTTAAAGTGCTATAGATTTAATGCTTAGATACATCCACCTGGATAAGAAATATTCTGTGTCTTTGAAGTGAGCAGCTATGGAAAACTTTATAGACAGTCCACCTGCCTGCTATACAGATGTTAAGACAAAGCAAACACCTCTTCCATAAGTGTTGGCTCATAAGAGAACTACTCCTACATGGTGACCTAATTTATCTTACTCCTGCTGACTTGCTATGAAGACCTGATCTGCTCACAGAGACTCACGGAACTGGGCTAAGCAGTCTTTCCTAGGCATATTTTTATATTACAGAAACCTATAAAAACCATGACTTTATTTCACTGCATAATGGCGGGAAGCTCAATGCTGTGAGTGAAATGTGTGTGTTGGCCTTTTCTGGCAGTCTTGCCCATCACCAGAGCAGAAATCCTGGACCCCATTGTCACAAAGGAGTGTATGCACGTACTCTCCCATCACCTGTTGAGTGGGTGTCCACACACTTTAAAGTCTGTGCTAGCGGGACCAGAAACCCACAAGACAACCTTACTGTAACTCAAATAGTTCATCATCTAGAACAGTCACGATAGTTATGTTTTGGGGGTAAAATGGCTGAGGCACTCCAGCTCCCATGGAGAAGAGAGTTCTGGGGTGGGGGGGTTCCCAGGAATAAAAGGACAGGAAGAAGTCACTAAGGAGCTAGACAGATGAGGTTGGGAAAGAGGGTGAATTCAAGCCAAAATATCCAGCCTGTGTAGGAACGTTAAGCAAGGGTCCCCTGAGGATTGTGATGGGAGGAACTAGACGGAAGGGATGATGGCACAAAATGAGAAATCACACATCACACATCAACCCTTGTTACGCTGAATAATTACCCACTAGCACAGACATATATTTCAAACTATTTCAAAAAGGTAGTAGAGACTCATCAGTTTATGTCATCTTCTGAACTGTCTCTGTGAACCCCAGCTGTCTCAGGTTCTGAGAGAACCATTAGAATCTGGTTAAGGAGCACTTGGTGACTAGCTGCAACATGGAAAGCTCTGATCTTAGATACCCAGGGTTCAGAGAGAATGCGGCCCAAACTCAGCTTTTCAGAAGGCTGGGTCCAAGGGTTCTCCCACAGCTAATCCCAGGCTGGTCTTCCTGCCTCATTACATAGTAAGTGGGGAGCAGTGGTGCAGTCAACCCATTTGGAGGACAGAGATGGGGAACCATCCCAACAGACCACTTTGTCGAGTTTCTATCTGGTTCTGCCTCTTGGTCATCAGTGCCCTTCATATCTTCCAGAAAGTTGGAAGCAGAAACAGAAAAGAGAACTGGATGTTCCACCCAATCTGCAGAGCCTGAGCCTAGAACAATGCAAAAAGTTTAAATAACAACACTGCCATGGGGTTTGGACCATTTGTGTGAGACACGTAGGTGGTTATAGAAGTCTTTAGACGAGCATCACATAGAAGGGTTTCAAGAGATTTCTTTGGAGGACTTAGATGGCACAGCCTTCCCACCCAGAACCTAAGAAGTTTTGTCATGACCTCAGACAAAATGAAGTAGCTTCTGAGGAATACCTGGTAACTTACTAGTCATTCCTGGAATTTGGTGGTGGTAGGGAGTATAAAGTCGGGCTGTAGTTTCTGCCTGGATGGATGTGCCAAGTTCTGCCAAGGCAAGAGTGGGCATGGCACTAGGAAGAGTACAGAAGGATGAATGCTGGGTAGATCCCACCAAGCTCCAGCGGTGTGCTCTAAGCTTGTGTGTCTTTGAGAGCTAGACCCTATGCAGGACAGCCATCTTGACATTTTTTCAAATATCTCTCTAACATAGGGGCCTAAGGATGTGTGTCAGTCAGTGTAGGAGGCATAGAAGTCCTTGTACTCACCGATAGGCACTAGGGGAAACAGGCATGTTAAACATACAGAGCTGTTACTTCAAACGAAGGGATGTATAACCTGCTTTCCACCCAGAAGGCTGGGAGCAGATGTGGCTAATAGCTTGGTGTCTTAGGATTTTTATTGCTGTAAAGAGCCACCATGACCGTAGCAACTCTTAAAGAAAATATTTAATTAGGGTGACTCACAGTTTTAGAGGTTCAGTTCATTGTCTTCATGACAGGGAGCATGGAGGTGTGTAGGCAGATGTGGTGCTGGAGCTGAGAGTGCTATATCTTGGCCAGAAGGCAGGAGAAAGTCGACTGACCATCACACTGAACAAAGCCTGAGAAAAGAGACCTCAAAACCTGCCCCCACAGTGACAGACTTCCTTCAACAAGACCACACCCATTCTAACAAGGCCATACCTCCTAATAGTGCCACTCCCTCTGGGGGCCATTTTCTTTCAAACCATCACACCTGGTGACATTTTGCTCTATGTGGCTGAGACCACTATGGTTCCTCCCCTAGACCCTTATCATGCATGAGCTTCTCAATCTATAGAACCTATCTTTATGGAAGGTGTCACATGTAGTCAATCTATAGAACCCATGATGAAAGATATCACATGTGCTTTACAAGGAGTTCCAATGTAGTCAGGTCTTAAGCTTTATTGTGCATACAGTATTGAGTTAATTATCACTAGGAATGGTTTCATCACATTGTACTCTGCTTAATTAAGCCTAAAATAAACTACTCAAGGTCAGAATTCCAAGGTTTGAACCAGCACCAGCAACTTAGTTGCTTTGAACAAAACTACCCTCTGCCTCCTGTAGATCCTTACTCTGCTGGCCATGGTGGTTGCAGTCATTAAAGTGTTTGCCATACAGGCATGAGGACCCAAGTTTGATCCCCAGAGTTCAGTTAAATAGCTAGGTGTGAGGGCCGGGGAAGTGGAAAGTGCTTAGTCTACAAGTATTAGGACATAAGGTTAGATCTCCAGTAGCCACATAAAAAGCCAGGCATAACCACAGTATGTCTCTAGCTTCAGCATTGGGGGAAAGAAGACAAGAGAAACAGGTAAATACCCAGAGTTCACTGGCAGGCTTGTCTAGCCAATCAGTTGAGCTCTAGACTCTGTGAAGAGACCCTGTCTCAAAAACTAAGATAGAAACATTAGAAGAGGACTCCTGATGTAGACCTCTGGCCTCCACAGGCATCCAAGCACACACACACACACACACACACACACACACACACACACACACACACTCCCTTTTCTGGTTTTGTGTCCTTACTTGTCTTTCTGAGTCTCACACATTTTGCTTAACTTGATTATTTCATTATCTTTCCATCTGTNACACACACACACACACACACACACACACACACACACACAGAGAGAGAGAGAGAGAGAGAGAGAGAGAGAGAGAGAGAGAGAGAGAGAGAGAGAGTTATCTAAGAGCATCTCTTGGAGGGACAAGAGGATTCCTATTGAAAACAATGTGTCAAGTAGATTGCCAGACACCAGAGGTGGGAAGCAAGCAAGCAAGCAAGGGGCTGCTCAGGCTGGCATCATAATTAACAACAATGTTTTTTTTTCATTGTCCTGAAGGCTAGACATCCAAGATCAACATGTCATCAGGGTTGGTTCTCCTGAGGCCTTTCTACTTGCCTTCTGCCTGTGTCCCCAGTGCTCATCCTTCTGTGTGCATCTATATCTTCATGTCCTTAAAATATATTTTAGATTCATTTATTTGATTTTATGAGTATGAGTGTTTTGCCTACATGTATGTATGCTTACCATGAATGTGCCTGGTGCCTGTGGAGGTCAGAAGAGGACATCAGACACCCTGAAACTGGAGTTATGGATGGTTGTGAGCTGCCATGTTGGCGCCAGGAACCAAACCCAGGTCCTCTGCAAGTACAGCCAGTGCTCTTGACTACTGATTCATCTCACCAGCCCCTTAATCTCCTCCTTAAAAGAATAATGCCCTTTTGGATTATAGTCCATCTTAATTCCCTCTATCACCAAATTTAGTTTCCCAATATAGTCCAAGCAGTTAAGTTTCATAATACAAGCCTAGGGAGAAAGACCAGTGCTGCCTCTGGGGTTTAATCTCTGCCTTCGCAATGAAAATGATCAGCATGTGCACGTGCGTGCATGCGTGTGCATGCGTGCGAGCGTGTGTGTGCGCGCGCATATTTGAACCATTTTATTCTGTGGTTTAAGGGTGGGAAAGAGCCGACAGGTCTGTAGCCTCTGGATAGGCAAGTCTGGACTCTTTTCCTGCTATTTTTTCTGTCTCCACCCTCAGCCTTGGAGAGGTCAGAGAGAGAAAGTGGACAAAGACCTAAATGAAGAAGCCAGTCCCATCTCCTCTTGCTCCCTGCTTCCTTAGCTGATGCATCCTCAGACAGGACAGGGAGTGGGAATGTTCTTAGGAGAATGCCTCATCGGCCATGTCAGTGCTGCTCCTGGGTCAAGGTCTAACTTTTAATTAACCCAGCCATCCCACGGTGCTATTGCCATAGTTTATTTTCTAGTTCATTTTAAAGTTTGCTGCAGAAAGCAATCCTCCTTAACTCCCTGGCAGACACCTTCCAAGAATCAGGGGACAATCTCCAAACATGGTTTTAGATTCTGTCATTTACAAGGCTGAAAGGTAAAGGCTTGAAGGTTCAATTTGAATAGACTAGGGAAAGAGGGTTCATGCTTGGCCTTTGCAGTGAAAAAAGCCCTTCTTCAGGTGTACATTAGTGTGGGGTCACAGGGCAACTCAGAGCGGTAAATAACGTATGCACCTGCATGGATAACTAAATGGGTAAGTCAAATTCTCAAACGCAGTGTTAGCACTACCTTCTTCTTAAGAGGTCTTTAAAGTTACTGCCGTAGTTCTGCTGTCCTGTGTGACTCACTGTGAGACACTACGTGGTCCAGGACTACACCAGGTGTTCATTTTAAAGGAAAATGAGACATTTGATTCCCCAAAGGAATTCCACAAAGTTAACTGACATTACAAAGTCTAGGGAAACCCAACCCACGGCTCTACTGCAAAGCTCCTACCGTATCCCAGAGAGTTAGGTCTCTGGGTATCCCGCCTACCCCCAGGCTCACTTCTCCCCTGCTGTGACTGCTCTGGGAAGGCAGTCTTTATCCAGCTTGTACTCTTCCTTGATGTTTTTTGCACTTGTGTGTGTCCGAAAGCAACACATCCTTCCTGCCCATTCAAGCCATTTTGTAAGTGCTACCGTACTCTCCATATCTTGCACAACTTTCGTTCTTGAGATTCGCCTTCAGGACACATGAGCTCTAGTACCTTGGCTTTTTTTTTTCTCCCATTGGCCACCTAGTCTTCAGGGTTGGTTGCTCAGCAACTTTTAAAACCTACTTACAGATGAGCATTCAGTCGTTTGCGTGTGGACTATCCCCTGCAGGCTCCTATATTTGAACACTTGGTCTGGTGGTGCTATATAGGGAGGCTGGTGGAACTTTGGGGCATGAGCCCTAGCTGGCAGATAGATATAGGACCATAGGGGTCAGATTACAGGGGTATAGTCCACTGCTGGTTGCCACCCCGCTCTCTGCCATGTAACGAGCAGCTGCCACACAGTTCAGCCACCACAGATTTACCCGCTACTGTGTCCTTGATGGACCTGAATCCCTTTATACTGTGAGCCAAAATAAACCTTTCCTTGCACTGCTTCTGCTAGCTATTGGCACAGGTTGAGAATAGTTTTTCCATTTCCCTTCTGTGGCTGCATCTGCACAGGTGTCTCCTGCTAACTGCACTTCGGCTACTGTGTCTGGCTGCAGGTGTCCAAACTGTTGAGACTGTACAGTTGCCTCAACCACTGAGCTCTAAGGTAGGATGTCCCGATAATACAATGTATTTCTTTGTTTTGTATCCTATGGATTCTAATGGCATCCATTGTGCTTTTATTTGCACTTTTTGGTCATAATAATTTTTATGTGTTTGTTGGCTATTTATATTTTTACTCTATAAAAGCCCTATCTATATCTATGGCTAATTATTCTACTGACATTGTTTTTGTTATTTTATTTCTGATTTTAAAGAATTTTCTATGAACTCTGGATGCTAATTCTTTGATACTTCTATACATAACGGATTTTTTTATTGTGTCTCATGCTAAGCAAAAGTTCTTAATTTAATCTTTTTCTTCACAGTTTATATATTTTGAATCTTGCTTAAAAATCTTTCCTGTACTCGGGATCATAACTCAGAAGTCCCTTCTTTTGACTTTAAAAGAAAGCAGTTTTTTGCCTTTTATAACAAAACTTTTAATATAAGTAGAATTGGGTTTTAATTATTATATAGGGATCTAACTTTTTTAAAAACTGAACTATCAGTTTCTCCGGATATCTACCACGGAGCCTGGTCAAATACTTACTGTGTGCTTTGGTGTCTCTTGGTTCCTGTTTCATCCTTGGGTCTGTGTGACTATTGCTTCACCAAAGCACCATGGTGATCACTAGTTATGTGTGTGTGAAGGACTGTCTTTTCAGAGAGCTTTTTGGGAGCATCTGGGCCAACCTTACCCCACTGCTCTGCCACACACTCTCCAGAATCAACTTTCATGCAATGTGCCCAATGGGGTTAAGTCTAAACTGCATGAAATTTTCAAATTTACACATATCGCTGGGTTCGGTTTGCTGTTAAATTTGATTTGGTGTTTGTGCTTTGGTTCACTGATGAAATGGACTTCCCTTCCTCACACTGTGGGTCTGATCTTGACGTTAGATTGCACCAGCCTTGTAGAAGGCATTGGGAGTGTTAGCTCCCTTTTCTGTCATGTTGAAGAGCTTGCAGTGATGGGACCATTTTCAAACTGACTGTGGCGATAGTGGCCCAACTCTAAATATTCTAAAAACCCTTTGAGTCATGCACTTTGAGTGGGTGAATTATATAGTATGTAAATTGTATCACACCACATTTGTTACCACAGGGAAAAACATTTTCTATTGAAATCACCAATAAGATAAGGTAGCCCTGAACTTCTTACTTTACATCTGTGTGGACCAATTCTTTTATCCTCCCTCCTGCTTCCTCTTCTCTCCCTTCTTCCCCATTGGAACTATCAATTAAGAAAATTTAACTCAGCTCTTTCGGCCATCTTCCCGCGCTGCCACCATGGTGTGCATGAACGTCCTGGCCGATGCTCTCAAAAGCATCAACAATGCAGAGAAGAGAGGCAAACGCCAGGTCCTCATCAGGCCCTGCTCCGAAGTCATCGTTCGGTTCCTAACTGTGATGATGAAGCACGGTTACATTGGTGAATTTGAAATCATTGACGACCACAGAGCTGGGAAGATCGTCGTGAACCTCACAAGCAGGTTGAACAAGTGTGGAGTGATAAGCCCTAGATTTGATGTGCAACTCAAAGACCTAGAAAAATGGCAGAACAATCTGCTCCCGTCCCGTCAGTTTGGCTTCATTGTACTGACCACCTCAGCTGGCATCATGGACCATGAAGAGGCAAGACGAAAGCACACAGGAGGGAAAATCCTGGGATTCTTTTTCTAGAGATGTAAAACGTAAATAAAGAGCCTTTATGGACTGTGAAAAAAAAAAGAAAATTTAACTCATTATCAAAAAGGATTGATTTAAAGAAAACCCATAGAAACAACTATTGTGGTTCATAGGCTCTCACAGAGACTGAACCGACAGCCAGGGAGCCTACATGGAACTAACCTAAGCACTCCACATCTATGTGACAGTTGTGTAGCTTGGTCTTCTAGTGGGACGCCTAACAACGGGAGCAGGATTGTCCTAACACTTTGGCTGGCTCTTGAGAACCTAGTCCTCATACTGGATGCCTTGCCCAGCCTGAATACAAGGGGAGGAGCTTAGTCCTACCTCAAATTGATATGCCACGCTTTGTTGATACCCATGGGAGGCCCTGCCCCTTTGTGAACAGAAACAGAGGATGAGTGGATTAAGTCGGGGGAGGGAATGGGAGAAAGGGGTAAAGGGGAAACTACAGTCAGGTTGTAAAATAAATAAATTAATTTTATTTAAAAAATAATTAACACCTAAATGAGCATATAAAGCTCATATAGGCTGAAAATCTTCAGTGTGTGTCTTTGAAATCCATTGGAGATGAATTAAATATATATATTCCATGAAATGAGATCATACATGTGTGTGTATATATATGGGTTGACTTAATGAAAATGAAAAATGAATTGGGATGAAGGACACGACCATCATCTTCCACCAAGGATCATGTACCAGCAGTCCAGACTGACCTGGCAGTACTTCCTCATGAGCATGCACAGTTTAGACCCTACAGTCCCGAAAGCACAAACAATGCAGAAACAACACGGGTCTGGGGAATGTGGGAGCGAGCACACCAGTATAACTTACCTCATGAAAATGTTAGACAGACGGAAATGTCTTTAAAGGACAATTCTGGCTTACGCTACAGGGGAAAAAAAAATGGTATCAAAGCCAAACAATGACCGGCCTCTGTGGAGTGGGCCCTCTGTAGGGAATTCTACTTTGTTCTCTACGCCAGAAACCTTGACCCCGCCCTGTGTGTGAAGCAAGAGCCTGCTTTGTGAAGGGGCGCTGATCAAGACCACAGCCATTATTGTGCTGGGAGCCAAACATCTGAAGCTTATCACCAAGCACAATAGTGGAGGCTTCTTAGCCACGTTTCTAATTATATTTCCTCTGCTTTTGAGATAAAGGAACAAAGCAATATGGGACTTACTTTTCAGGTTTTGAGGCCACTCTGAAGTGTTCTCTGTAAAAGGGAAGGAGGTGATTTTGTTCTGTTATGGTGCTGTGAACAGCGTCTGTGCTCCCCAACCCTCCACCTTTGTGCACGTGGATGTCAGAGATGCACTGGGGCCTAAGACAATCCATTCGCCCCTGCTAATGAATGGTGATAATTTATCGTTCGTACTAATCAAAACCCTTTCATCCATGAAAACAAACAAGCTCTGCAAACCGTCCCCTCTCCTAACCTCTGCAGCAAGTAGCAGCCAGATGTGAGCATCGGGCAAGTGTGAGCGCTGGCAGTTTGTAGAAGGGACCAAGGCAGAGAGCATGCCACAGAAATCACGACCAGTTCATCTGCGTCTTGAAATTCATGCTTCCAAAGTCACGCTGCCCTGATTGTCATTCACGCTGTTGGTGATCTCTGTAATGGGTATCTATCTGCCTAGACAAAGACGGCAAAATTCATTTATCCAGGTGCTTTCTGGCATTAGCATGCTCATTGAAGATAAAAGTTGCCGGCCTTGTTGTCATTTTGGATACAGGTGTCCATTTTGTGCCTCCTTTGGGGCCAGCCTAATTGACTCTGAAGTCTGGGGTGACAGAAATGGCCATGGTCACACTGAACCTTCTCTGCCACCCAACTCTCTCTCTCTCTCTCTCTCTCTCTCTCTCTCTCTCTCTCTCTCTCTCTCTCTCTCTCTCTCTTTCTCTCTCTCTCTGTCTCTCTCTCTCTGCTCCTAATATCTTTCTCCCTTAGTCTTGCCCATACTTGACCTGAAAATGTTTCTTTTTAATTTTTAACTTCCTTTGAGTTTTTCTAAAGCTAAACATAATTTTAATAGAAACAAAGCTGTGTACCTTCTCTAGTATTATTTATTCTCTAGATTGATATTTGGTTATATAACTCAATTTTAAAATAAAGAACTCATGTAAATAAGTTTGGGAACAAGGGCATCAAACCAGATAGAGCTAGTACCTGGATGCTATGAGCACTGGCCACAGTTACAGAGAAACTGGCCTGGACCAGCTGCCTAAGACATTCTTCCCGTCCTGTGCTTTTCCTTCTCTGAGTTACGGTGCTGTCAGTTATCATCCAAGGCTTCCTCATTCCAGCTCTTTCTGTCTAACTTGTACCCAGCCTGCTGTGGTTTTAAGATAAGATGTCTATCAAAAGGCTCCTGTATTGGAACACTTGGTCCCTAGCTGGTAGTGCTGTTGGGTGGGTTTTGGAACCCTTAGGAAATGGAGCTTTTGTTGGAGGAAGTACTTTACCTTGGACTGATCTTGGGGTTGTGGAGCCCAGGCACATTTCCTGTTCCCTTGCTGTGCTTCAGGACAGATGGCCACACGTTCCTGCCTCTGTGCCTCTTCCGCCACCATGGATTATACTCTCCTGGAACTGTGAGCCAGAATGAACCCCCTTTCCTTATGTTGCGATGGTCATGGTGTTTTATCATAGCGGCAGAAGTAAAACGAATACACACCATTTTCCAGTTTCTTGTTACATGCTCTTTCTCTGGCGCCTTCTCTGTTTCTCCCTCTCTATGAACTTTGGAGAATTATCTGTACCATTCCCACAGTGCCCAGTTCATACTATCCCTGTTTTCATGAGTTCCCTGAGAGCAGGCTCAGCGAGTCGCGGCTTTGGGTTTCTCATAGTCTAGTATTATGTGTGGAGCCATGATTCTTGACTTATTTTTATTAAATTTCCACCTTTGTCAGGCTGGGGTAGAGAAAATTAGGCATTGGAAATTAATTTGTAGTTAACAGAGCCAGTGTGTGTGTGAGGAAATCCTGACAGTGTGCCCTTTTGGCATCTTTATTATAACTGCTGTCTGGTTGAGGGACCCACGACCCAGAGAAGGCTGAGGAATTCACCTGAGTCGCCTTCTGACTACAGTGCGGATGTCCTTGGCACAACTTACCAGCTCTTCATTGTTGAAACCATTTGGTATGCTCCCAAGGACATGTCTTTGGGGTCCCAAATTAATTACTAGCTGTCGTCAACGCTTACTAATCAAGGTTAAAAGATTCCCAATATCAATCTAGCTACAGCTGAGTTGGGCTCTACAGGAAGCCATTGGTGCAATAATTTAGTGACTACCACTTAGCTGGGGTGTTGTGGGAGTAATATCATGGTCATTGAAAATAGTTTTACTAGACTCCAGTGAGCTAAGCTCCTAGAATTGCCTGGTTTGGAGTTATGCATATATTCTAAAGAGTGTCTAATATATAGATTATATGATACTAATATATTTGAATATATTAGTATTACATTCTAATATAATATTATAAGATATACTATACATTCCAATGCATGATATACCAGAATATATTTTTATATAGAATATATTAATATACACTAATATATAATATAAATATATTAGATATTTATATTAGAACATATTTATATTATATATAAATATTGCATATATTATACATGCACACACATATATTTATAATACACAAACTGTATTTATTTAGAAAGATGTAACCTTGGTTGCTTATCTTGTTTGCTTACTTTTGAGATAACAATGTTGGATTGATTTTTTTGTGTGCCCCATGGTTCAGTGGGTATCTTGGACTTGAACAGGTGGAAAGTGCCAATGTTTCCTAGGGAACCAATAGTACTACTATGTGGGGCTATGTTCCAAATAAATCTGGAGGTTTGGATTTTAGTTACATTTCTCTCAAAAGTAGTTGAACTGGGGGCTGGGATGGAGTTCAGTAGAACTGAGCATATGCAAGGACTTCTATTCGTCCTCTAGCACCACTAATAAACACTACCCTCCCCCAAGTTAAGGTATGAGCATGTTGTCATTCATGACTCTAGACACTGAAGTAGGTCAGAACCATTCTTGCCCTGTAATCACCAGGATATTTTCTGTGTGGGGTGTTTGTATACAATGCACCATGTGAATTGGAAAAGTATGCGACCATCACACAGACTTAAAAAGCAAATGTCACGTGAATGAGATGCAAAGGAGTGTGCACTTCTCCGTGGATGACCTCAAGCAGCTCCAAAGCAGCTACTGAGTTATCATAGCAGCCTCCAGTAAGATGCCATTCCTCGCCCATGTTGTTCAAAGCCGAGAATGCTTTTTTACAGGTATGAAGAAGTACCAGACTTGGTTTTCAAGACCTCTGTCACCATGATACTGGGGGTGAGGGTGGGGAGCGGGGTTTCTAGCTGTCTTCTAGTTCTCATGGAGCACAAATACTTTTTATGCAAACCTACTCTCAGTAGCTTACCCAGATAAACCCACCCAAGAGCTAACCCAGCCAATACAGCCATGCAAACCCAGATCCTAAATCTCAGAATAGTTCCGAGGTGGAGGAATGAAGTTGCGTTGTACTGTGGCTCATCACTCTTGGTGTGTGGCAATAGCAAGTGATAAATTCAGTAACTAATGGCAGGGTGTGAATTTGATTACTGCAGGTACCCAAAGCACTTTCCATCGTCTGTGCGTTGTTGAAGTGGTACAGGATGGACAGGATGGATGAGACATCATCCCCGCTTCACAGACAAGCAACTTGTGGGCAAAAGGCAAGTGACTCTCTGGCATTCGAGCCTCAGGTGCACCGTGTCTGACTCCTAGTCAGTGCCCATTTAACAACTGCCAATGCTCTGAGGCTTGAGCCTTCTGAAGAGTCACCGTGAAGGGACGAATAGTCTCTAAGAGGCACAACTCGGGTGTCCAGTGTAGAAGGAAGATTTTGACCAGCAAAGATGGAAATTTTCAGCAGCTAGGACAGTCTAGCAGCAACATGAGCTGCTTTGTGACACAGTGTGAACCCTACGTGGGTGGTGCTGTGGGATGAGGTAAAATAGGCAAGTGACCTTCGAGATCCTTCAAAGTTGGAGACTCTTCACCGCCGTGGGTTCCAAATGCCTGCCTCGCTTTCCAGCTCCGAACAGAAGGACCCCTGGAAGTCATTAGACTTCCATGTCTCACCCCACATATCCTGTGTTGGAATTCTACTCTGGAGTTGAGGGGTGGGGTGAAGATGAGTTTCAGAAGGTGCCACAGGGGCTGGAAAGATGGTTATGAGAACCTGCTGTTCTTGTAGAGGACCTGGGACTCCAGTTTCAAGGGTTTTAGGCCTGTCTTCTGGACTACAAGGATGCCAGGTACACACATATGTAGTAGAACACTTACATACATGCAAGCAAAGCATTCCTATACATGAAATAAAAATAAATAAATCTCCAAAAAGTACCACAAACAATCCTAGATGTAGTCGTGAGCTCCTTTCCTTACGCCGCCCACTGGTGACCAGAACACATGGCCTCCTTTTATACTGAAGGATTTAATCTCATTGGTTCAAAGAGTCCCATTTTCTCAGTGTGCAATGCCTGTGTTAATAGCGGGCCATCGTCCAGTGAAGTTTGCATTTGCTCTTTCAGCTCCAAAGGCCCGTGCCTTGCAGATTGTCTGCTGATACCTTCCGCAGCCTACCTGTTTCCTGGTAGGGAGGCACCGGAGCAGCGCTGCGAATCGGACATCAGCTACTACACACATCAATACCTCATGGACTCACTGTCCTGTAAGCCCAGCTCATTTGGTGATGTCTACCTCTGCGATCAGCATGTAGCAGGCAGAAACAATACTAGGGCCCAACTTTCACCTTCACATACCCCTGGCAGCGGTAAGAAGCCCCGAGGATCACCAAAAGTTAAAGTTAACTGCCTTCTTGGAGCATTTTCCTGAGCAAGGACCCACCTGTGGTCATCGCAGCCCTCTGAGAGAACAGTCTCAGGATGCTATGTCCACATACAATATGCACCAGCAGATTCTGACACTCCCACCACGTCTCCCCACGGTGGGCCAGGTTTAAAAAAAAAATACAATCACTCTAACAGATTTTTTCCTCCTACGTTTCAATCAATAGGATGCTTTTTAAAAGCTTACATTTCTCGTTGGACACTTTAAGTGACGGATGAGACAAAAGGAAGAAAGCCAAGATAAAATGGCAGCATAGACGCTCCTCAGATCCTATAATGAACTCCACAGGGCATCCAATTTTGATGTATTAGGACTTTTTTTTATAATGAGTACATTGTTAGAAATCGCATTTTCTATCGGCGGGAGCTAGAGATGAAATTGAGCTGACACCTCACCTCCGTGTAGTTAATTAGCAGGAGGAAAGTAGTGTTCTGAATCTCGTGTGGGAAGGGGGAATATTATTCATCCACCCTCTTGCCCGTCTTCTCCCTTCAAACACCTGGGTCTTTTTTGTGCTCTTTTATTTGGTTCTGCGGCTCAGCTGAATCTGGTTGGCAGGGAAAGGATGCGGGATATTGAAGAACGGTTATTATTTAATGAAAAAAAAATCTCTGTAGCTCCCTTCTCCCATTCCTTCAGCCTGCAGGGTAAATAAAATAGATCTGATCTTTTTATTCAAAAGATCAGTTCCTTACCTAGACCGCGATGCGAGGGAATACCCGTGGGGCAGGGGCTCCTCGTTATTATTCTGGCGCCATTCGTCATCATTGAGTCCTCAATACTTGGCACAGCATGTGGGACTGGGTAGGATTTGATTCATGCTTATAAATCAACAAATAAATAAGATATCCTGTTGTCCCGGTGTACAGTGTTATTGTTGTTTTGAGTCATTCAGTATCTTCCTCTGGGAGGTAGGATGTCCATTTTAGGATGGGAAGTGGAGTTCATGTTGGATTTGGGAGATTAGGGGCAGGAGGTTCACACCCAGCGTGTGCCATCAGGCTAGCTGTGGACAGTGTTGGCGTCTTCGTGGACTTCCATTTGGATGAGGTCTAAATGAGTGGTGGGAAAATTCAGTGCGTGTTTTCGTCTGATCCACGTGTGTTTATTCACGTTGTATCTTGTGCTCCGTCCCAGGGAGCCGCAGGGAAGATCGGCTGTTATTGTCTCTTCACTGTGTCCTGCAGGGGAGACTAGAACATGCTGGAGGACAGTGCGTGTGGAAGCATCGCCTGCAGAGAGCTGACCCTGTGGGGCGAAGGGTCCAGGAGGGACTGGCCATTGGGGTTTGGGAGGAATCATTTGAGCCCCTTCCGTATTCTGGGTTCTGAGTGCAGCCCTCCTCCTCACAGAGACCCTTTGAGTGACTTCGGGGTCACAACTCCACTGAGGTGCTAAGGAGCTAGGCCCTGAGCCAAGCTGATTCCATTGAATCCCAAGGGCTATGATCTCCGCTGTGTACCAGCTCTTCCTGTGGCCCCTGACTCTGTATGGCTCTGGAAAATGCTGGCTATCAAGAGGCATTGAGTCTACATTGCAACTTAGAGGCTCTGTGGATGGGGGATCTGGGATGAGGTGGCAAGGGGACCTGAATCCAGGAGGGTGTGGGAAACAAGGCTAGGATCACACCCATCCTGGAGGGCCCTAAGGCATGACCAGGGCTCCACATACCACTGCACAGAGGATTGGGGAGCATCATTGACTCCGCTAAATTCTTGGTTGTCTCCTTTGCTTGTGAGCTTAGCCTTGATTTTCCTAGCAGTATAAATGGGCATTGTAATACCCATCTTGGAAACCACCCAGAGCGCCGTGATACTACTGCAAGGCAGGCACAGATTCAGAAGCAGCAGGCAAGGCACAGGCAGGAAGTCCTGTCTTATTGACAGTAGTAGGTAGCTGGGGAATGGATGGCCATGAGCCTTTACCAATGACAAGGCCACAAGAGCTCCTCTGGGCAGGGAGCTCAAGCCTGGTTCCCCTTTCCCTGCCTGGATCCCTGCCTTTTCTGTGACTTTTGTCTTTGGGATGCCCTACCCTCCCTCACACTCACCCCTGCCTTCTCCAGTCATAAGGAACATGCCCTTCTGTGACTCTGACATTCCAAGATACATGGGACCTGACTTTGTGCCATCTACACTGTCTTCACATTCCCCACATCCCTGAGCCTTCTTAGCAGGACTTTGAGATCCAGTCTTTCTCACCTCATATATATTTGGGAAAGAGCTCTTGGTTTCTGTATCTTGTTTTTCTCCTCCAAAGAATGCGAATGGTAATATTGCCTTCCCTGAGGCATTGCGAGGGTCAGCCTGAGCCTTTCCTATCAAGAGCTTGGCACCTGTACTACCCGGCTATATTACCATTCCTACTGGAGAATATGAGGTCTCCGTTCTCCATCTGCTCCTCGCTCTCATCCCAGACCTTTACAAAGAGTTAGTGACCTCTGTTTCCCCTGTCTTCTCCTCTCCAACTTTTTACCTGGTTCTGCCTTCCTTTAAGGCTCTGAGCCTTAAATAACAATACCACACCGATACCATATATCATAACAATACCAAAGTGGCTATTATTGATAAAGTTGAAGTGGATGTATTCTGTGTTGTCATTTGTGATATGTTTATATAGCTCGCCCATTCGTGCAGCTGTTCCTTGCAAGGAAGCTGTCCGATTTAGCACGGGAGATGAGGCTCACATAGGACTTAGGAGTCAGGAGGGTAAGGCAGCAGATTGTGTGTCACTAGGCTAGTGGACAGTGTTGAACCTGCAAGGACCCCCTCTTATTGAAGACTGGGTGGTTATTAGGGAAAATTTAGTGCAGAACTAATCTTGAGTACAGTCCTGTGCAGCCAAAGCTATTAATGTTCCCACTTTGTAGATGATGAAGCCAAAGCTCAGAGGAAAAAAAGGAACTTCAGGAGACCGTATAGTTGCTAAATAGCCAAGAGGCTACCCAACTACCCAGCCTTCCAAGCTTCCAGAATCTGCTCAATCTGGCCATCCTTACCCAGAGACACCCCAATATCTCTTCCTAGGTGCTTTTTTTTCAGGGAGCAGTGGCCCATTACCCCGTCCTCTGAAGTCATGCACCTTCCTTTGGACCTGGAGGGCCAGGCAATGGAGCAAGATGCTCAGAAAGAGCACCTGGCCCTTCTCTTTCTTCCTCTCAAGATACTTTTGTCCAGCAGCGCAGACACCTGCCATGTCGCAGCAAACTGCTAACAAGCGTGTTTGCACATTGCTCCCATCATGCTATTTGCACGATGGAATGTGAAGACGCAGCTCGAAATATTTTTAAGATCTGGCCTTTTTATCTCAGAAGCACAAAACAGTGTTTGCAGTTTGGCCTCTGGAATGAAATTAGCTCAGTGCATTAGCTCGTTCCTGCCAAGCTGGGGCATGTCCGTAAAGCTCCTGAGTCCCTTGAATCCTTTTGATCATTTGCAGTGTGTATTTTTATGCAGGTTCTTTTGCTTTGGAGAAATAAAGTAAAGAAACGGAAAGGTGAGCTTGGCCGGGGCACCCTCTGGACTGTTTGCCAATGCAAATTGGGGCTTGAACTTAAATGATAGTTTCCTTTAAATGGCCAGGCTTCTTAAAGCCTCTTTACAAATAATGCTGGTGAAAATCATAGCTAGAGGTGTTTGCTAGGGAGAGAAAATCCTTTCCAGGCCAGCGAGATGACTCACAGGATGGAGCTTACTCTGCAAATGTGGTGACCTGAGTTTGATCCCTGGAACCCACATTTATATAGAAGGAGAGGACCAATGTCACAGAGTTGCCCTCTGGCCTCCACAGCTACTCTCCCCCTTCTACTAGTAAAATTAAAAAAAAATTCTTCCTAATCCCACATTGCTATCAGTCTGGGTACCCATTGCTACACAGGTGTGAATTTTCATATGGGTCACTGCTTGTGTACCATCTGCTCTCTCCTGGTGGCTTCTGGTTCCTCTGTTCTAAAATCTTTACTTGGGGTCATTGGATGCTCAAATAATTTACCTGCACTTAAAGCTTGGTGGGGGGTTTGGATCCCATTGCTTCTTAGCTGTGTGACTGTGTGAGAAAACTTGCAAAGAGACCTTAGCTTGCCCATCTGTAAAGGAAGCCGTGTCTTTCTTGCACCAGTAAACAGTAAGCAGTATCTGTATTCTGTGTTCATAGGAGCTAAACAGAAGAGGGAACTCAAGTGTCCATTGGTAGTTGAATGGGTAAGCAAAATATGGTTCATACATGCATGCGAACGTGTATACACACACACACACCATGGGATGGGACAAAAGGAAGGACATTCTAGCATATGTTGCAGCATGGATAGATCTGAGGACATTATGCCATGTGAAATAAGCCAGCCACAAAACATACACACATTTTTGTGCATATGATCACCACTGTTTTGGTGCATTCAAAATAGTAATATTTAATCAAATATGTCTGCACTTGTTACAGTTCTCCGCCATTGTAGGAGTGGAAGAGTAAATCTTGTGGGCATTTATGTATCTTCCCATTACCGGGGGATGCACTCGTGAGTTGGACTTCCTGCCTCACCTCATCGAGGCATGTGAACATCTTCCTGGCTCTTTACACAAACACGAGTGACCTTTTTAAAACAGCTTAGCCATCTTTGCCCTGTCGTGGGTCAACTGAAGTGGGCTTCACCGTTTCTTCAGCATCGCGGCACACTTTCCAGAGGTCATAAATAACAGATGGTACACTATCATTCCACTGTGCATTTATTGGCTTTCATTCAATCACTGAAAATATTGCACATGTCATGTCTTAAAGTGCAGTTGTTGCCTCCTATGTGAAGCACCTGCTTGCATCTCTGGCTTACATATGTCTTGTCGGGTTTCAATGCTTTTTTTAATACCAAAATATCTGTCAGGTTTACAACATATCATTACCATTTTTAACATTCAGAGAGCCTAAATGCTTTGTGTATGTGTGTGTGTGTGTGCGTGTGTGTGTATGTATGTGTGCGTGTGCGTATGCGTGTATGTGTGTATAAGATGTATTCATGTGGGTATGTGCACATATATGTGTGTGTGTGGTGGTCAGGGGTCAGCATCATGTTTCTTTCTCCATCACTCTTCACATTACTTTTTGAGTCAGGGTCTCTCCTGAGTCAGAATCTTATTGATTTGGCTAGGCTAATTGGCCAACAGGTTAGGAAGCCACCTGTCTGTACAACAAACACTCCAGATTTGTTACAGAGAAGAACCACTGTGCCAAGCTTCCTTATATGGGTGCTTGAGTTCCAAAACAAAACCCTTGTGTTTGTGAGGCAGGCACCGTACCACTAAGCCCTTCCCCCACCCTGGCCCCTTAATGTTTTTCATATTATCAAGTCACTGAATCACTGTAGTAGTTAAATCATTCATTTTGACATTTCAAATGATTAAATCAAATGTATCATAGACCAGACGTGTTTGCTATAATCACCGTTATTCATGCCGTATGGTCTAAGCTGCCCATGACTATTCCTTTTATATCTGTCAACATAAAGACTGGGAAAAGGTTCAGTGGTTTAAGTGCTTGCTGCAAGTGTGAGTTCATAGTTCAGATCCCTGAAACCGTGTATATGGTTGGTGTTGGCATGGTGTCTCACCTGTAATTCCAGTCCCTAAAGGTGGAGTCAGGGATCCCCAGCGAAGGCTGACTAGCAACGCTGACATTGGTCATCTCTGGGTTTGATTGTGAGATCCTGCCTCAGTGAACAAGGCAGAAGAGGGAGGGACCAGATGATTCCAGACATCATCCTCAGGCCTCAGCATGCGCACATATGGTTGCTCCACATCTGTACCACACACATGAAGACACACGGGCCACATGCACACAGAAAATGGGGAAAACAATAAACAAATAAATAATCTGCTTAGATACTAAATTTTATGACTATGGTATCTGAATAAAATTGTATGGATTAACTAGTAATAAATTTTAATATATTAACTACTAGTAGCTCATTGTAAAAAGAACACGATCGGCATTAAAGAAAAAGCTAAATTGGTCAGTTAACATAAAATTCAGTGTTTAGTAATAAGGAACCCACTCCAGCTGACGCAGAACCCTCTCCTCCAGCTATGGATGCTACAGATTAAAAAGACCATAATAGCGAGTGATACCGGCCGTCATGCTGCTCATGGGGAAGGAAAATGTGGTCGGCTTAACTGAGGAAGGGGTTTGGCACTGGGCACCAAGAAATGGTTCAATATTTCTAAGTGTTGATCCAGAAATTCCAGTTATTCAACTGTGACTTGAGATGCCTCTGAAGTGTGGGAAAATATTTACATTTGTGGCTTGACATAGGATTCCGTGTAGATGCCCAGCCATGGGGATGGGTGAGAAGGAACCGGACAGCCATCTGATGGAGTGTTATGTCGTGACTGTAAGTGCCGTGGGTGATTTGATTTCCTCCTTGTTACTTCTCTTACATTCCTTACATCTTCTTGAATTAATATTATTCTTGAACATCACTCCTCTAATAAAAAGAAATAAATTTACATATTAAAAAATTAGAGTGAACGAGAGACTTTATTCCTTTTCTGGGCTCAGGTTCCCCATGTTCACCTTGCTTGGTCTCCTTTGTCATAGTGAGTGGTCCCTGGATGCAGAGTTGGCAGGCACATGTGTTTAGGTTGTAGTGCCCATTTTCACTAGCTGTGTGGCCTTGGGTAGATCTAACCTATGTGGATCATGGCTGTCTGCTTTGTAAAATGGAGTTTCTGTCTATTTTGCTCTCAGAAAGAACTAAAGTGAGGAAGCTCACGTGCAAGTGAACCCTCTGACCTTCTGAGTCTTAAGTTCAGAGCTCCCCCCTCAGACTACCTCATAGTTGGTCATTTGCATGAAGTGCCATCAGAATTCAGTGTTAAGAATAGTCATGATTTATTACCAGAACAGTACAGGGCTCCAGATCAGTCAGAGATGCAAAGCACAGAGTCTGGATGCGTTCTGGAGACTTCTGAACTTTCTCCAGCAGAACTGGAATAAGTTAGTCTCCAGCATCTATGCACGACAGTGTACAAGGCATTGCTCAACTGCAAAACTCACCTGAGCCTTGGTGTCCCGGGATTTTATGCAGGCGCCGCCTTTCATGTCAGCATGATCAATGGAATGATTGCCAGTGTGGTTGGAGTCAGCCTCCAGGTTAACTAGTATAGCATGCCAACCAAAGGCCTCATGGTCGTTCTTTCTGCTTTAAGAAAGAACCGCCTTAAGACCATAGAGTAGAGTTCACCTCATTGTAAAGTTCATTGTGGACAGTCTCATTTCTGTTGGATATCTTACAGTTTATCTCCCAGGCACCAAGGGCAAAGACCAGACCTCTCTTTGGACAAGGCCAAATTCTTTACAATACATAAGGCGACAGAAGGGAGAGAGGGAGCAGGTTTGAATACAGAGATAGTGTTGTTTGGGGAGGCCGATTGTGCAGGGGTGTGAGACTGGACAATAGGAAGAACATGAACTTGACAGTTGTGAGAAGTATGCGGGCATGCATGTCCCTCCCATCCTGGAAGCTTCAGGGTTGCCCGTGAGAACAAACTCACTCACAGTGTACTCTGCAAAAGACATTTTCTAACATTGATCTTTACCACAGAGAGGAACTGGGCAGAGAAAATATGAACCTTCTTGATGCTTCTGTCTAACTCCACCCTCAGTGTTCAGAGCACAGCAGTTGTGTCTCACCACTAAACTAGTATATCTAATTGGGATGAGTTCTCAGTCTATTTCTGCAGGCTTTTCTCTCTGGAACTGTACTTTCAGCTGAGCCTGCTCCGCATAGCATAGGATGATGTAAAAAGAAATCAGCAAGTCCCTTTGGCCAAGTTTCCGGTCCTGAGTACTGGGTCAGACTGGTTCTAGACTTCATAAAAGTCAGATTAGAAAAGTGAAAATTCAGCTTGGGGACATGGCTCAGCAGTTAAGGCATGTGCTTTACATGTGTGAGGGCTGGAGTTCAGGTCCCCAAGCCCCCACATAAAATAAAAGTCAGGGTGAGAGCGGCAGCTCGCCTGTAATTCTAGCAGCAGAGAGATTGGAGGTCCTCAGAGCAACAGCAAGGAGACTAGCCATATTGTCAACCTGTAGGTCTGACTGAGAAGTGTGCCCCAGTGAATAAGGTAGAACAGTGACTCCTGACATCCACCTGCAGTCTTTATATGCACGCGCATACATGTGTATCCACCAGGAATGATTCCCGACATCTACCTGAAGTCTCCATATGCATGCCCACATATGTGTACCCACCAGGAATGATTCCCAACATCCGCCTGAAGTCTCCATATGCATACCCCCACACATGTACCTACACCTGAATAAATGCAGGGAGGAGAGAGGGAGAAAAATGAAAATGAAGTTTAGTTCTCATACGAAAGGATGCAGGAGAAGTCTTCATCCCAGGAACTCCAGGGGGATAACTGTGCCTTTATAACTGGGGACAGAGACTGGGATGAGCCCAGCAGCTGAAATCCAATTACACTTGTGCCCTTCCATCAGAGAGAAGAGTTCAGCCTCCATCTGCGGGGTCTTTTGAGCACCAACAGCTTGCAATGACTTGATGTTATCAGTAAAATTGGGTTGTATGTTCTGTCTCTCTCCAGAAAAAACCGGCCATGCAGAAGTCGTCCGGGTTGTGTACGAGCCAGAGCGCGTCAGCTTTGAGGAGCTGCTCAAGGTCTTCTGGGAGAATCACGACCCGACCCAAGGTAGAGTGATGAGTGAGCCAGTATTTAATTATCTTACTAATTACAGCTGGGATAATTAGTGTTTGAGCTGCATGGGAGAGATGAACCTTGAAATCACACAGGAGCTCAAGAATATGATTGCAGACATTTACTGACAGCACGGGGCGGGGGCACGCAGGGAGAAGAGGGGTGAGAGAATAAAGGCGCAGCCACAGCCAGCACCCCTCCCCCCTTTACAGCTGTCAGGGGTGGGAAAATTCCCACAGAGAAAGACGCCAGACAATGGAGATCCCTTCACCTTTGATTATTGCATTATCCTTCCTTAATGCAGCCTTTTGTCTAGAAAATTAAAGTGTCTTTCTAGTAACGCAAAGTTTTCCTGATTTATGGTCCCTTTGTTTTCTCAGAGTTTAGCCTTTCTCATCTTTTGACGTTATCAGGTTTGTTTTTTAAGAAACGTCTGTGGGTGATTACAGGAAGGAAAAAAATGAGTATAAAGGTGAAAGAACAGTATTCAGGAGTCTACAATGCTTGGGTTATTCAAACATTTCATTTGTCCTCCTTGGAATCTGTTGTGTGGGAATATTAATGTATTTTGACTACAAACAGTATCTGTTGACCAGAAACATTATTTGGATACGCTCGCACGCAGAAAGTCCCTCACTGGCTAACACTGTGGTAATAGCCACTAGTGAAGGATTTCTCCACTCCATGCTAGCCACCTTACCAGGGGTGGCTTAGATGGTGCCGCGCTGGGGGATGATAAGGCTTCTGAATTGGGACCTTGTACAAGTACCCTTTGTCCAGACGCTGTCTACCCACAGAAATGATTTTCCCTTTGGGTTTTCCGCGATGGGTTTGAGGAGTGGATATTTCCTTCCCAGACATATTTGTGCTTGTGGTACAATCTTAACATGGGCCCATCAGAGCAAGTTGGTAGGTTTTAAGTGCTGTGTGATGTGTTGAATGTGCACCCCAACATGCCTCACTAGAACTCGCCACTGCTAGGGTCATTTTTCCAAAGGTCAAAGATCAGAGTGAAGGCAAGCACAGCAGAGTGAGAGTCATAGTGGGACCAGGTAAGTTCACCAGCTAGATGATGGCTAAGATCTGGATAGAGCTATAATGACAACATCCGGTTTTCTCTGGTGGTGGGTCCTTAGTGGAAAAGAACTCAGATGTGGGGCAGTCGGCCAAGGCCTGCAGGGACAAGAGCACTGCTATTAGAAGGCTTGCTGTCACCACAGTTTGGATCACTGGGCTGCCCTAGCACACGAGGAAGGCTATCCCGACAGTGTGGACAGTAAGCTCTGACTGGTGCATGTATCTAAGAGCGCATGCTGGTAAGTCGCCCATCAGATGAGGCAGATACTCAGCCGTGTGTTTGGTAATGCCGAGAGTCAAGAGAGAATGCTGGAAGCTTTTAAACTGTCCAGGAGACCTGCATCAGGAATCCAGACAGCCTGAGGCCAAGGTCCCTGCAGGTTGGGTTTGTAGCCTGTCACTTGCCTGGCTTATACAATGTTCTGTCCCTGTAGGACTCCTGAGGGGCTCCTCGCTTCAGCAGCATCCCAGACAAGTCAGTGACACACTGACTTTTCTATCTTTGCCCCCTTTAATATCTTTCCCATTCCATCATGTCTTTATCAGCACAGTATATTGAGAGGGGCTGGCCCTTGAATGTCTGGGAGATGCTTCCCTGATGAAGACGATTCCCTTGAAGATTACCTAATCCCTTCCACACTTCCATTGCATTCGCCTCAACAGTCCTCGCTCAGTTGCCTCCTCTAGGTTGTGTTTGTTTGTGGCCTGTGTGACTCTATTAGTGTCATAATGAAGCATGAATGCCTGGGTGGCTTTAAAAGCAGGCATTTAGTTCCTCAGTTCTGGAGGCTCTTCACCCTGCAAGTTCAAGGCCAAGGGGTCAGCAGGTCTTATTTCTGCAGAGGCCTCTCTCCTTGGTGTGCGGATGGCTCTCTCCCCTCTGCCTGTTCTCTAGTTAGACTGTCAAATTTCTATGCCTTCAATCACGGAAATTCTAACTCACCCATCTGTCCAATTTCATCACTATACTTACCATATTAGGAACTGTTGGCTCTACCCATTTGACTTATAAATCAGAGGTCCTAGTCATGTGGTTCATAGTCTCACTGTTGATTAAGATATGAAAGGGAGGGTCACTAAAGTGCTTCTTCAAGACTTGGTGGCTTGATTAGGGGTTTTCTCAGTAATTCAGAATCAGTATCTAGGCTTTGGGGTCTGTAGCTGGAAACCATATGGGACTCTCCTGTCACCATCTCAACTGCTGTGGAAGCGATTGTCCATTCAGGACCTGTGTGTCCTCTGTCAGGCATGCCTTTCAGCGATGCTGAATTGCAAGTGGTCCAAATAGGTAGGAAGACCCAGCCCCCAGAACAGAGGGACGTTTCTCGTAAGAAAATTGTCAGAACCCAGTGGACAAAGATCATAGGAGCACTCAGGCAAGTGTCTGTAAGACTGCACACCAGAAAAGAAGAAGCCAAAACACAAATTCAGAAGGGCCCTGGACCATATTCCCAGAGACCCCCCCCCCAAGCATCAAAACTTGTGGTCATGTGTAGTTTTTCCAAAGGTCAGATTTGAAGTCCATTGCCTGAAGGGTAGGCAGCTGGAAAGAGTTAGCCTGGGAACGAACTTGGCCTCCCATCCTCATCACGTTCCCCGGGGAAAGGGCTGTGCAGAGAGAGCTGCTCTGGGTGCGAGTGAGGGAAGCGGAGGCATGGAAGGTACCTCGTGCAGAATGGGAACTCTCAGGAAAGAGCAGTATGTGCGTGTGGGCAATTTTGAGCTGTGAAGCAAGAGCTCCCTCAAGTTTCTTTTCCAGAAACAAGAATAAGCAATTCCTAAAGCCATCCAAGGAATGTTCCAGCCTGCATGAGACTGCTTATTGGCGAAGAGACCGACAATGTTGAAGAAGTTGAGAAGGACTACCTGGCCTTTGATGCGAAGATACACCCAGAAAGCATGCACATCTCCCCAAAAACACAACTCCAGAGACACAGATCATAAATAGCGTCTTGGAAGATTTTAGAGCCTTCTTGATACGGTTGTTAAGGGTCTAAATGGGCCACTCACAGTTTTGGATTAGAGTTTAATGTGTTTGTAGCGAAAGTAGAACCCTTGGATGATATTCGCAAGTGTGGGGATCTTTGCTAATGTCAAGGGTTCTCCGCCACAGAAGAAGCAGCAGTAATTAAAGCTTAAAATCTCTTAGCCAGTAAGTCAGATCCTTGGGACTGAGAAGAAACAGAAGCCCTGTGTGTTCTTCTGTGCTTCAAGGAGCTGAGGTAGAACAGAACCCAGACATGGCTACCACTCAGAAGAGAACAAAGCTGGCAAGAAATGGAAGATTCTGGTGTTTTAGATAGTGTTTGAGAACTGGGGAGATAATAGTCAGTAGAGTTCTTGCCATACATACACGCGGTCAAGAGTTGGGAGAGTCCAGAGCCCAGGTCAAAAGCCTGATAGGATGTCAGCTGCCTGTAATTCCAGAGCTGGGGAAGTAGAGACAGAAAGGGGGTCACTGGCTTGTCAACCTAACTGAATTGATGAGCTCCCGGTTCAATGAGAAACCCTGACTCAAAAAATGAAGTGGACAGTGATGAAGGAGTACAACTGCTTTCAACCTCTGGCTGCCTGCGTGCGTGTGCACGTGCACGCACGCACGCGAACACATACACATACACACACACACACACACACACACACACACACACACCAGATGAGGCCAGAGACCTATCCTTCCACAGCCACTGTGAGCCAGTCCCAAGAGATTGTCACTCAGTGGTTCAGCTTCAAGTGGAGTCACTGACCAGATAACCTCAGCTTACTTTTGGCCCGGGGCGGGGGGAGGGGGGAATCTTTTACCTCATCGACCACTTAACCATGAAACCTGTACCTTTGCCCACGTCTTCAAGTTTAGGGCCATGAATCCTATGCTTGCTTTCTGTCTTTAACCACAGAGCAGATATAACTATAGATGTCTAAGTATGGAGTAGACTGGACCTGTTTATGACCACTAACTTGGTCGTCCCCTAACTGCTGAGACTCCCTAAGGAATGTGGAAGAGACTGAGATTGAAGAAATTCTCGTTCTGACCACAGTTTAGACCTCTGCTGCCTTGAGATGTTGGTCAGGACACCCAATTCTCTGTATTTCTTATCTGCTAAAGATATGGCCTAGCCTCCTGGAGTGTCTGGCATAAGGGTTAAATAGATTAGCATGAAGACCTCAAGGTACCAACACAATGCCAAGTGGTGCTAGATCTTTCTCAAAACCACTGAATTTCACCAGAGTTTGAAGTTTGTGGTTTTATCTGCATTGCCCTCACCTGCTAGAAGTTGGATTTTATATTCACACAGATTCTCTTGCCCCTCGTGTGACTGGGAAGAGTTCAGAATTGCTTGTGTTTTGGTTCCATAATATTGTTGATGCAGACAGTGGCAGCACACTGACGAACCTCACTCACAGGTTCCTGAATTTTGCTGCTGAGACGGGAATGAAAAGATCTGGGTCAGGTCCTAGCCTCTCATGCCTAGTCTACCTCCTTACATCCAGTGTGCATACACAGTTCAGTATTGGCATTCCTGCCTAGTGCACAGAGTACAGACCACGGACCTTGGGCCAAGCCACGATCTACAGCACCCAGATTCCAGCTCATAAACCTGACTTCTCAGTCACAAGCTATTTCATCTCTTCTGCCTGGGGTCAGGGACCTCCACAGTTATTAAGGACCTTTTAGGGGCTAGCCTCAGCAATGAGTGTTTTATATTTTTGACCTCACTTCATCTTGTCTGTAATCCTCATTTAATGGGAAAGGAGAGGCAAGGTTCTTAAGGCCCCAGAAGCTTGCCCAGTATGGGTGGGCCCCATGATTGCTGGAGCTCAGTCTGTTTTCTTTCCCTAGCACCAGAGGGGTGCAAACCTCCTGCACAGGAGTGCCTGGTCCTATTGTGAATGTGCTGATGGGTACCTTGTGGTAACGGTTCTGGTTCGAATGTCCTTTTTCTTTTTGAAGTGGGTGCAATACATTCTACTGCTATGAGTTTAATTCTACTCTCCAGTGAGAGCCGTATATCTAACCATCACAAGCCTCTGGGGAATGGGAATGCCCACCACGAGGATGCATCTCATGGCCACTAGGCCAGGCCAAGCCAGCCTGCTGTGACATTGCAGGTCTCATGGTAGCTCTAAGCCAAGAACAACTTCTCGGTAATCCTTTGGGAGCCATGGCCTGTTCACAGCAGCCAGCCATTGGCCCAATATCTATTTCTCCACTTGGATAGTATTATAATTTTATCTGAATGTGCACCTATTAATAAAGATTTATACTTTGGGGCTGGAGAGATGGCTCAGCAATTAAGAACACCAGTGTTCTTGCAGAGAACCCAGGTCCAATTCCCAGCATGGACATGGTGGCTCACAAGTGTCCATAACTCCAGCTCCAGGGTATCCAGTGCCCTCTTCTGACCTAAGCAGGCTCCAGGCATGCACCTGGTACACAAGCATAAGTCATAAACAGAAAAATGAGATAAATCTTTAAAAAGACTCAAACCTTCATATTCCTTAGAGTAAAGTATGGCATGTATTGGAAGGTTGACTATTGAGGCATTAGTGGGTATATCAGGGTCAAGTTCCAGGCTCCTCTGGTGCCCATTTAGCAAGGATGTTTAGTATCTCAGCATCACTTTCTCCTCCTCCTCTTCACCCTTATCCCTGTGTGGGTGCAGAGCACCACATTGTTTCTGTCCTCTTTTTTCTTCTTCCTCCCTCAAGCATATAGTAGGAAGCCATCATGGTCCACAGGGATGGCAGAGCGGACGGACAGTCGTATCAAGTCACCAGCCCAGTGTGAGCTTTCCAGGCAAGAACTGATTTGATTGACCTACTGCTACTTTGGTTCACATTGGGCCTCCTTCCGTTCTCTTCTGCAGTAGCCTGTCCCGTATTCTCGCTAGCACAGCTCTAACAATGAACTGATAGTGAGCTCCCATCAGCCCTCCAAAATTTTAATTAAGATGCTCTACGATAAAACATCACAATGTGAATGAGGATTCAGGGTGGTGATGCCATCTGTAGCTTTGACCCTGGCCCAGCCAGGTACCAGCCATGTGGACATATATTATTGCTCTCTTTTTCCTTGACCACACTCAAGAATCCCTTTTATTGGTTCTTAATCTTGTTAATAGAAGAATTTAAAAGCAGAGTCAGAAGAAAGTTTGAGGACTGTCTTAGGGTGTGAAAGGAAACCAGCAGGACAAGCAAGCTGTAAGTCCCAGTAGCTACCAGGAGAGATGGAAAAGAAAAGAAAGTGTAGCAAACTTCTTGTTGGGCTTTCTTTTGGGACTGCCAGGCTATAAAATAATAATAATAATAATATCTTGTGGGACTTCCATGCTCTAATAATAACAACAACAACAACTATTGTTAGTAGTTATGAAAACTTGGGCCTTAGATCAGGCTTGTTTCCAACTAGCTCTTTGAACTTAAATCAACCTGGTTTTATTAGTCCACCTTCTGTCACATGACTTTTTACCCTCTCCTTCATTCTGAATATCCAACTTCCTCTGTGTTTCACTGGCATCTCTGCCTCTTTTCTTCCCAGAGTTCCTCTCTCTCCCTGAAAATCTCTCCTCTTCATCAGATTTCTATTAAACCCATCACAACAGCACATATTCACACAGTGTAAACGGATATCCTGCAGTAAGAAGGCCATGCGTTTGGAGACAGGGTCCAAAAAATCTGGTGCCTTCAGCAATGGATGTCAGTAAGCGGCTGCACAGCAGGAATAGAGCTCCGGAGAACGAGTGAAAAAAACCCAATCAGGAAGCCCATACTTGGGCTTTAGACCAGTGTCACAAAATCAAACAAAAAAGAAAGAAAAGTAAAAATTAAAAGAAAGAGAATGAAAGAAAGAGGAAGGAAGGGAGGGAGGGAGGGAGGGAGAAAGAAAGAAGAAAGAGGAAGGAAGGAAAAAAAGAAAAAAGTAGAAGGAAAAAGTTATACTTTTGAGTTAGAATCAGAAGACAGGCTCAGCACTGCTGCATGGATGATGCTCTGCAAGTCGCTGCATAAGGGGAAAGGCTTCTGGGAAATGTAGCATGTTATCTCATTAAGGGCATAATTATTCCTCCCATCTCCTTAGCATGTCTTCATGGTGAATCAGCCTTCCTGAGTGGTGTTATGGCCAGCTGATTGACAGGTCAGGTTGGATTAACCCTTAAGAAGGCAGCAATAATATGTGACATTCTAACTTGTGGAGCATGTCACAATGGCATGTCATGCAGAGTCAGAGGTAGAACTCCTATTCCATTCTTTTGACTTGGAAGAAGTAACTGTTATTCAACAAAGCCCTTGGGATGTGATAATAGGTATATTAGTGTATTACTTGTGAGCTATTATTTATAGATAATTTACATTGGTATAGATTCTTGTATATTCAAATTCAAATTATATTTGTTTTATTGAATATGCTCCTATTTCTGTTTACAATATTTGTGCACCTATGCAAAGTTATTTTGTCACATTGTATGCATGCATGTTTCTACCTCTGCTTAAGACATTTTGTATATTGATACAATTTTAGGATATGTTTATCATATTGCACTATACATTTCTATCTCTAATCAAGATACTTATATATATTGTTTATACATTGAGGTCATTGTCCTCATTTGCATCACATTTGTTTAAAAATTGTTTTTTTTAACATGAAGCCTTAGTATTTTAGCTGTAAGTATTAAGAATTATAGGTCAATAGTCATCCATGTTTGTCATACCTATAGTTAGAGTAGTCAGGTTCTTTAGATGCATAGAGACTGTATTCTGCATAGATAGGTAATCTTCAAACACTTTAAAAAACTGTAGAATATGGCATTTAAATGACTTAGGATTCTGTTGACATGAGACATGATTGCACCTGGCAGCATCAATCTATTCCCAAGAGAATGTTGGGTATCAAAGTAACTCCACTTGGAGCTTGTTTTCTTCTTGGCAAAACTGGCCTTTGGGCAAAGAACTGCCATTACCTCAACTACTGAGAAAATACATGTTGTCCAAACTGGACAAGCAGGATGCAAGCAAAAAGACTGATAAACCTTGCCAAGACAGAGTAAGCCGGTTTTCCAAATTTTCCTGCCTCTGAAATGGTCTGTCAGATACTCTAGGCCTTAGCCAAAGTTGGTTGCCCCAACATTGCAAATGAGAATTTGGGCGATTGCCCAGGTAGCCAATTGTCCCTGTCATTTCTTGCACCTTTTGGAAGTTACTTGATTGCACTTCCTGTTCACTCAGGTAATATTTCCCTTCTCAGGTCTTTCATGGGGTTGAAGACTAGATAGTCATAGTTATTGTTCTCTCATGACTTAGCCAAGCCATTTTTAATATAAGACTTAGATGCTTTAGGGTAGGGTAACTATTAAAACATTTAGCATATGTTTCTTGTTTGATGTTGCTCATGCTGGTTGTAATTCTATTTTTTATGTATATCTTTGCCTCTTTTTCCCTGGACAATACTTGATATTTGTTCTTGTTGTATATAGTTTTGTATTAGGTTTAGAACTCTCTTATTTAAATAAAGGGGGAGGTATTATGGGAAATCTTTCAGCCACTAGCCTTTAAGATACCAGCCCATTTGGGGGCATGGTCTCATGTATTATAAGTGCAGACAGAAAGTGTATGCAGTCATTGTTTATGCTGGATTCAGTTCCAGTTCTCAGCACATGCAGCACCAGTGCTCAACCTGCCACATGCAGTGGCTCATCTCTAGGTTGCCTGGAACTCCTAACACAGTATGAGAGCTGTGCAGATAGCTGGAGTGCTGAGGGAATCCTGACAAGAGAGACATGTGCATGTGTTCCATGTTTTCATGTTTCCCCTGTTTCCTCCACTCCACTGTCCATTCCAAGCCCACATAGCCCACAGATGTAGATAGACCACAGTGGTTGCAGCTTCCACTGCCTGGGGAAGAGTTGGAACATGAGCCCTGTCTGTCCTGCTCTTTCACGAAGTCCAGCATTTCCATCCATACTTTGTTTATCTAGCCACCCTTCTCCCTTGCTTCTGCTCCAATTACTCCTGGCAGCTTCCTAGTCTTTGTCCATATACTTTTAAAACTCTCAATCAACTCCTCCTCCTTACCCTTCCTGCCCCACCTCACATCTGACGGCAAGATTCTAGATCCCCTCTGGAACTATGGCTGGACTGGCCAACCAGCTATCATCCATGCAGGGTTCCTTAGTTTGTGAATAGGTCTGGAAAATCCTGAGGACTCATGTGTATGTTTGTGTGTTTGTTTGTGTGTGTGTGTTTGTATTAGGGGCGCACAATTGTATGTGGTATGTATTTGTGTGTGTGCACATATATCCATGTGGATGCAGGTAAACTTGTGGAGGCCAGAAGTCTATAACAGGTGTCCTGTCCATGGCTTTCTAATTTGTTTCTTGAGGTGGGGTCTCTAGACTCAGTATTCACTGTTTAGCTGGCCTGGCTGACCAGGGAGTTCTGGGATTCTACTTATCTCAGCCTCCACCCCCAGCACAAGACTTAAAGACATGCACCAGCACACCATCTCACCAGACCTCCAAGGATGCCACCTCCCTAGACAGTTCCCTCTGGCCTGCATGTCCCCCTCACACACGCTCTCCATGAAACATCACTCTAGGCATTTTAGTGTGGCTGCCCCATAGCCTCTCTCCAGGTGCTCCCCCTCTCCAGGAAGAGCAGCCAGGGTCTCCCCCATGAACCCTCCCATGCTGTCTACTGGGAAACATTAATTGCAGGGAGAAAAAAAATCCCATTTTCCTCCTGTTTCCCATCAAGTGGGCAATTAAGTGCTGGTGTCCATATATTTGAACTTGCCAAATTAATATCTGAACTTTATTGTGCTGACCCTTTTAAGTTAGTGGGTTTTTTTTTTAATAAGTCACCAGTTTTGAAGGACTATCCTTTTTTTAGAGCATGTAAAAGAAATCTATCATCTGCAAATAATTAGACAGTGGGAATTATATTGTATTGCTAATGAGCAGATGTGCATGCTTGTAGTGGGGGAACAGCTGCACACACACAAAATGCAAAAGTGGCTCAAACCCAGCATTATGAATTCTGCAAGGGCCTTCAGTCTTTTAAGAATCTCAGGGAACAGAGAAAAAGGGGACAAAGAACCTAGTATTTTTTCTTTATTAATTGTTTTCTCGAGTGTGCTTACCCTGCACAGCATCGTCATACATGTGCACAATATCCCTGATGTTTGCACTCTCAAATGTCTCTTTCATAGCATGCTCGTATGGAACAGGCTGGCTCTGCCTTTTCGGTGCTGTTCGGATCTGATAACTCCAAGTGGATTGAAGGGCGCTTGGTGGGTACCATCTTTATGCCGGCCACGGGCTTGAAAGCTTGTATGGAAAACCTCATTTGATGCTTAAAAGCACGCATGAAAGTTAGACCCATTCTGCAGATGGGCAGACTGCAGTTGAACAGACTGCCCCAGTGAGGCAAGAGGATTCGGCTGGCGCCTGCTAGTGTATTACCGTTATGTGACAAGGATGGAATTTGTCCTCCAGGGCTCAGTTCCAAGTCTGGTGTTCCTCCTCTGGTAAGACACAGGACTCCACATTGTTAAGTGATGCTTTCAAAGAGCAGGAGGCATGACCCACGGTAACTGGAAACAGCTGCACACTTGCCAGTGGCTGTGGCTCCTGCGGCGCCTGTTACAATTTCATACATGCTGTTAAGGATTAGCCAGAGGAAGATAATTGGGCTTTTGGAAACATTCAGAGGAATCGCACACGTTTTACATCATCATTTAGAATCTGAAAAATTTGCACTTCGGCAATAAAATATGAAGTCAGAAGAACTATTACACTTCATTTGATGTCCTAAATTAGGTAAGGGGAGGATCAGAGTTGATAGCGTTAGCAGGAACTGCAGTTTCTCAGCCTCAGTAATGGCAGGCTGGGCCATTCAGTTCAGCTCACATACTGAAAACTACTTAAGGTGTTGGGTAACATATTTAAAACATGCTGCAAACATGACAAGCCACAGCCAACAAGTTGAGAGGAGTGACCAGATTACGATGAAAGGAAACAGGAAGGGAGACAGCGGAAGAGGACTGGAGACACCCATATTCTGAGAGAGTTCTCTAACCCTATAAATGTGGGTTTGGAGGTCCTTACTAAGACGTGGAAGGTATGAGCAGCTCAGGGCCCTTAACTTGTTGGACACATATGAAGCACCTGGAAGTGGCCCGTCTTCTCGGTCATACACAGAACACACACAAGGCCAGATAAAGACGAACGTTGCTAAAGGGTGTAAGAATTCTCTTACCATTGTATCACTCTCCTAGAAATCAGTAGCAGTGAGTTATCCAGAAAAATCCTCCTATGTTAAGAAGAAAATTTAATTTCGAACTATCTTAGCATTGTAGCTTACATGAGAAATGTCCCGCCCCACCTCCACTCCTGTCTGAACACTTGATCCCTAGCAGCTGGCCGTTTTGAGGCTGTGGAGCCTTCAGGAGGTGGGGACTAGCAGGAGGAGTGACTCACCGTGGGGTGGGCTTCAGGCTTCTTGTCCTGTCCTTCCTGATCTACAATGAGGTAAGCAACAGATATGGAAAGTTCTGCCACCATGTCCTTCTCCACTTCGAGGGACTATGTCTCCTCAAACCACAAGCCAAAATAAATCCTTCTAAAGTTGCTTCTTGTGCTGATGAGGAAAATCAGAAGCATATTTAGTTATTAAGGAAAAATCATGAATGGTTAGAAAATATTTTAATTAGGTATGATTCAGATACTATATATCCAAGTTCAGAGGGCATGAATAAACACCTTACACCCATCTGTAAGAAGAAAGAAGATTATCCGTCTCAAAAAACAAGAAACCAACCATAAGATAATCTCAAAGAGTAGGAAAGAAAGAACCAAGATCATAAACCAATGACATGGAGCTCAAACCAGCAGCGGTGATGACCATGAGAGTCAGGACTTTCCAAATGCATGTGCTGGAAAAAATGATAGTAAAGTCAGTCATTAAAAACAAAACAAAAAAACAAGACAGAAATTTCCTAGTATGAAGGGAAACAAATGAATCTCACTGCAGACACTGGAGATACTGCCAAACTTGGAGGACACTTGAGAAGAAAGTTACATTGAAAACAAACCCCTTAAAAAGTAGAGCCCAATAGATCTATCCTCATTTCTTATCTGTCTTGTGGTGGCATGGGCAGGGGAAAGATGCTCTCTCTGCCCATCAATGCCTAAACTAAGTGGGAGAACTGGCCCTGAGGTCACAAGAGCAGGAGAGCTGTCCCTGCCCCCACACCCCACCAGCTGTAACACTCTGAGAGCAGGCCCTGAACCGTACCTGGGCAACACAGTAGAGCCAACACTGTTGTTGGAGGTGTGGGAGAGTGAGCCCTGAAGTAGTGATCACCAGAGACCTAGCCCCACCCTTCATCTGCCATAGGACTACACAGGTTGTGGCGAGATGCTCTTCTGCTCCTCCCCATCATTGCCCGAGGCAGATGGAACAGCTGGCCCTGTGGTCACAGGAGTGGGAGAGCTGCCCCTGACACCCACCAGCCACAACACTCAGGAGAACAGGCACGCACCTCACCAGGGCAGCACAATAGAGCCAACCCTGTTAGCAGAGGTGTGGACGAGCCAGCTCCCAAGCGGAGACAGCTCTCCCATGTTTACAGCTTCGGGGCTGGCTCCCCATACCTTTACTGCTTATTGTCAGAGGTGCGGGTGATCCAGCTCTGATGTCGCAAGGAAGGGAGAGTTGTCCCCATTACTCATCTGACATGTGGCGACACAGGCGGAGGAGAGATGCTCCCCCCCCCACACCCCATTCAAGGCCTGAGCCTGGTGGAGGAGGTGGTCCTGGGGTCATAAGAGAAGGAGAGCTGTCCCTACTCCTCACCAGCAGCACCACCAATGACCCCTGCACCTTGCCTGGGCAACACGGTAGAGCCGCCCCTGATGGTGTAGGTGGGGGAGAGCTGGCAAGCTAATCAACTCTGCACTGCCCAGGCCCAGAACCAGGGGCATGAGTTGGCCCACTCCAACATCCACCCCATCAGTGCTCTACTAGAGCACATGAAGGGGCCGGTCCTGCAGACCCAAAGCTATAGGATCTCCACAACACAGGGCAACAACAGGATATCCAAGAGGAGTCTCAGTGAGGGCCCAGCATCAATAGTGTAGCAGAAACCAGAGGCTGAGAACCGGACCGATGACTCCTTGCAGTGAACACTTGCATAGAAAGATGTATGGATGACGGGATTTACCGCATGACTCGCTGTCTCACACTGTAGCTTCCATGACGAGGTTTTTAGTTTTTCCCTTTTCTTCCTTTTTTTTTTCTCTTAAAATTTCTTTTATTGGGAGGGATTGCAAGGGCAGAGGCAGATGTGAAGGAATTGCGAAATGAATGGGATCAAGATGCACGATCTGAAAGACACAAAGAATAAATAAAGAAAAAGTTTTAGTGAAATGAACCCAACAAGGTGAAGTGAGCCTGGTATCACTAAAGAAATTGAATCTGTGATTGGGCGCTTCAGTGAGTTTTATCAACCTATAAGAGAGAAATAGTTGCTGTCTTAGATGTCTGTCTTCCCGGGGCTGAGGAGAACAGAAGCCTGTTCCATGCCTCCACATAATCTTGATACCCAAGTCTGAGCACATGAGAAAACAAAATCGCAGGACAATCTTACCTAGGAAGATGTATACAGACATCCCCAGCCGACTGTTGGCGGACTGAAATCAGCGACATCTTGGAGACTATGCTTGTGACCAAGTGAATTCCACGGCACAGGGTTTAGCCAAGTGTTAACCAGTTTCAGTGTTAACCGAGAAAACTGGCAGATTAAAAGAAAGCCGTGACTACCAGAGTCGAGGCAACAGGGTATTCATTGTAAGTTTACGTTCATAAGCGACAAAGCGGGAAAGGATCTGTGCAGACAGAGGCCTACTGTGCACACGTATGCAACTTAACAGTGAACTGTTTGAGAGTGCAGCATGCTAGAGCCACCACTGTGGATTTTCTTCTTGCCGTTTCTTTGTATTGGTTTGTATTTAGTCTCACTCTGTAGCCCAGGCCAGCCTGGGACTCATTATCATAGAGCCCAAGTGGGCTTTGAACTCACAAGTCCTGCGATTAGAGCTGCGAGCCACCAGCCCTGGTTCTATAACAACCTCTAATCTGCCTTGGACTAGGGTGGGTGGGGCTCCTCGTTCAGACTTAAGTCAAGGAGAGAATGACTGAGAGATGCTCACTTCTCCCCAGCTCTCTAGGAATGTGGCAGAAATGGCACCTTCCCATCTTAGCTCCTAAAACTCCTGCCTGACCTTTGAGCTCCGAACATAAGCGACCCAAGGAAGCAACGTACTGAAGATAATCAGCTCCCACCAGCCTAGACCCCCAGGCCCCCGGAAGCAGGAAGAGTCAGCAGCAACCCTTTCTAACAAGTGCGCTTTGCCTGAGCAAGAAATAAACTATTAGGTTCAGTCACGAGAATTTCACAAAGAGGTTCCTTGAAGAGTAGTGCCATTAATAAATCTCTAATAGCGTTCACTTAGCCGCGGGACAGCCGGAAGACCCAGTAACTGGCTTGTGACCGTGTTATTGCTCTTAGACTATTCGTAAACTTAATAGGAACCCAGTGCCTCCCCTACAGTTCTGCAGCCGTGATGTTGCTGTCCTTTCTCTCCTCCCTCCTCCTCTTCCCCCTGCCCCTGATTCAGACTCGGGAAAGAAAAGATTTGCAGTATTTATAAAAGCAAGTGTTTTCTTATGTAACAACAAGAACACAGGGAACGTTTTCTTCTGTGTGTCCTGAGTCATTGTAAAACAGCACCTGTTAGGTTGCTTTGAGCTTGATGCAGGCACACGTAAACAGATGGTGCACGAGAGAGGCGTAAGCAGAGGGCGTGTCTGAGCGCAGAGGCAACGGATGGCGCCATTGCTGCTCCCAAACACTGGGGAGGGGACTCTTTCATAAACAGAGATGCTTTTCTTACCGGAGAAAACTGAGTTGATTTTCTGCCTCATGCCACACACAAAAAGCAATTTCTTGTGCATGTAAGACCTAAATGCCAAAGGTAAGATATGCAGACCTTCAGATGAATGACATCATTGTGATGTGAGGGTCTGGAAGTATTTCCTATACAAGACACTAAAAACAATAACCATAAAGGCAAATAAGTTTGATAAGTTCAACTACCTCAGAATTCTGGCTTATAAAACATTGCAGGGGCTGGAGAAATGACTCAGCAGTTAAGAGGACCCAGGATCAGTTCTCAGTACACCGTGATGGCTTACAACCACCTGTAACTCTAGTTGCAGAGAATCTATACCTTCCTCTGGCCACTGAAGACACCAGGCAGATACCGGGTATGCATGCATACATGAAGGCAAACACTCCTGCACATACATTGAATACAAATAAAAATTAAACAAACCAAACCATTGTAAAGAAAATGCCCGTTTTCTTTAATGAGAATATATCTGATAATGGGTTTCTATCCAGAGTTTTTATTTTTTTTAATTTTTTTTCCTTCAACAATCTCTTTTATTTTTTCATTGTATCGACAATTTTCCCTTTTTTGAAATTAGAATATAACATTGTCTCAGTGTGTGGGTGCACCCCTCGCAGTCCTGAGTTCCTTGCTCGTGCTCTCTCTCCTTCTGCTCCTGATTTTAGTCTGCTTTCTTATAGAACCCAGGGCTACCACCCACTACAGACTGGGTCCTCTTTAATAAATCACTAGTTAAAAAAGTGCCCCATGGAGTTGCCTACAGCTGGCTTTTATGGAGGCATTTTCTGTTTTTTTTTTTAATTTATTTATTTCTTTATTAATTAATTAAAGATTTCTGTCTCTTCCCCACCGCCGCC
>NW_026067956.1:2277272-2529880 GCF_014885135.2 Alexandromys fortis
CTCCCTCGTCAGCCCAAAGAGCAATCAGGGTTCCCTGCCCTGTGGGAAGTCCAAGGACCACCCACCTCCATCCAGGTCTAGTAAGGTGAGCATCCAAACTGCCTGGGCTCCCACAAAACCAATAGGTGCAGTAGGATCAAAAACCCATTGCCATTGTTCTTGGGGTCTATCCAGAGTTTTTAAAATATATAAAAAAGATTTTTTTTAGAAACACAGATTGCTGCAAAGGAATATGGCCAAGGTATTTAAATAGCAGTGGAGAAGCATAAAATGAAAAACAACATCGGTATCCATTAGGAAAAGGCAAATTAAGGTCCAGCAAGATTGCATCAGGAACAGGGCTGACTGACAGAAAGTAAAATATTAGACTTGAGCACAACTCTGATATTGAATAATGATAGTTATCTTACTGTGACATCGAAGTGTATACCTGATAAATTTCATATTGTGTGCCTTGGTACATGTATGTACATGCTTTATATAGTTTTCTATGTTGAATCTTACTTTCATTTCTTGTTGCTGTGTTAAAATAATCTGACAAAAGCAACTTAAAGGAGAAAGGGCTTATTTTTATGTCACTGTCCAAGGTGCAGTCCATCATGGCAGAGAAATCAAGGCAGTAGGAGCTTGAAGCAGCCGTCAGGTCCCATTTATAGTCGTCAGTGGAGGGTAGATGCATGGTTGCTAATGCAGCTCACTTGCTCCATTTCATGCCATCTCTTTATTCTTGGTGTTGTTTTAAGCACTAATGGTCTGTGCTGGTCTGTGGTGATCCCTGCTGGTCTGTGCTGGTCTGTGATAGTCTGTGGTGATCCCTGCTGGTCTGTGCTGGTCTGTGCTGGTCTGTGGTGATCCCTGCTGGTCTGTGCTGGTCTGTGATAGTCTGTGGTGATCACTGCTGGTCTGTGATAGTCTGTGGTGATCATTGCTGGTCTGTGGTGATCCCTGCTGGTCTGTGCTGGTCTGTGATGGTCTGTGCTGGTCTGTGCTGGTCTGTGGTGATCCCTGCTGGTCTGTGTACATACCCATGCATGTGGAAGCCAGAAGACAACCTCCTATCTTACTTTTTAGGGACCTGGGAAACACTAATTAGGATAGGCTAGTCAGACGGTGAGCTTCAGGAATCTTCTTGTCTTCACGCCACTAGCACTGGAGTGACATGTGTGCCGCACTGTGCCCGGCTTTTCCTTCATGCTAGTGTAGCAGGTACTTTCTGGCTGAGCCATCTCCCCATGCTTTGTTAGCTATTTTGATGCCCTCTCTACCTCCCTTTTGATGAAACAAGGGCTATCCATTCATTTCCTCATTTTAAATTTCAAATGAGCTGTCAGTTAAAATTGACAGAATTAATTTTTCAGTCAGGTAAAGTGAGACTGTTCAATATTCATGGGGTTCACCGCAGACACCTGAGAGAAAGGCCAGGTGTGCCTGGAAGAGCTCTTGGGTTACAGTGAGAAGCTGCATGTCACTGTGAGGGAGAGGTATTCATGACCTGGTAGAGAATGCGGGAGCACGATGGTGTCCTCTCCTGAGGAGAGCCTGTTTTCCAGCCACAAGAAGGAGGCAGCACTGGGGTGAACTGTGTGAGCTGTGGTCCTCTGTGCCACTGAGGTGTGCGGGTGGCTTTCAGTGCCAACTCTGCGGAGACAAACTAATGTGTCAGTTCACAAGCAAGGAATGAAAGACCATTTTGTCCATGTGTGTGAAATGACTGCAGTTCTGGGCCATTTGTCAGCAGTTGTACTTCGCACTGAGAGAGATTTTGAAGAAGCAATTGGAGGTCTTCAGAATTTTGGATAGCCATAGCTTCTAAGCCCCTTCCTGTGCTGAAAAAGTCAGACACAGAACGTAGCTGCGCCATCCCAAGCAGGCCAAGGTGGTATAGAGGACTATGGACCTTCTCTGAGAGTCACAGAATGTGAGAAACAGTAGAAGGTGGGCGGTGAATCAGCTCGACTGAGAACAGAACTGGTGACTGTTGTGGAGTCAATCAGCTTCCCTGAGGCGGAGCCCGAGGCAGGGATTCTGTGCCTGTGGCTGGACGAGGACAGCGGGGTGGAGAGGAGAACCTGTGCGTGAATGACTGAAGTAGAGGGGGATAAAGAAGCCGAGTGAGGATGTGGCCTCTGAGAGGTCTTGGCCCCAAGCATAGCGGAGTGAGGGGAGTTTGGGAGGTGTGATCCGTGAGCAGGTTCTCACCAATAAGACAATAGCTGATGGTGCAGTGATGGTGCAGTGGGAAGCTTCTAGGAAGGCTGCTTAAAGATGGAAGAAGTCAGGGCAGGCTGGTGGCTCAGGGGGTGAAGAAGGCACTCCACATGCAAGCCTGGAGAACCCACAAAAAGGTGAAGAGGAGAACTGATAAGCTGTCCTCTGTCCCCCACATATGCACCATGCCACGCACATGTCCACCCATACAGGTCAGAGACTCACATGCGATAATAATAAATAAAAATGAATAAAGATAAAGATGTAGGAAGTGAGAGTCCATTCACCTTTCCTCCTCCTGCCTTCTCTTAGTCTGTACTTTGGCCATGGGGTTACAGGACCAGAAGATGATGTTATGTTTGTCCTTGAAGATGAAGCCATGTGCTAAAAATAACTAAATGAAAAGAAATCTGAGTCCCTGGTGACCACAGAGCCACCAATTCCCAACTTTAGTAAAGCTTCACTTATTTAGCTAAAACAGAAGCACAGTTCTATTTCGTTTCATCCTCTTTGTTTTCATTCCTGGATACATGAAAGCTGTTCCCATGGGCACCATGAGACAGGACATATGCATAGAGATTCCTGTGCAGACTGATAGCCACGCTGATCACCAGCAAAGACAGGGTGCCGCTCTAATGCTTCTCTTTTCTACTGCCCAGACTTGTAAATAAGGAGCAAAAAAGACCTTTTGTGGTTTTCTTTATATAGTTGAGAGCTATATACACTAATTTTAATTTTTACTTACCCCAAATCTGTTGTTTTAGATTTTCAATGTCCCTTAAAATGCTGCCTTGGAGCACTCAGTCTGAAATGGAATGTCTTCATCAGACTCCTCGCCTCAGGGCTCAGGAAGCTATTTGGAAGAGGAGGCGGAAAGATTCTAAGGGCCAGAGGGGATGGATGGCACCAAGGCAACAGTGTCCTCCAGACACAACAGGAATGACATACACATATGGACTCAGGGAGACTGTGGCAGCATGGGCAGGGCCTGCACAAGTTCAAGCCAGGCAGGGGTCCAGTGCTAAGAGGAGAAAGTAGACATGAGCTCCCAGTCATAAACAGGAAGTTACCTCCAATTGACAACCACTTGCAGATGAAGCATTCGTTTCCTACAATGGAGTCTAACTGGGAATACAAACCACACCTAAGGTCAGGCCCCATGCCTAGCAGTAGATGTCGGTAGAAAACGAACTCAGTGATATTTTTGTAGATTTTTTTCTTTCATATTGCTTTGTTTGAGTATCTATTTATTTATTTTATCTTAAAAGAAAATAAATTAAAAAAAATAATATAAAATTAAGAAACAAAAAAGAAAATATTTTTGTGTGTAAACATACCTATATTTCTCTCTCTCTCTCTCTCTCTCTCTCTCTCTCTCTCTCTCTCTCTCTCTCTGTATATTTATTGTGACTTTTCTTTACTTTAATTATTCTATTTTATTTTTTAATTTACTACTTTGTTTTCTAACGAGAGAAAGAGAAGGCATGTAGTCGGATGTGTGGAGAGGTAGGGAGGATCTGGGAGGAAATGAGGAAGGGGAAAGCAAGATCAGACATATTTATGAAAAAAATATTTTTAATTAAAATGCTTTTTGACAAAAACAAATTAAAAATATTTTATATTCTCTTGTGCATACCTCCATTCTCTTGAATTCTGAGAAAGTCAGCATGTAACATGTATGTATGTGGACTTGTAAACGAAATAATAAAAATTAAAACAATACTACACTAGTGACCATGGAACTTGGTGGATACAGACATGAATATGGACATGGAACACGTCCCTGATTCCTCTGATGTTGTTGGTTTCTCCCCTCCTGTGGTTCCCACTTCTTCCCATTGCTTTGCTCAGCCACTTTGAGCATAAAGGCTGTACATATTAATAGCGGAAGTCATGGTCCATTAATATAAAGAAACAGGTCTCAACCAGAGGCAGTTTTGCCACCTAGGGGACATGTAGCAATGTGTAGAGATAATTTTGCATGTCACAACTGGGTGGGCATCGATGGATAGAGCCTGAGGATGCTAATATGTGCCCCAGAATGCATAAGGCAGCCCAAGGACGGAGGACCATCTAGCTCAGGGTGTGGGCGGTGCAGAGGCTGAAACATCAGTGTATAAATAGCACCCACTGCATTTTAGCAGTTCGGTTGTCTGATCGTCATTAAAAACACTTTGATTTTACTTTAAGGATATTAATTGATTTCTTCACTTTCCCTCCATCTTGAAAAGAGCTCAGGTGAGCTTCGTCTCCTATCCCCCCTACTCCCACCCCCAATAACCTAGTTAACACTCTCCCCAGTTGGCAGCTTATTAGCTCCTGGTAGACAGAGCTAATGGAAGGCTGATGCTTAACCAAGATGCACATTTCAGGGTTGCCTCCTGGGGTGCTGTGGCTTAATACTCAGGAGTTGAGCACATTTATAATCTAAACCCAATGGATTCTTTGAAGGCAGCTTTGATTTGTGTTTGGAAAGCATTTTCAAGGACTGACACATGAAGAAGAGCTGGTCCACGTGTTGGCCCTTAAAAACCTTAAAGATGGACTCAACAAGTTGAAACTTTCAGGCTAGCATAAATACTGTGAAAATGAGCGTGGTTTATAAAAGGGAGCTATATACCGTGCTCATTTTTTTAAATCCTGTTTTGCTCTGAGAAAGAGGACTGTGAAAGTGTTGTCCCTGGCTTTGATCCTGGGGAGAGCAGGTGTGTGCACCTCACAGTTTGAGGTAGAGATGGGGTCCTCAGGTGAGATGACCCACTGGGGCACATGGTTAAGATAACCCGCAAGACTGGGCTCTGTGCACTCACTCATTCTGTTTGCTTGCTGGGTTAGTGACATCTTAGTGCTATGACTGAGGATTTGACTGAAACAAAGGAGGAAAGACTTACTTTTAGCCTTAGGTCCCAGAGGGTTCAGTCCGTGGCTGCTTGGCTCTGTTGAGTCTGAGCCCCATGGTACAGACAGAGTATAAGACAGAGAATGCTCACCCAAGGCAAGGAACAAGGTACAAAAGGGTCAGGCATAAACAACCCGCCCCACCCCAGCCCCTAGTTACCTACTTCCTCCAGCTAAGTCTCCCCTCCTACAGTTTCTACAACCTTCCAAAACAGTGCCACCAACTAGGAGCCAACATGTGAGTCTGTGAGGGATGTTTCACACTCACCATAGCAACCGTCCCAGAATCAGAAGCTTCTGTGATCCAGCTCTGGAACAACACCCTGCAGCAGATCCATTGACTCTGGTTTTATCATCACACCCCCAATGTATTGATCTTCCATAGAGTGGAAGGCATTGGTGAAGGGATGCAGGAAACAAAGGGAAGACTCTTTGTGCCAGTAAAACATGGATTACCCCAGGTTGGGAGGAGGGCTGCTCGGGCCAGAGATCAAGACAAAAGAGACCAGTAAGAGAGAAACAGTGGGGCTGAGAACAGGACCAGGGGCCTAGACACAGGATGCTGGTGGGAATGGGACACCACATGACCAAAGCCTGAGAGGAGTGAGGAGCAAAGACTCCACTGTGCAGACTGTAAGTGGGAATGAGGAAGCTGTCAATTAGGAGGGCAGCTCAGGGCAGGGAAGGGGCAGCTGAGTTCAGCAGTGAGAAGGATGAGGGAAAAAGCAAATGGCAGCAGAATGGTTCAGATGAGTGAAGCACCTCAGTCAGAGCACTGCTGCTGTGGAGACAGGTAAGGGAGGGAGAAGCAGAGAAGTCTAGGAGGACAAGGACAAACAGGTAAAACCAGATGTGAGTAATGCATCGATTCGAAATTCTTATCAACATCTGATGCAGTTGTGTAAAGTTTTAACCTGAGCTATTTTACTAAATTAAAATCTCAGAGTTCATTGTGTGTGTGTGTGTGTGTGTGTGCATGCGTGCATGCACATGTGTGTGTGTGTGTGCAGAAGGTGTGGGTGTGTTGGTTTTACTTCCTTTGCTATGATTTAAAAAAAACCCTTGAGATAAATACTCTAAGGAAAGAAATGTATTTTAGCACACAATTCTGAAAGGTTACAGCCCATCATCGTGGGGATGTGGAGGCAGCAGGAACTTGAAGCAGCCATTCACATCCACAAGAGCAGAGAGAATGCATTCCTGCCTGCTTGCCAGCTTAGCTGACTCTCCTCCTTGTCATTCATGGGAGGGAATAGCCCATGAAATGCTGCCACTCACATTTAGGGTAGCTCTTTCCATCTCAATCAACTTGGTTAAGACCATTCCACACACTCAAGTCCACAGGCCAGTCAATCTAGACATTTTCTCACTGAGCCTCTTTTTTTCCAGGTCATCCTAGATTGTATCAAGTTGATCGTTAAAACCGACCCTCACAGTGGGTGTGTATATGAACGTGTGAGTGCCATACATGTGCATATATGTGTGCTGATGCCCACTTCTGAATGCACATTTGTGCCCGTGTGTGTGGAGGCCAGAGGACATCAGGAGCCCTGCTCTATCTTTCTCCGTCTTGTTCCCTTGAGACAGAGTCCCTCACTAAACCTGGAGCTAGACTGGTAGCCCCAGCAATCCTCTTGTCTTCCCTACCACCACCACTGGAACTGCAGGAATGCACAGCTACACACAGCTTTTGTGTGTGTGTTGGCGTTGGTGTTGAGAATTTTGACTCAGGTCCTCACACTTAGACGGCAAGCATTCTTACCCATGGAACCATCTCCCCAGCCCTAGAGTTCATTTTAACAGGATGTTGGGTGCTGTGGAACAATGGTTTTACCCTGTAAAGATTTGTTTCTTGTACTTGTTTAATAAAATGCTGATTGGCCAGTAGCCAGGCAGGAAGTATAGGCGGGGCAACCAGGCAGGAAATAGAGATGGGACAAGGAGAACAAGAGACTTCTAGGAAGAGGAAAAACTCAGTCTGTAGCCATCACCCAGATACAGAGGAAGCAAGATGAGAATGCCTCAGTGAAAAAGGTACCAAGCCACATGGCTAACACAGACAAGAATTATGGGCTAATATAAGCTATAAGAGTTAATAAGAAGCCTGAGCTAATAGGTCAACCAGTTTATGATTAATGTAGACCTCTGTGTTTCTTTGGGACTGAACAGCTGCAGGACTGGGTGGGACAGAAACCTCAATCAACAGTTGGGGAAACAAAACAAAACAAAACAAAACAAAATATTATAGACATCACTCTTACCTTGATGTCCTCTTGTCTTCCCTACCACCACCACTGGAACTGCAGGCATGCACAGCTATACACAGCTTTTGTGTGTATGTGTTGGCGGTGGTTCCATGGGTAAGAAAGCTTGCTGTCTAATTGTGAGGACCAGAGTTAAAATTCCCAGCACCACCGCCAACACACACACACACACACACACACACACACACACACACACACACACAAAAGCTGTGTGTAGCTGTGCATGCCTGCAGTTCCAGTGGTGGTGGTAGGGAAGACAAGAGGATTGCTGGGGCTTGCTGTCTACCAGCCTAGCTCCAAGTTTAACCTGTGTCCCTGGGCCCTTGGTCTTAAGTGTACTGATTATAAAACATTAGAGATAGAATATATTTGAATACTACTTATGCAAAGACTTGTGCATATCCTCAAGAGGATACTGGGGGGGGGGGTCTAGCTGTACCTTCTCTGCTGTTTGCCTAAGTGTCCCTTCCATGTCTGTGCATTGAAGACTCACTCCCCAGCTCATGGCACTACTGGGAGGTGGTGAGATCTTTAGGAGCCAGGGCCTGGTAGAAGGAGGTTAGGTCATTGGGGACTTACTCTTAAAGGGAATATTAGGACCTCAGCCCCTCCTCTACCTCTTATTTGTGAGCTGAGCATCCCACTCCACCATGAGCTCCTGGTGATGTGCTGCTTCACCATAGACCATGGTGCCCAGCAGCCGTGGACTGAAAACGGGAGCCCAAACCATTCTTTCCTCCTTACAGGTGAATTTCTCTCAGGTATGTGCCACAGGATGGAGAGCTGACTCTCCCAGAGCATCCTGCCTATCCCAGTATCCATCACAGTGCTAAATGAGTGAACTGTTCTTTAAGTGTTTGCCTATAAAATGATCGTTTATGGGGTATCTGATATGATCCAGGGCTATGGTAAATTTACCTAAGTTCAGAGATATTTGCTCTAATTAAGGATTTATTATTTTCAAAATTATACACATGTGGGGAAGAAGGTATGTCCATGTTGAATGTAGGTGCCCACAGGGGCATAGGAGCCGCCTGGAGCTGAAGTTACAGGTTGTGAACACCCTACATGGGTGATGGGAACTGAACTCAGGTCCTCTGCATAAGCAATACACTCAACTACCAAGCCAACTCTCCAGCCTCCTTCACTGTAATTAAAACAGATGTATTTCCTGTCTCAGTTAGGGTTTCTATTGCTGTGAAAAGACACCATGACCACGGCAGCTCTTATAAAGGAAAACATTTAATTGGGGCTGGCTTACAGTTTCGGGGGTTTTGTTCATCATCATCATCATGGCCGGAAACATGGCCACATGCAGGCAGACACGGTGCTGGAGAGGTAGCTTGCGAGTTTTACATTTGGATCTGCAGGCAGGAGAAGAGCCTGTGCCTCACACTGGTTGTAGCCTGAGCTTATAAAATCTCAAGGCCCACTTCTACAATGACACACTTCCTCCAGCAAGGCCACACCTCCTGGTTGTGCCACTCCCTGTGAGTCTATGGGAGCCGTTCCTAATCAAACCCCATATTTTCATACTCATTTCAAGAAACTGACACCTAGATAAAATAAGCATTTAGTAAAACTGGTGACAGCAGCCTCATGGAAAAACATTAACATCTCCCAGCATGTGTCATTGATACCAGTGCCGTTGTCCCAGTGGTCCCCTAACCCTCTCTGTTTTGGCCCTCAGGCATGCGCCAAGGCAACGACTACGGCACCCAGTACCGATCGGCAGTCTATCCCACCTCCAGTGCCCAGATGGAAGCAGCCCTGAGATCCAAGGAGGAATACCAAAAGGTAGGACTCCCTAGCTTTGGCCAGCTCAGACCAGTGTGACCTTGGCCAGCTCGGTGTTCAAGGGAAGTTTGGCTCTGTCCACCTGTGATCATACTCCAAGGCATACATTTTAACCACTTCTGCCAATCTCTGAGCAGAGCCATTGTCCCAAAGAAATGTGTGTAGTAAGAGTCCAAGAGTGGGCCTGTGGGTATTTGGCCTCAAAACCACCTCACTGCAGTGAAGATGTGGTACGTTCCCTCTGACAGAATCCGTCTGTGTTCTGGAGCTGGAATCTGGAATCAAAGCCGTGACGAGGCGGGTTTGGGGCCTGAGGGAAGGACCAGTCCAGGCTCTTTTCCCTGTCGGTGTCACATGATCTTCCCTGTATGTGCGTCTCTGTGTTCAGTCCTGCATTTATAAGGACATCGGTCCTGTTCAATTCAGGCTAACCCTAGTGATGTCATTTAACTTGATGACTTCTGTGAAGACCCAGCTCCATAATAGGGTCATGTTCTAAGAGCTTAAGGCTCCAATAGACCCTTTCTGGAAGACATAGATCAACCCATGATGTACACTTTCCATTGCCAGCAACAGTAAACTTAATTATAATAAAAGCATTTATCAGAAACATATACATTACGTCATGAAATAATTGTTCTCACTATTAATTTTTGTACTCTTTTAGAAAAATCTCCAGTAGAGATTTGGTTCTCTAAACAAAACAAAACAAAACTTGAGTTGCTTTCATTTTTAGAATTCTGTGATAATCCTCAAATCTTAATGAAGATATTTTCTGACGTAGCAGTGGCCACTCTGGTACTGTAAATCATGTGGGCCGGCTGCCACAGTAGTAGAGGGGGTGCTGAGGAAGGCTGGGATAAGGCTTGCCTGTAGTTAAGGTGCATTGCCTCGTCAGTTCCACTGTGGTAGGAGATAGGGCTGAGGGAGCTACTGAGAGAGTTGGCTCCTCCCATCATGTGTCTAAGGCTGTGACATCAGCTTGGATGGTATGGTAGACAGTGTGGGGCACAGTCCATACATGGTTCTCTGTGAATCTGGGCTGAATTTTGTGACATTCCTCATATTCTTTTATGGTGAATGCAACATCAAGAGATCTCCATTTTCAGGAACCAAAGTGTCTCATGATGTACACATGGGTGTGAGGACGGAGCAAGAAAGCTAACTACATAACTGTGCCTAGGTAACCATTATGATGTCCATCTTAGCCCAAGTCCCAAGGTAGCAGAGCTCAAGGTGTGTGAGGGCTTGTGAGTGAGGACCTTCTGGGATGGTGATTATCAGGAAACAGGATCAGGGGACAGGAGGAATAGACGGGAGAAGGAGTAAGGCCCATGCTGGCCGCTGCCAAGATCAGATTGCTTGGGCCTCGTGAAATCACCTGTCATTCTTGGCAAGAAGCATCTTTCCCTGGGAGCCATCATACATGGTGTCACCTTGCGCTTCTGGCTGTGGAGACTTCATAGAAGTCGAGAGGTATATGGCGTGAAAATGAGAGAGGCATTATTGGTTCATGGAGCTGCAGAAACTAAGAAGGGTCCCTGTAGGACAGGCCTCAGCAGCAAGGTCTGTGGGAGAGGCAAGTGACCTGATGGAGAAGTAGCTGGAAATAAGTGTGTGCATTCTAGTTTCATTTCTGTTGCTATGATACCATATCCTGACCAGAAGCAACTTCAGGGAGAAACAAGTTTATTTGCCTTACAATTCCAGGTTACGGCCTATCATTTCTGGAGAATCAAGGTGGGAACTTGAGTCAGCTAGCCATCTTACAGCAAACAGTAGTGAGGGAGAGAAAATAAATGCCTACATGCTGCCTGCCTGTCTGTCTGTGCTTAGCTGCCTGTGTCCTCTCTTCTACAGTTCAGGACCGCCCTGCCAAGGGAATGACGCTGCCCACAATGGGCTGGGCCTTCCCATATCAATTCCTTTAAGTCAACTCCTCCCCCACAGGCATACCCACAGGCCAGCCCAATGTAGATAATCCTTCACTGATACTCTCTTCCATGGTGTATCAAATTGGCAATTACAACTAGCCATCCCAGTGTGTAAGCAGTACCAGAATCAGCATCATCCACAGTGTCCTTCTCTTACCAGCTCTGCTCCCTAGTCAGGAAGGACTGCTAACTCCAAAGGCTCAAGGCCAAACCTACCAAGGGGCTCTCTGAGGTTGTGATGGAGCTGAGGAAGAAAAGCTTGAAGCGATTTCCCAGTAGGACTTCTTGTTGTGATTATATAGTCCCATGGAAGATAGCTTTAGATACAGAAGTTATGAGCAGAGCTATGCACAGTGCTTAAACAGCCTTATAGCAGAGGTAGTCACCGTAGGATTGCAGCCACAGAAAAGGGTATTTACTGAATGCCAATCACTCTTCTAAGTCTATGTATAAATGAAGTCTGTTACAAATCTTTGATTATCCATCCATATCTCTATCATCTACCTGCCATTTTGATATCTATCTATCTATCTATCTATCTATCTATCTATCTATCTATCTATCATCTATCTATCTATCTATCTATCATCTATCTACTATCTATGTGTAGATACACTTAGACACAGTGTGTATATCTATTTCTTTGCTGAAAATTGCATGTTTTGGTGTAGTTCTAGGACTTTGTTTCTACTTTGGGAGCTTGTGTGAATTTCTGCCCATTCTCTTTGTATAACTGTTAATATCTATAACCCACCCCCAAATGAGTCAACCATTTGCCTATGAAAGGTGATACAATTAGCTTTCACTCAGTAGAGAGTCATTCTTTTCTTACACATTTACCTTGAAAGTACTCTGGCTTCCCAAGGACCCCACGTCATCAAGGTTGGTTCTCAGATTTTCATCTTCCCAGCTGGCCTGACAGCAGCCCTGGATGGCCTTGCCTGTGTTTTATGTCTAGGATGACCTTGGACACATTTTGGAAACAGCAAAGACGTTTCTCTTAGGGGCATCAGTTCTTCACAATGCCATCCATTATTTTGCCCCAAATATGCAGACTTATTTTGAGAGTAGATTCTCCTTCTGTTCATTCCACGTGTTCTCTTTTCCCCTTCAGAGGTCACCATTACAGCCTTCCATCCTGGCCATTGATCTCCGAGTCTGTGGGGACCCTTGCATACTGACTATAATGTTGACTTCGGTTACTAATTTGATAGTCTCTGCTAGTTTGTCCCCCAGTGACCTGCAGGAACCGGCTTCTTCAGCAACTTCTTTCTATGTGGTGCTGGAGTAACTGCCGTGCTTACCACAAAGCGGCCGTTTGAACATAAAATTAGCTGATTTTATCAGAGGGACCAATTGTTGAGCTAATTAGATGTGTAGGATGCTGAGGAGCCAGAAACCAAAAGTGATTTTCCCCTCCAAACTGTGGTTTTCTGCAAAGTTGGCTGGGCTGTCAATCCCAGGCCCACTAGTAACCTGAAGAAGAATTTTTCTCACTTCTGATCTGATAGCAGGGGTGGAGGCAGGAAGGTCCAAGAAGAATCAAACCTGCAGGAGTGAAACCAAAGCTTTATGCTGGGTTTAATGACCTGGACAGGGCTGAGATCTACTAAAGGAACATAAAGCTACTTCATGTCTTGGTGAGCCAAGGACATGTATGAAAATATGGCCAGTGCCCTCATCTTTGAGGATGGCTTCTGTAGTCACTGCAGGTCCACCCCTTGGGCTCACCCCTCAGCACTGCTTAACCAGGTCACCACGGTACATTAGTTGCTGTCCTCACTGCTGTGACCAAATGCTTGAGAAGAAGAAACTTGAGGGGGCAAGGGCTTGTTCTGGCTCACAGAGAAGATATAGCCCACCACAGTGAGGAAGGTGTGGTGGTAGGACTGTGAGGAGGCCAGTCATACTGCCTACAGTCACAAAAAGAGAGAATGAGACGCGGGGTGCAGCTGAGGAACCTCAAGACCTGACACACAAACTCTTCTTCTTCTTCTTCTTCTTCTTCTTCTTCTTCTTCTTCTTCTTCTTCTTCTTCTTCTTCTTCTTCTCCTTCTCCTTCTCCTTCTCCTTCTCCTCCTCCTCCTCCTCCTCCTCCTCCTCCTCCTCCTCCTCCTCCTCCTCCTCCTCCTCCTCCTCCTCCTCCTCCTCCTCCTCCTCCTCCTCCTCCTCCTCCTCCTCCTCCTCCTCCTCCTCCTCCTCCTCCTCCTCCTCCTCCTCCTCCTCCTCCTCCTCCTCCTCCTCCTCCTCCTCCTCCTCCTCCTCCTCCTCCTCCTCCTCCTCCTCCTCCTCCTCCTCCTCCTCCTCCTCCTCCTCCTCCTCCTCCTCCTCCTCCTCCTCCTCCTCCTCCTCCTCCTCCTCCTCCTCCTCCTCCTCCTCCTCCTCCTCCTCCTCCTCCTCCTCCTCCTCCTCCTCCTCCTCCTCCTCCTCCTCCTCCTCCTCCTCCTCCTCCTCCTCCTCCTCCTCCTCCTCCTCCTCCTCCTCCTCCTCCTCCTCCTCCTCCTCCTCCTCCTCCTCCTTTTTTTTTTTTTTTGAGACAGGGTTCCTCTGTAGTTTTGGAGCCTGTCCTGGAACTAGCTCTTGTAGACCAGGCTGGCCTCGAACTCACAGAGATCTGCCTGCCTCTGCCTCCTGAGTGCAAGGAGGTTGAAATGTGTGTCTATTTCCTCTACCTTCAAGAAACACCTAATTTCACAATTCCTGGGGGGAAGTGGTATAGCAAAGACAATCGTGAAATAATCCTAAAAGCTGGAAGAATGTTTGTGAAAGAAAAAGATCTCTCTAAATCTCTCTTTTTCTCCTCCTCCTCCTTCTTTTCCTCTGTCCCCTCCTTCCCTCTTTCATTCCTCTTCCTTCCTTTTCCTCCCCCTCCCACCCTCTCTACTCCCTTTGAAAATAACATTTGAAAGGTTGACAAGAATGTTCTAGTACTATCTTGGTTACTCTGTTTGAGCTTGAGTTAATTTCTCTGGGTAACAGATTTCTCCACATATTTTCAATAAGAACTAAGTGACTTTTATATATCTTCTTTTCTTTTTCCCCTTTCTTCCATTCAGCACACACACACACACACACACACACACACACACACACACACACCCTACAGTGGCATTCACATCACACATGTAGTGATCCAATATATGTAAGTTGAAGCTGAGTCTTTTAGTTTCTGGGCTTCTAAAATAGTTTTAATTGTGCCAGCTCAGCACAGAAATCCATTCTATTCAATGATTATTCCAGAATGCCAGTGCCACCGAGTACAGCCAGACTGGTGACACCCCCACCCCCACCCCAGGAGGTGCACTCAGAGCCTATGTGACTCCTTCCAGGCATATGTAGGTTGAAAATGACTTATCTCTTTCCCTTCCCCAGTAAATTAATAAATTAATTACCTTATCAAATATTAATTATGTGCTGATTAGCTGCCAGACTCATATTGCAGTTGTTTTGAGCAGAGCTGTCTGGAGAAAGATCTTGGGGAGGTTGTTGTAACCAACCAGTCCCCATACAGTCACAGGTACCCTTCCCTGGAGAGAACTTCTTAGGACCTGTTCTGACACTTTCTGTCCTAAGCCAGCCTTTGTGGGGGCTCCCATTCATCTTTGTGCCCCGAGTGCCTGCAATTGTGCTTGACTACTAACACATGGTCTGCAAATATCTGTTGACCTAAATTTAAAGAGATCCAGGAGATGAACGAGTCTGTCATATTATCATCTGTTATTACGAGATGAATATTTCTGTTCTCTCTCCATTGAAACTCCTCAGCTAAACCCTTGCTCTCCCCTGGTGTGATAGTTTTTAATCCGAGTGATTTGGGTTCGATAAGGTCATGGGGTAAGTGTCCCATGGTGGGATCAGTGACCTTATGAGAAAAGACACTAGACACTGGGGAGGCTCTTCTTCTTCTCTTTTTACTCCTGCATTCAGAGAAGTTATGGAAACACAATCTAACCATCTACAAGGAAGGAGAAGGGACCTTGGAATACAACCCGCCTTACTACACCCTGCCCGCTACCAAAGTCCACAGTTGCGCTGTGCCTTTCCGTCTGAGGTATTTTTCCAGAGCAGAATGAGACAGCTGTGTTGTGTGTGCTCAGCTCCATGGAGGGATGAGAAGAATCATAGCCTTGGATGAGAACCGCCATCTGGGGCCCTGGCTCTGCCTTCACCCACCATGACCTTGGATTAGTCTCTGCAGCCTCAGCTCCTGGTGTGAAGTGTAGAGAAGACACACACTGAACATCTTCATAAATCTCAAGGGTTCTTAGCATTTTCCCTCCCGTTATGCCAAATAACCTTCACACCACACAAGGGCATGGGGCAAGAGCTATTCTCCTACCTCTGTTGCTAGGAAACCAAAGCCCAGAGGGGTGTATTCTCATTCCCAGAACAACCCCAAATAGAAACTTTAGATAGTTCTTGTCACTTGACTCAGAATTCCATGTGTGTTTCAGCCATGTTGTGTGGCTAACAGCTGTGTGATCTGTCTAGCAGTTTGTGAACATTGGGGTGTAATGGGTTGACTCTAGAGACGAGGTCACTAGCTGGGGCCGGGTCATCTTTTCCGCAGGCCTCAAATTCCAAACGACTACTAAAATAAAGGACTGAGAAATCGCCCCTTTGTCACAAAAATAGCAGGACCATTTTGTGTTCTCCGTTCCCAGGGAAATGAGTAGGTTCCATGCTATTATATTCTCTCTGCTGCTATGTTTAAAACCCGTAGCACACCAGAGGATTCTACAGAAAGCCACCGCAACCACTGGGAGGGCCTGTGTAGACGTGGGTGTCAGTAACTGTTTTACGGTTTGGGGATTTAGACAGCTCTTCACCTTAAAAACATTTTTTTAAACTTGTGCTATTGTCTGCAGCACGAAGTTATGATTTAAAATGCCTGTGGATGCTCTTGAATAATTCATGCATTTACCTTAGGCTAAGAGAACCATCCTGTCTCTTTGCTCAGCACCGGAAACACAATTCCTGCTAGACCCCTCTTGGAGCTTGGAGCTTGTAATTATGGGTAGTATTATGAACTCTAAATAGAAACTTGTGAAATAAATATTTTTGAAATGCCCATTTCTGTGATCCAAGCATCTGCATGCGTGTTTGTAGCCAGACAGAGGGCTAGCTCCTTAGCCTAATGGCTCACTGGCTTCTTGGTGATTATTTTTATTTCCACTTATTACTGCATGTTAGACTCCTGTGTGTGAGTACAGATTGCCCTTTCTTGCACTGTATTTAGAAATCTCTGCATTACCCCTGGGCATTTGTTCATTAATAGGGGGTGGGGAGAGGAAAAGCTTGTAATAATGGGCTTTACGCATTAAACTGTGCACATCCACATTCAGGTCTGAAGGAAAACAAATCTGGTTTGTGTTACTGCCCCCTGGTGGCTATAGGTCTTCACTGCAGTGTCAAGGAAGCTCGTCTTCTGCAGGGGACTTTGGAAGCTTGCAGCGGCAGCTTCCTAGAGCTGCACAGACCTGGGCACCGCCAGGCAGTCCTTCACTCTTGATTGCTGCTTTGCATTCAGCAAGTCACGAACACCCGAGGATTTCCGGTGCAGGCCAGAGTGTTGGTAAAATACAGCAGTCTTGGCAGGGCTGGGGAGACATTTCACTTCAGTGAATGTACAGACACAAAAAAATCCTGCCCAAACAGGGTGACATTTAAATGAATGAATATTGTCTGTGGGACCACCCCTACTCATCTTTCAAGGGCATGGAAAAGTACAGCAGCACCTAGTGACATATTGACCCATCGTGACACTCTGGGGACTTCCAGGTAAACAATACTTTTATTTTAATTACCGTGTGTTTAAGGTGTGTTAGGAAAGCTGTGGGGACTGTTAGGAACCCATGGTCTTTATAATTTTCTTGCTTAGGTGAAGATCCGAAAACGGCAGAAACTCTCGCTCCAGCTTTCTGTGCTGGGCCCATCATCTGACAGTCTGTGGGCATGCGTAGAGGGCAGCATGGCTATTTATGTCCTTGATGAATGACCTTGGGCTGTTAGCCTCTCTAAGCTTCGGCTTCCTGATACCTTTTAAAAGTAGGACAACAGTAACAGTAGCTGCCTCTTAGGAAGTCCTATGATCCATCCGGCGTGCTGTGTATGTAACATGTATGTCATGGCACAGGTGCTCGGGCAATGCCAGATTCTCCCTGCCCATCTCCTCATGCCCCAGGACACCTCTCGCAGAGCCGGCCCCTCTCCACATTCCCATAACGCTCTGCTCGCAGCACTCGCTTCGTCAGACCCATTATAAGAATTTCTGCGCTGTTTCTGCCTCTTGGTGATAAATGAGCTCTCCTTGGCGTTGCTTGCCTCTCCCTCCTCCCTGTGGCATTCCTTGGCACAAAGCAGGCACTCCGAGCACGCTGGTCCTGTGAATTAAACCCCAGTGCAAAATAACTCTGTGTAGCATTTCCCCAGCCTCCCACACATGCAATGGCTGTCGCCCATCAGATTAGGTGAGCACCTGTACCTTCACCCCCTTGTCTCCAAGATCCCCTGGTCTGAGGTTGGGAGTCTCAGCATTGGGCTAGAAGCAGAGAGGAAAACAGGTCACTGGCGCCTGACATTTTCCTAGCATTCATATAATCTCTTATCTTACCATCGAAAATCTGGGTTTATCATATTAACGTACACATATGTACTAATTCTGTGTAGAAGAAATGGAAAGTACTGGATTTTTTTTTTTTTTTTTTTTGTAATGCAGCAGTTCAGCTAAGATAGATCTATTTTAGGGACAAAGAGCCTTTGGGTTCAGACAGGTAGATTTATAAGCCTTGCCCAGTTTAGTCTGTATAAAATGGCCTTTGGCATGATATGATCAGAGACCCCATGGGGAGGAAGAAGGGGACAGAGGGGCTCTTTTCATTTCAGTGACAAGCTTATGAAGCCTGGAGCCGGGTTTGTGTTCGCCTTTCAATTCCCCCTTGATTGGTCTCAGCTCTGCATGATTCTAGGTTCCTTGGACTCACCCAAATGGAGCCTCCTGGCCAGTCCCTAAAAGACAGCAGAGCGCTGCCTGTTCGTGGTCGGGCCACCAAGGCGATGTTCACTTGAGGCTTGGAGAGACAACGGCTTTCATGTCCGCCTAGAAAGCTGTGAGCCTCCAGCACCTCAGGAGCGGAGATGAAAGGCCATTTGTGTTTGTGCATGTATGTTTAGAGCTTAAAGGACGGGGACAAGAAAGAAAATAGATATTCCTGCTCCGCATTCCCTTCTGAATGTGACTTATTCCCTCTGGTGGGACCATTTAACTCCAAAGGCACAGCCCCTCCCTGTTGCCCGCATCACGCTCCCCACCCCCAACACAAGCACAGCGGCCCATGTGACATCTGTTCTGGGCACCACAGAGCCATCTTCCCGTTGCCATGGCAGCTGGCGGAGCAAGCCCGCCCACTAACTGCTAGCGGAGGAGGAAGAAAAGGCCCACAGTGTCAGGTCGCCCGCCCTGCCGCCCCACCAGTGAGCAGCCGGGCAGTGGTGCCGGGCCATGAGTGCAGTCACCCGTGGGGGCCACAAGGACCCCCCCCCCCAAGCTGTGTGCACTGCACTGATGGGATGGAGCAAAGGTCAAGGTCATTAGTTTCTGCCTTAAGCGGGAGGCCTGGGAAGGACAAAGCAGGGTGGGCTCTGCAGAGTGGGCAGGCCTCCCCCTTCACCTTGAGCTGCTCCTAGCAGGAGTCTTTTGTAGTATTTGGATTTGAAATTCAAGGTGTCCCCTTGTACTCTCTGAGCCATAATGGCTGTGGATTCAGGCGGGCCTGAGTTCAGCTCCCAGATCCTGGTGGTGCAGTGCAGGGCAGAGAAGGGCTGAGTCTGGCTGTAGAGAGCTCCCTGCAAAGGGATGGGTTGCAAGCCGGCTTCTCCTTGCTGATGTCATCTTCACATTTACCCAGGCAGCTGGAATCACTCCTGGCTTCAGAGCTGCAGATGACCCTGCCCTGACCCCAGGTCCCTGGAATCTGATCAGGCACCTGGCTAAACAACTCATTCCTGTGCCTCCTTATGAAGTCATTAGTGGGAACTACCACAGGAGTGTCTTATCCTCTTCGCACCAAACTCGGTGCCTGTTGTAAATTTGCCCAAGGACAAGGAAGGAGAGAGCGTTGAGCTGGGCCACACAGAGAAGAAGTTAAGTAGGCGCTGCTCTAAATGGTGGGAGGGGCCTCAATGAGGTTCAACCTCTTATTGCCTTATGTAGCTTTTGGTTGTCATTTCCAAAATTGCCCCTCATGTGGCAAATTGCAAGTCTGTCTTTAGTCTTTCATTGAATATATGGGTCTTTTTCAGCTTTGTGTCTCTGTGTGTGTGTGCGCGCGCGCGCGCGCGTTTACATATGTTCTTAAAAGTTGATAAAGTTCTAGACAGGGTTCAGTAACTAAAGGGCATTTATTTCTAAGTCTATTGTTTGAGACTCAAGGTATGCCTTGAACAAAATGGAATCTTACTCAAAATAACATCTTCTCAAGACAGACTTGAAAGTTCTGTCCTGGTGCGTTGTGTCCATTTTCTGGTAGCAGGTCTAAGGCAGGCCCTGGCCACCATTCCCAGGCAGAGTCGAGAATATAGGGTACAGAGCACCCTAAACAAAAGCAACCTGAACATGCTGTGGTGTGGGTGCCTGTTTCACAGTTGAGACCAATCATCTGTATTTGAAGGTAAGCTCACACATCCTTGTGACATCCACAGAGGATGCCATCAGACGGTGAGCCTACATCATGATCAGGCAAGACCTCACCAGAAAGACCTACGATCAGCCTACAAAGAGGAGCATGTGGTCCACCGCACATTGATCTGTATTCAAGCCGGTTCCTTTGGCTTCCTGAAAGTGGTTAATTTTTCTGGTAATAATATCAAGCACCATTATGATTTCCTTGGTGATATCATAAGGTTCATGGCCTCCATCTTGTCTTACTCTCCCCTTCGGCCCAGTCTTCCCCAGCCGCACTGAGATGCAGCACAAACTGCAGTCACTTCGGGAACATGTGATTAAAGCATCATTAGTGCACAGCAAGGTGCCCTTCTCTGGCTGAATCAGTCTGCAAAGTGGTCCTCACAAGCGTGCACTTCCTTTGTTATGACAGCAAGGTTTCTGGAGCAAGACTAATAAGACTTGGAGGTAGAAGGGAAATTAGGTGACCCAGCCAAGCAAGGATTAGGGAAGCTGATAACAGATAAGAAAAAATGCACCCTGGGGTCAGTCAAAGACCAGCAGAGGGAAAGAGAGTCCTTCTGTTGGAGAAAAAGCGAACAGCATCGCAGGGATCGAGACCGAGAAGAAAATCCCGAGCCGCTGGGTGCACTTTGGGTGTAGAAAGGGGATTTGGCAAGATGGGCCTGGAGAGGGAAATAGTCCTAGAAAGCACAGTGGTCCAGAATAACCACAGGGAAACCAACGGTATTGTAGAGCTGAGAGCACAAGAAGGGCCAAGCGCACTGTGTTTGTCTTAAAGCCCCTTGCACAATTTGATGGAGTTGAGGGATGCATCGGTGCCTCCTTTAGCTTCCTAATCCACCTAGCAGAACCCAGCTGCCCATACCCTGCCTGCTCACACTGCAGGCTACCAGGCATGAGGACTGTGGCCAGGGCAAGGCTACAGCAGAACCAGGACTGCAGGGAGGATGGTGGACAAGCCATCGCCACTGCCAGCCTGCATTTTCCACCTGGGAAAAGGTCCCACACTTGGTTCTGCTCTGTTTCTCTCGTCCAGGGGGATTGTCACCACATCTGCATGAACCTGAACCGAGGTGACTTTCCATAGAGTCGAGGTTGACAATGGCTGGTAGGTGAGAATGCCCTTGAGCCTTCTGGGTCACCAACAGGTACCAAGGGGTCCTGTGTTACATTCTGCAGGTGTGATCAGAATGTCTGACGGGAACAGCTTAAGGAGGAGGGATTTAAGTTTGGCTCCAGTCAATCACAGCTGGAAGGGCAGAGGGAATAGCCTGTGTGTGGCTGACCAGACAGTAGAGGAAACAGAACCAGAACCCGGGACTGCCTAGATTATCAACTTCTGAGACACTCTTCTCCCCCGAAGGGCCAATATCCTTGCCTTGGCCCCCACCTCCTTAAAAGTTCCATGGCTCCCAAAATATCACCACCAAGTTGAATAAGGGTTCAAAGACTGAGCCTGTGGGAGACATTTCACATTCTTACCTACCAGGCCCTGCTTCTCCAGCCCTTCAACACATGAACAGAGACTGTAATTCACAGGTGGCTTACCAAGGGCCAGTGTTTGAGACAAGCTTGTCTCAAACTCTCCCATGACCATCCTTCTCTCTGACTGTGGAGACTAGCCCTTCGGAGGAAACTTTGCTGGGCGAGCAACCTTTCTCAGAAGGGCTCCCAGCTCTGAGTTGGATCTGAGTCATGAATTGCTAGAGTTTGTGATTCCGGACCTATACCAGCTACTTCTGCATGGGGTCTATGAAGTCAATCCAATAGGATTGAGAAACAAGCCCAAAAGAGTTTCTGTAAGAGGTTTTTCTAGATATGGTTTGTTGACAAGAGAAGATGATGGGTGACGTCATCTATGGCCTACAGTTTGAACTAGATAAAAAGAAAAGGAAGGAAGGAAGGAAGGAAGGAAGGAAGGAAGGAAGGAAGGAAGGAAGGAAGCTGAACGCCAGGGTCCCTTTCTGCCTTCCTGACTACAAGGGCAATGTGACCAGCTGCCTCAAACACCTGTCACCCCGCTTTCCTCTATGATGGGCTGCGCCCTCCAACTGTGAGCCAGAAAGAGCTCTCCCTTGCTTATGTCATTTTTACCAGGGATTTAGTTGTTGCAGTAGACGATCGAAGTAGAAGTCAGCACACACATCACGAGTTGGCTAGAATTTACATCTGCCCTGTCCTTGACTGGAGTCCTGGTTGGCTTATGTTTCCTGTAAGGCGATAGGATTTCCCGCCACACATGTGGGGAGGGGCAATGTGGACCCTCTCATGGTCCTCTCAGGCCCTCTCCTACCCCAGCCTTAAATTTACTGGATCGTCGATACAGCCATACTGATTTGTGGTCCATTCAGTGTGACGTGGGAAATCAAGCCCTCATGCACATACTGAGATAGAGACCCCAAAGTTAGAACACAGCCCCAGATATCAAGGTGCCACAATGGCCTTTTCCTGCTGAGCCTCAGTCTGAGCCAATGCCAGCACCTAGGCTCTTTCAGGCCCATGGCATCAGATTGTCTAACTGTATTCCAGTGGTCATGTGGGGGTCATGCCCCTCTTTCACAGATTCTTAAGGCTATAGAATCTCATACCCACTGTACCACATTCAGTTCAGTTCTCAGGTTATTTACCGTATGCCAGCATGTTGCCAAGAGCCGTCATAGAAACCTGTAGGCAGATCCAAAAGCTACGAGCATACATGGGTGACTGCTGGATAGGGAGTTACTGGGTGACACACTCATGTGTCAGTTTCTCTAGTCACTTGGTATCCGCGTGTCCTCATCCAGAGAAAATTCTCACACAATAATAAAAATCTCGCTTCCTCAAGAAAAGCATGACCTAGAGAGAGCCAGCAAGGCATGTGGTGTGGGCAAGCTCTTCACCTCCCCAGGCAGCATTTGTAGTTGGGGCCAGCAGAAGTGGGTTCTCTGATAGGCTCTGCAGCTTTCTGAGTCCCACCCACATCCATGGAATTAGAATCTTCAGGGGTGGAAATGATGAAGGCGAAATGTTTCTAAGTCCCAAATGATGCTGAATTCAATCTGGCTCCTCAGGATAGTGGATCTAAGATTTGATATATAGACCTGATTTCTCTTTCTTTCTTTCTTTCTTTCTTTCTTTCTTTCTTTCTTTCTTTCTTTGTTTCTTTCTTTCTTTCTTCTTTCCTTTCTTTTCTTCTTTTTCTTTTTATTTTTTTGACAGGGTTTCTCTGTAGCTTTGGGGCCTGTCTTGGAACTAGCTCTTATAGACCAGACTGGCCTCAAACTCACAGAGATCCACTGGCCTCTGCCTCCTGAGTGCTGGGATTAAAGGCGTGCGCCACCACTGCCCGGCCTGTTTTCTTTTTTAAACCTGAGTAAGTGGCTCACACTCTGCCTCCATTTCCTAGTCTCTAAAATGGGTCTAATCCCATATTCCATTGAGCATGGGCCCCTGGTCTACAGTGTCAGCTTCATTGCCTGCCTGCTCACAACTCATAGAAGCCTTCAGAGAAACCAGCAAAGAGACTTTCCCAGGGGTTGTGGATTGACCTTGACCTCTCAGCTAATGGCAGGGAAGAGTTTCAGCGGGAAAGATGGTGAGAACTAGGGGAGAATTACAGCTGTTTCCTAGCAATGTCTCTCTGCTCCTGACTTGTATGTGAGGGGTGAGGAGAAGGGAGCTACAGTTGGGACCATAGGAGAGAGCTGGCACTGCGAGCCTTCTATGCTGTGTACCGGTGGCTGGGCCTGCTCAGTGCCCTCTGCCCTCCTCTACGGCAAACTCTAGGCCCTGTGGGTTTCCATCGTCCCTCAGAACCTTGAGCGGGGATTCTCAGAATCTAGCTCTCAGGACCTCTTTAGACTTTCGAGAATTACTCAGGAATGCCCCGCCAAAAGAACTGTTTGATACCTACCGTTTGGAGAGAGGAAATGGGCGATGTCTAAGGCCCACACGCATGCCTCCGCTGCCGGAGTGAGGCTGTTATCACATCCATGTAGCTCCTAGGAAACTCCACCTACACGCCTGAGATCATCAGGGCAAGCGAAGAAACATAACGTGTTATCATTTTAAACGCCTTTGATGTTGGGGATGCTGGAAGAGACCTTTGCGATTCCTGGGGTCTCTGAGACACAGGGACCCCTGGAGCTTGTGTACACCAAGCATGTTCCACTCTGTTTTCCTGTTACTGGATGGTAGAAGAATCTTATGGCTCAGATAGAATAGAAATGAGCCCCAGCTGGGGCTGGAGAGATGGCTCAGCGCCTGAGAGCAGCCACACCACAGCTCACAGTCATCTGCAACTCCAGGTCCAGGATAGCTGATGCCTTCTTCTGACATCACAGGGACCAGGCACACATGTAGTGTGTAGACACACATGAAGGGCAAGATGCCCATACACACAAAATAAAAACGATTTTATGAGGCGTGTGTATGCGGATGAGCCCAAGCAGCATACCATAAATAAAACAGGCAAAGCTTCACTGGAACCTCAGCTGCTGCCGTAGGGCATTGGAAACAGTCAGTTGTTCACCAATCAAAGGATTCAGTAACTAATGATTTTCTCCAGTGGGCTAAAGTTTGATAATTGTCCATCGGTCATGGGCACAGTTTCAAAAGATGTTTTTCCGTGCCGTGTGCAAGCAGCCTGCCCTAGAGGTTTGCAAGCTAACGGGTGGTTACCTAACCCAGGAGCTGCCAAATCCTCCTCAGTGCTGGCGTCATCATCCTGCATAAACATCCTGGCCTTATGGCCGACTCCTCCTCAGCACTGGCATCGTCATCCTGCATAAACATCCTGGCCTTATGGCCGACTCCTCCTCAGCATTGGCATCGCACCCTCATCCTGCATAAACATCCTGGCCTTATGGCGGGCCTTCTGATAAAGCTGAGAGAACTATAGGCTAGAGTCAGCAAGAAAACCCGAGAGCAGAGCAGAAGGAACACACGTGCCCTCCATCAGGAGACAGGTCAAGTTCACCCTGTGTTCCAGTCCTGAGAAAAACATTTTTGCACTGGTAAACGTGGCGTGCATAGAGCTGAATAGAGTCAGCAAAGCGGAGCAGGCGCGACCTTGAGCCAGAGAGGCCTCCTCGCTCATCCCACCATCACCATTAGGTAACTATGTATTCCTATAAAGTCCCCATGTTCAGCAAAGGCAGTCTCCACGTTTCTTCAAAGGAACCGAGGCAGCCATTTTCCTGACACACATCAGCATGTCGTCTTGAGGGAAGCTGAGCATGCACTGCTCCATGCTGAGAGGCTCCCAGCTGAGCACAAATGCCCTGACTCTGCTCTGACAGTCTGACGTCCAAGTTAACATGGAGGCTACTGCAGGAATCGTATGAGGCGCAGTCTCTTCCTCACCAATCCCCCTTGCCTCTCCTTGTCATGTTTGTATCATCTCAAACCCCATTATTTCTGCTTGTTTTAGTCAAAAGGGCCTCTTAGTCTATAACATTCCGGCCTTGAATCCTAAACTGGTCACAGTGGCATACATTGTGTATTGTGTGGGGCACGCACGTGTGTGTGGGTGTGTGCACTCACCCATGCACGTGCATGTAAAGGCCTGAAGTCCACGTGGGATGTCTGCCTCGCTCACTTCTCTATCTTATTTTATTTTATGTATACTAATGTTTTGCCTGCATTGATGTCTGTGTATTGCATGCATGCCTGGTGCCCTTGAAGGCCAGAAGAGGCTGTTGGAGCTTCTAGAACTGAATTTACTGATGGTTATGAGCTGTGATGTGGGTCTTCTGGAAGAGCAGCTAGTGCTCTTAACTGCTGAGCTGTGTCTTCTCCATCCCGTCTTTCTTATTTTTTGAGACAGGTTCTCTCGCTGAACTTGGAGCTCACCATTTTGGTGGCTCCGTGACATCTCAGTGCGAGGGAATGCCAGTTGTTGAAAATGCCTGTCTGTCGCCCTTCCCAACAGTATATAAGCAGAGCTGACACAGGATATAATTGGTTGCACGTCAGATGCAACAACCCATGCTGCACATCCTGCAGGAGCGATCGTGTTCTGAAGGCGGCCTGAAGCCTCGTAATGAGCTGCGGGTTGTATTATTACAGTTGAGCAAACGGAAGCCTGATTTATGATGATTAAAATTTGTTTCTAGCATGTGTTTTTCTCCACACTCCCCGCCCAGTGCAAAGTGTATGTCTGTTGTACCACCCATTTGCAAATTGCTTTCCAAAGCCATTGTCTCCTGATCAATTCAGGGGAGAGCACCACGATGGGAGGCAACCCAGCTCTCCATATTCCACAAATGTAAATGTGACATTTTAGTCTTTGAGGGGCGGGTCCTTCGCGGCCCTTGAGTACAGTCAACAGTTCTGTGCCACATCTTTAATATCTTTAAAATGGCTTATATTCATTTGAAGATTTCACAAGCAAACAGGAACGTAGCAATAAAGGGCAGAGATTTTTAAGTGACATCCTACCCAGCTCTCCATATCCAGGCAAAGAGATCATCTGCACACGAAGGGCCCTGTTAGCTCAGATCCTGCTCTGACATATGTGTGTATCAATAATGAATGAATGAATTGATTCATCCTCTGTATTGCTGAGTAGCTCTCTGGGAGACCCCACTTGTGGTTCTTGTTTATCCAAAGATCACTTTGAAGGCAGAACACACTGTAGACCCAAGTAACGGCCTTTTGCTTAGCACTGCCACGTGATCCTTAGCTCTGAGCTGTAGGATGGGAGCCTCTCCGCCTGCCACTGACGAGCAGGCGTCACCCGAAAGGAGATTCGGGGGGGGGGGGAGGCCTGGGTCCTACTGTTGCCCTGCGCTCACAGCTGGGTGACCACTAAGGCAAGGCTCTCATCACCCTGACTTCCAATCATCTGGCCATTGTCTCTCAGTAGCTGCTCTTCTGGACTTGTGGTTGATAGCGGCCAGTCCTGTCCACTGTGTTACACAGAGATTCATGAGGGAGTGGATGAGTTCACTGCAGGGATTCTCCGTGGTCCTAGAATGGAGCTCTTGCTTTTCTTGTTGCTATGACAAAATACCCGATAGAGGCAGCTGGGTTTCAGGGCTTAAGGATGGGTAGTCCATCACGGAGGAGCCATGGCAGTGAGACTGTGGTAGCTGCTCACACTGCATCCATAGCCAGGATACAGAGAGGGAACAGAAAGTGGGCCTGCTATAGAACTCTGAGCTCTATCCCAAGTGACCCACTTTCCCCAGAGAAGCTTCACCTCCTCAACGCTCCTCAACTCTCCCTAAACATCAACACCAAAGGGTCACCAAGTGTTCAAACACACAAACCTATGGGAACATTTCATATTTGAGTCACAAGAAACAGGAAGTTCCTTGTAAGAAATGCCATCTTCAGAGGTCCATTTCTTTGCTGATGCTTTAGGCTCACAATAACAAATTTTAGCCAGAGCTGGAAGATGCCTCCGTGAGTAAGAGTGTTTGTTGTACAAGCATGCAGACCTGCATTCAGTTCCCCACTACTCACATAAAATGACCGGCTGGCCTCCTGGCCACGTGGGCCTGCCGTGTCAGTATTGGAGTGTGGGACTTTGCTTCGGATTCAGTGAGAGACTCTCAAGAGAATAGCATGGAGATTGATAGAGCCTTATGTCATTTCCTGGCCTTCACATGCATGCATGGGAACACACACATGTGTGTGCCATATTCAAACACAAAAGCACATGCACGCACATGCTCATACACACACTGGCCAATCACTGCGTATTTACATGAAGTTGAGCTTAATAGATAAGGATTTGAAAATCAAACCTTCTGTTTGGGTACAGCCTGGGTCCCAGCCGGAGACTGGCTAGTTCGCTGGGCATTTGTCACAACGCAGTTGGAGTTCAGCTCGTGTCTTCTTCCCTCCTCGTGTTTGTGTCTACGTGCTTGCCCTTTGTGCTGCTGGTCACCCCATGCACACATGAGGATGCTCTAATAGGACCTCTTTCCCTGTGCCTTGTCTCTAGTAGGAATCCCATAAGGATCTGGAGGCAGCTATGGACCTTCCTCCTTCCACAGTGGCAGAGGTTGCATGACTCTCCTCTCCTTAGTGAGCCTGTAGTACCAGCCCCCACCCAGTCACCTGCTTGTTCTCTGGACATGAAGAGATGAGGGTGAGAATTCAGAACCTCCCATAATTCTGCCTTTTCATCCAGTGTAGACACCACCTGCTGTCTCATGGTTCATTGGTCATTTATTTATTTTTAAAGATTGTATTTTTAATTGATCGTATATATGTAGCTATGTGCAGATGAGCGCAGTGCCCATGGAGGCCAGAAGAGGGTGTCGGGTCCCCTAGGGCTGGAGTTAGAGATGGCTGTGGGCTACCTGATGTGGGTGCTGGGGACCAAACTTGAGCCCTCTGTGAGAGAAGCACGCTCTCTTAACTGCTAAGCCATCTCTCCAACCTCTTACTTACCATTCTTTTCTTTGTTGTTCCTGTCGCACTCTGTAGAACAGGCAGGCCTCGAACTCACAGAGATCTGCCTGCCTCCCAAGCAATGGGATTAAAGGCACAATACCTGGCTTTATTGGTCATTCTTAATGTGGTGCTTGTCCTTGCCCTCCTGAGTCCAAACTGTCTCTGCCCTGGCATGCATCCAGGGGGTTAGAGGTCACATGCCTTCACGGAAACAAGGAAAGGGTCTCAGTTCAGAGTTTGCTGCAGTAAGGACATTGGTTACTGTAACAAAAAGTCCCACCAAGCAGAGGAGGCTTCAGCATAGAGAAAAGAGAGGGCTTCGAGTGAGCACCGAGGAAGTTGTAGATGTGACACACAGCAGGGACATATGTGATGGATTAGGGCATGTGTTTGGCTTTCTTCCTTGAGACCAAAGCTAGAAGCTGGGGTACAATTAAGGAAACAATAAGTTTAGACTGGTTGCTACAGGGACTATTGTTTGGTCTCTTGAAATGGACACTGAAGGTAGACTACTTGGGATTGTAACTGTGGGTGATGGATGTCTGGAATGGTCACTGTGGGCAGTGGAGTGGCCTGAGATTGTCACCATGTGCTTAGGTTCTTGGATTCCCCACCAAAAGAAGAAGATCAAACAACCGGAATAATCCAATGCCATGCAGAATGCCAGCCTAGGTGAACAGAAGAGATAAAATGCCCACAAAGATCCAAAGAATCATATGCAATATATTGCTCCATTTTAAAACATGATTAGGTAATGCAAATTATACACGATAACCATAAATTAAAACAATTACACACAAAGCAGGATACATTTATTATTTAACTGCTGAAGTTTATATTTAGAAATTGCTTCTGGTGGGTGACAGCACTCCCAGCCGCAGTGGGTTCACCTTGCCTGCTGTGGTGGTTGCTGTGGGCTGTAAACAGCCATTTCGGTTCCGTTAGTGACGGGAAGTGGTCCAAGCAATGAGCAGCTCTTCCGCTCTGCTCCACGCTGTGATTTCACCATTTGCCTTTGCAGGTGCCGTCTTCTTGGCTGACGTCACCCTATACCTCTTCTCTCCTTGATTCTTTAGTTTATTAAAACACTGACTCTCATTGGGGTCAGTCTCTCCTCTGCGGCCCCCTGGTTTCACACATTAGTCTGTGTGCGCCTGACCTCATGATTCCCCTCCAGCTCAGGTCTCTCTCCTCTATACACTTTCCCTTGGTACCCCTCAAAGACTATGTGGACCCTGGCTGAACTGCTTTTTCAGTCCCACACCCCCAGCACAGACCCTGATACTTATTAATCATGGAGCATAGCATTGGCATTTTAGCAACTTAGTTCTGGAAGAATTGCTGTCTTCCCCTTACCACTTTTTGAGGCCCTCTAGCCACTAGATTGGTCCAGTTTATATTACTGTACCAAAATGCCAGCCAGAAACTAATGAATCAGTGAAGAGGGCTGGAGGGACCACTTGGTCTGTAAAGCACTTGCCAGTGATGACGAGATGGGAGGTGGAGTCAGTAGATCCCTGGAGGCTCACAGGACAGCTAGCCTGTATGGCAGCGTTCCAGACCAATGAGAGACCCTGTCACAAACAAAAGGTGAAAGGCGCTGTCCAGGTGTCAACACCAGAGGTTGTCCTTTGACCTTCATATGCATTCTGTGCACCTGCAGACAGTGTATGCGAAGGCATGCATACACACATGAGAAAAGAGGCATTGCATTTGTTTGCAGCACTGGGAGTCCACACAGCACAGCCCAGGCTCTAACAAGACTCTGTGTCTCCCCACGGCAGGGGTGTGTGTACATTGAGTGTCACTAGTCCCTCTCCCTGTCAGGCCACCCAGATTCCATCACGGGATCTCAGGAATACTCTAGATTGACAACCAGATAGAATTTAGAGTTACCTAGGAGAAAAAAACTTCTGGGCATGTCTGGAGTTTCCAGAGAGGATTAAGTGAGGTGGGCAACACCACACCGTCCCATGATCTGGATCCAGGACTGGGTGGAAAGATGGAAGATACTGAGCACTAGCAACTCTCTCGGCTTGCTGACTGTGCGTGAGACATGGCCAGCTCCCTCATCCTCCCACCACCATGCCTTCCCACCAGAATGGATGGTGTCCCTTCTTGAGCTTGAACTGAAACAAAGCCCCTCCCTTCTCTTGAGTTGTTTGTGCTAGGCATTTCGTCACAGAAACAAGACGAATAACTCAGCGGACCTCTGTCCCAATAACCCAAGGTGGTCTAAACAGGTCCTGAAGGCCTTTATACCTTTCTGCTCTCAGTCCTGTCAACAGAAGGGGCTCTATTCAGACTATAGCACCCGCTGGTCCTTAGTGTCTGGGACAGGTCAGTTTGAGCTCTCTGTGGGCAGCTCTTGGATGTTAGAACGTCAGAGTCCTCTCAAATGGGCCCCTGATATCACAAAGTCCAGAGTGACAAGGACACTCAGTAAAGGTAAAGCCTCCTCACGGGCTGCCCTGACTTCTGATGACAAGGAAAATTGCTGGGCCCAGGAGTCCGAAGGCCTTGGTTTGTATTTCATTCCCCTTAACCTGCTAGGCCATTTGGGGCAGTTTCCCCTCTTTATGTAAAACCACGGGTCACAAACCAGTGACCTTTAAGTGGTCTTGGTGCTTTGGTCTTCTTTCTTCAAAGCTTGAATTTTAATGCTTTTCAAACAAATATTCCCCACTATGGTTCTCTTTCCTCACCAACAGAGAGCTGTGTCTACGGAAACCTCTGTGTTTTCTACTACTTCTCAACTAGGGTTAACCTACCTTAAGTCTACATGAGGTTAGTGTTGGGAAGGTCAGTCTGGGACTCTTTAGTTTTCCTCTCACTGTCCTTGTGACTCCTGAAGACTTGTGGATGTGGCATCTATGGGGGGGGGGGGGCAGAGCAAAACCCTTCATTCTCTGGTGTCCCGCGAGTGAATCTACCCGTAGGGTGAATTTCTGAGTTACACGAGTCTGGACCCACCATAGCCGCATCACTGAGTTAGACCCACCTTTGGCCTCCAACCCCAGAGTTCCCAGCTTCTTTTCTGTAGTCACAGGACCACCCAGGACTGGCGAAGTAACCATCAGCCGAACTGGGAAAGGTCAGCATTCAGAAGTTATCTTACTGCCTGCCCTGATGCTGACCTAGTAGATCTTTAAAACTACTGCACAAAACTATTGTTCCCTATTAATGCTTTGGATTTGTTCTAGAATTGCCAGAAGAAAAAAACAGCCCAGCTAAGCATCCTAAAGAGAATAAAATGCCCCATTTGGTCCGAGACACTGGAGCTTCTTGGCTGGAAGCTTCCTCCCCGTGTGACCCCCATGTACAAATGAGACCCTGGATAATTTCCCTTCCTGAACTCATTTCAGCCAAACAGCACTGTGTCGCTGAGAGTGATAGTTTTTTCTTCTGATGTAACTTGTTACTTGTAGATGATCACAATGAAGCATGCAGAGGGGACTGAAGAGATAGATCCATGTTAAGAGCATCTGAGGCTCTCCTGCTTTTGCTGAGGATCTGGTTCGGTTCTCAGGATCCACATGGAGTGGCTTACAACTGCCTGTATGTAATGCCAGCTCCAGGGGATCCAGCACCACCATCCTCCAGGGCACCTGCACTCATGTGCACATGCACACACACACACACACACGCACATACACGCAATGTTTTTAATCCTTTTTTCAACTGTGAAAGAAATCCATGAGAGCCTGATGCTTACATCCTCACTGGAAACCCGATTAAACTGTCTCCCCCATAGGGCAGTGCAGCCTGTAGGGACCCTCAGCAGGCTGAACTCTAAAAACCACTTCCCACAGTAACACAAATGCTAAGGGTTGCCTCTCACAACCTACCGCACACCTGGCCCCTGGAATTCTTTAGGTTTTGGGTGGGGCCGAGCTCTCAGGAGAGGCGGCCCAAGCTTGAGGTGGTGGGTGTGTGGGTGACTTTTTGTGGGCTCAGATTTGAGGTGGCGGGTGTGTGTGTGATTTTTTGTGGGCCCAGGCTTGAGGTGGCGGGTGTGTGGGTGACTTTTTGGGGGCCCAGGCTTGAGGTGGCGGGTGTGTGTGTGACTTTTTGTGGGCCCAGGTTGCTGCAATCACTGTTAATGGGGGCAGAAGCCGCTCTCATAGCTGCTGGCTCGACCGAGAGAACGCAGAGAGCAGAGCTGACTGATGAAGCTGTGACTTCAATGTTCATGAGCCAAATTGCCATGATTTCTAAATAAAACGGCAGAAAATGTGGGGGTTTGGAGGAGGGGGAAAATGAGCTGCACAAAAACAGTTTCCCATTTCCGGATCCATCATGAGGATCAACCGCTTTGTTGGCTGGGCTGAAGTCCCAGAAGAAACTCAGCCCAAAAAAGTCATAGCTGAGTGGGACAAGATGCAAGTCCTATAGGGTTCACTTAGTGGGTCATCTCAGGATCCAAAATCGTTATGTGTAAAAACATATGAATAAGAAGACATTAAAAATCTAGAGAGAGGCTGTGCACACGCATGCCCGTGCACCATATATCCTGTGAAAGGCCAGTCTCTAAAATGGAAATCAGCACATCTAGCATCTGAAATGTATTCTTTTCCGTACTTTGGGGACCACAAATTCAGCATGGGGCGGCACACTGGAGCTGGAATCAGGGGCAGGGACAGGGTAAAATGAGGCCCCTGTGATATTCAGCTTATAGCCCACGGCGTGCCATAAGCGTGCGCCTGGTCCAAGGAGTCAGCTCAGTGCACAGGAGATCACGGTTGCAATTTGGTGGTCGGTCCCTTGTTTTGAATGCTTTCCTGAAGTGCCATTTTGTCTCAGTAAAATGCTCCCTAAAAATACTCAAATATTTTTAGTTGTAGAGTACAAATCAGATCGAGCTGCACATTTCCCTGGTGAGCAAAAGTGATGAGTTTGTGTTCATTAACTCAAGGCCATCTGGTGCAGACACACTGCAGTCTGTGAACCAAACGTGCATCAAACTCTAGGGATCAGAAAGCACGCCAGACCCAGCGTTTTGGAGAGCCGATAGCAACCAGAGGGAGGAAGAGGCCTCGGCTATCTTTTTCTTTTATTTTTTTAAAAGTCAGCTCTGCTGTGCAGCAGTATATCAGAGCATCCACAGTGCTCAGCTGGCAGACTGCACTGCCGGCTCCTCGCGGCCATCTGAACCGTCTTTGGGGTGTGCTTCCGCTGGCGCAGCCACCTCGCCCATCTCCATCTCCATGTGGGTGGGAGGAGAGAGCACGACAGTTCCTCTCTCTGCAGTTTTTCCATCACTGTGGACCACAGCCAGAGCACGCTTCTGCGTGCACACATTTTCACTGAGACAAAGACTTCAGAACAAAGTCTTGTTCGAGGGAGCTGCCACACTGGGACATTCTTGGGGAGAAGGAGCTGCCTTCTACAGAGGATCAACGTCTTGAATAAACTCAGCTTCTTGGGGTCTTGCCCGAGAACACCCCCGTCCCCCGCAGTAGCAATAAGCTTTCTGTATAGCACATTCCCTAGAGATGGCTGTGCTGTGCTGAGTCACGGCTGCTGGTTGCCACCACACTCCTTCCTGGAGGGTCTGGGAGGGGCCCCAGAGATGGAGTGAATGGGGGTCTTCTTGGCGGTCCTTCCCACCTCAGAAGCTGTATCGCCTAGATTTGGAACTGAGGGCTTTGTTCTTATGTCAGGAGTCAGCCCTTAAAGCAGGGTGGCCGACTCCTCTGCTCTTTGGTGTGATTTTTGTGGGGAGCCAAGGCTCCACCTTTCAATGGCAGTTTTGCATTGGGAACCCGGACATGTTTGGTGGGAGACAATGACTTTGAGAAGACGAGAATCACATTCTTGCTCTCTCCCCCTCCTCCATCACTTTCCACGCCCACTCATTGCCCTTCACCTTCTGTGTTCTGAGATGCCAAGTGCGTGCACAGCTATCCACTTCAAAAACGCTTTTGAACCCTACGCAGGACAATAACACACAGAAATAAACAGATATTTTCCCATGTAACGTGTAGGAAAATTTGTATTTCAAAAAACCACAAGATTAAACGATGAAATGAGACACTTTCAAGATGTAAACAGCTTTATTCTGAAAGGGAAGCAGGACTGTTAGTGTGTCAGAAAAATTTCTCAAAGCACAAGTAAGAGAACCACAGTGAGTTCTCATTGATTTTTTTACAATGTGTTAACTTGTCCCAGCATGCATTTCTCAGTGCAGGACACTGCATGCACCTTGTTGCGCCACCTCAGCCCCAGCTGCTATTTATGGGTTAGCATTTGCCACTATGGTGAGCACGTAGGAGCACTCTGCCTTTATTTCGTGTATCTTTCTTTGGCTATCACCATCCCTTGCATACAGCGTTTTGATTTTGGCACGAAGCCCTGAACAAGGGTGCTCTTGCATCACGAGGGCTCGCCTTCCACTCTACAGAGAAGTTGGCTCACCGAGGTCTTGCTGAGCCTCCAGCTGAGTTCCCACACAGTTATGCTTTAAGTTACTGGAGTAACATTGTTTGTGAAATCCCACTGCACAATGCGAACTAAACACCCAGGTTCAGGACACACAGCAAGGGTGAGTCAGTGTTTAAGAATATGAATTCTTAAAGAATTTTCTGGAAGAGCAGAATTTTGTTTTAATTTTTGTTTTTAACAGTGAGTGGACATTTATTAAGAAGAGAACAAAGAGAACCTTGGTTAATACGTTTTACATTTGTATTTGTATGTGTGTGTGTGTGTGCTCTGTCTGTCTGACTGTGTCTGTCTGTGGAGTGTGGTGAGGTAGAGGGTGGACCTGCCACAAAGCATGCCTGAATGTCAGAGGACAGCTTGTAGGAGTCAGTTCCACACGGTTCCTATGCCATCGGGCCTAGAAGAAGGCACCTTTGCCCTCTGCACCACCTCACAGCCTATTCTTGAGTATTTTTATATGTGTGTTTCTTTCCTCTGGTAACAAACACCTTATTAAGATCCTATAATAACATACATTCTGTTTTATAATGTAACTTTTCTTGGATCAGTATTTTATTACTATCTGTAGTAGTCACTTTTCTATTGCTGTGATAAAACACCATGGCCAAGGAAACAAGACAGAGTTTGTTGTGGTTTATGGTTTCCAGGCATTAAAGTCCATCACGGCAGGGCGGAGGCATGACCGCGAGTAGCAGGGAGCTGAGAGAGCTCTAACAGCTTTAATAGCAACCACAAAGCAGAAAGGAAAACAGGAAGTGGCAGGACTGTGGAAACCTACATCCAGTAGCATGCTTCCTCCAGCAAGGCCACATCTCCCAAACAGTCCCAAACAGTGCCACTAACTGGAGACCAAATGTTCAAATAGAGGAACCTATGGAGAACAGTTCTATTTCAAGCAACCTCATTATCTTTCATACCTTAAATGTTACTTTATTGTGTTGTTAATATTTGTGCTTGTTATAAAGCACCGTTTATCTGTTTAATCAGTACATCAGGCTTTACCCAGTCCGGTGGTGTTTATCCTTTGGGTTGTGTGTGTTTCTTCATCCTATACACTGCTGTCACGATGCATAACAGTTACCTAGACTAAGTTCGCAGAGGAGGAGGGGCGCAAACAAGTGTGCAGGCTTTTGTGGCTCCTGGCCTGTGAGTCAATAGTATCATGGACTTTTCTTACGCTTCCGTTCACCCATGATGGGATAACTGGTTGTTTGTGGCAGCTTTGCTTTTCCATCTTTACTTCTTCTTAGCAGTAGATGATGAAGTTTGTCCCTTCATCATCTGCAGCAGCAGGATTCTTCCTTCAGCATCTCTCTCCCTCCGTCACTCCTCTCTGCTCAGCACACGTTCTGGTACAGAGTTCGTGAAGCTTACATGTAGGTGCTGAGTAAGAATGCATGATTAACAAGAGACTGTGGAAAGATGGAGAGGAGGTAGGGAACAGTCAGGTCAGAGACACTGAGAGATAGGGCATGTGCCAAGAGTGTGTCACTTCTTTGATTCTCAGTTTCCTAACCAGAGCAAATAAAGTCATGGGAAAGGATGCTCTAGATGAGAGCATTGTCAGCTCTGGAAGTCCTGAGTTCTCAGCTCTTAATTATGTGTAAGAAACAGAAAATGATGTCATGCTATGGCAGAGACAGAGTGCAGGCAGGAGTAGGCCCTATCAACTCTTTTAGTACACGAAGGATTGAAGACCTGGGCTGCATGGCATAATTGCTGTAAGAGTCAGGCTGCTCTTGGATTCTCGGTGGTTGGATTCCAGCTTCAGAAAGCAGATGTTGAGAGAGGGGGTCTTAGGAGGGCTTCTACAGCAGATATGGCCAGGAATCCATCAAGACCAAGGACCTACAACAGAAAGGCCCAGACATCATAGGACAGGGGTTCAGAGTGGGACAGTGGAGAATCCTTGGAACTTGACCATAATTACACATGACATCCTTCCACAGGAGCTGGGGCCTAGAGTCTCAGCTACAGAGAAACTTGATTCCATGATTGACTAAAGGGATTTGGAGAAACTGCCTATTCACATTGAAGCTAACAGAAGCCGAGGTCCTTTAGGGTCCCACAGCGATCAGGATGGACCCAGTACCACTCCAGACTGCTGAGCTCTTGCATTGACCTGGATTCCTCCATGTAGCTGGGAAGCTTGGAGCAAGTAGTCCATACCCACACGGAAGGAGGCATTCAGAGACAGGCAGTCTGGATAAACCAACTTAATAGGCAGTTCACTGTGTCAATTGTCTCATAGTCACACAATTAGACTGTGACCCAATCTCTTTGGCAAAGGATGTGTATTGCTACTGGATTAGTCGTTACTTCTTGTTCTTTTTCAGTTTCTTGGAACATATACTTACAATGTGCACGTGAGGGGAAGTGTCAAATACTTTGTAAATTCAAACTGACATTTCATATTCCAAACCCTATAGTTTTCACTCAACTAATTTTATATCTTATTTGTATTTCTTTTCTTCAAAATCTAGAATCTTTGTTTGAAAAAAAAAACATGGAATTGGAACATCCCCTGATTATCACAATCATTTAAGAACAAAAATAACAACACTAGTATCCTATGGGACAATACCTCAACATACATGATGTTGTTGGCCTCTTTCTTCCCAGTTTCTCAGGCATACTGTGCTAGCCCACATGCGTTACACCTTCCCCTGCAGTTCTACCACAGTCTCATTCCCGTAGATGGCTGCCTAGTTAGCAAGCATCTTCCGTCTTTGTGTTGATTCCCTCATCATTGCCTCAGCTGAGACTCATTTTTCAGTAAATTCCCAATGAAGCCTCGTCTCATGGAATTGGTGTTCTCCAAACTCTTGCATGGTGATGGCAGTTTATGCCCTTAATGGAAGGTAGTTTCGCTGGATATAAAACTGTTGTTCACACTTCTTTTCTTGTCACGAGTGTGAGTGTATTGAGTATGAAAAAATGTAAGAAATTATCCAAGCTCTTATAGCACTAAATATTGCTGTACAAGAAGCAGATGATAAAATCTTTTTTACTTTATCAATCCTGTTCTCTTTTTGCCTACATGCCCCGAGGCTATTACCCTCTGATTTCAGTCCTGTAGTCTTCCTAGATCACATGTTGGTACTGGTCATTCCGAGTTGATGGCCTGAAGCATGCCATGTGCTTCTTAATTTGTCATCTTAAACCTCGTTGTGGTGAGGGAAACTGCCTTCCCAAACATGCCAATGCTTCTCTGTCTCTCGCCTTGGTTTCTTCCTCAGGGGCCAGTTCCTATTCTCTGTCACTTGGTTCTTTTTGCCAGTTTTCACCATTTGGCTTTTTCTCAAAGAACCTCTTCATCATTTTCCTCATTTCTTTCTGATTTTTAAAAATGCATGCCCCGAGGCTGTGTCTGAATTGGTCAAGTGCTTGTTCGGTCCACGCAAAGCCCCGAGTTTAATCCCCAGCACCACGTGAAACCCGCATGATGGTACCCATCCACCACTCAGGAGGTGGAGGCCAGAAGATCAGCTACATAGTGACCTCAGCTACATAGCGACTTCAAGGCCGGCCTGGGCTACACAAGATCCTGCCCACCCCCCCCCCCAAAAAAAAACCCACAGTTGTTTTTGTTTTGTTTTGAAGCTTCCATCTTCCACCTTCCATGTCCTATAAGGAAGAAAATACTGTTGTATGTATCATTACAAATGGTGTTATACTAATATTAGCTCTTATATTCCTTAATTTACAGCTCTAAAAGTATTTCATAATGTAACTTCAGGTCTTACATCATGTTCTTTTGTTGTTGTTGTTGTTTTGGTTTGGTTTCTGAGACAGGGTTTCTCTGTGCAACAGTCCTGGCTGTCCTGGTACTTGCTCAGTAGACCAGGTTGGCCTTGAATTTGGAAGTCCGCCTGCCTCTGCCTTCTGAGTGTGTGATTAAAGGCGTGCGCCACCACCGCCCGGCTCACATCATGTTCTGAAAGCCTTTGTGCCACCAGAAAACAATATGCTATGATCTTGATTGATTTTTGTGCATCTGTGAACCAAAGGCTGCTCTCCTCTACCCTAGTTTTCCATTTCTTTGAGTGAGCTTTGAGATTTAACCTCAATGTCAACTACAACTTCTCCTACTTCCTCAGGTTTCCCCAAGATAGAGGGCGGTCTCAGATGCAGGCCTCTTTGGCAGACTGGGATTTTATGTAAAGACAGACCAGCAGTTTTATGTAAAGACAGTTCCTCCCGAAGTTTCGGAAGGGCGGGTCTATCTAGCTCTTCTGGTGTTGAGATCTCCTTGTGCTGCCTCGCCGGCTGTTAAAAGCCATGTGATGGCGGCGGCGGTGGTGGCATTGGTGGTGGCAGTGTAGTGTAGTGGTAGCAGTGGTGGTGACGGTGGCTTACTTTTGAAATCATCTCTCTTACTCATCACAGCACTTCTCTGACCTTTGACTTGTCCTTTTGGTTTCTGACTGCTCAGTAGAAATTTTGCTTTCGTGATTTCACAGCTATATGGAGCCTGCTACTTACTCACAGCCTCAACTGGATTTCCATGTCCCGCCCCCACCCCCGTGTTTAGCCACAGAAACCACGGATGTGTTGATGCTGATGCCTCAGATACCTATGGCTTCACTCTGCTTTCTCCAGCATGGCTGGCTGCCCACTGTCTCATGACCCCTGGTGGCCTTGCCCGTTGTCATGTACTTTGGGGGCTCTCCTGTCACCTAGTTGGTTGCAAATGCCATGAGCTGTGGGTTTTGAGTTTAATTTCTTGGTGTGCTTTTGCTACGGACCCTGGGGCAATGCCACAGCCATTGCCATCTGTTCGGAACACACCCCCACGTGGGATTTTAAGCTAATGGTAGTAGAGCTTGCCATGGCTGTCCAGCAATAATTCAGACAGTGTCCTGTATGCGCCATGAAACCAGCACAGAGCTGTGTCTTTTCTCCCAAGAGAATGGCTGTTCGTTTAGGTGGCAGAGACTCAAGATCCGGGCCTAGTCTGGGAGGAGGTTACCGTTAGGGTGTGAGCAGGATCTCTCTGGTACTGTTAAGTTGAGATGCCAAGTTCCAAGTGTTCAACTGGCTTTCTTAATTCCCTGCCTGTCACTCTGAATAAACCTCCCTGACTAGGGGAGGAGGGATGGAGCAAGCCTGTGGCTCTCCTGCTTCTGTCTCTTCTAGTACTTTCTTCAGCAGCCACTTACCTGTGCCTTGGCTTCCCTCCCTAATTATAAAGTAGTTTTCCACCCAATAAACAGCCTACCCAGCTAATAGAGCCAAGCCGTGCCCTGGTGGCCTCTGCCTTTGTCCTGCCCGGCTCACAGCGCACGGTCATGTCTCACCACCCCCACAGTTAATGAGCAGAAAAGTATTGTTTCTTGAAGACATAATTCAAAAGACATTTGCTACCTTCCCCGAGATAACAGGCCTTTTGAAAGGCACAGCACTAGGAAAGGCAGAGCCGAGAGCAGCGATGCCTTCCTGTCGCTGCCATGAGTCACATTAATAGCTTCCCAGTCCTGATTGGCCGGCCCCTCTGGAGTCTGTGTCTAAAGTTCATTAAACTTCGTTGCAGAGGTTTGGGCCTGGAACAGAGACTTTTTTTTTCCCCAGCTCGAGTCTCTAACTCCCGTTTACACACTGATGGCTTGGGGCAAGGTGAAGGATGATCTCATAGACTCTGACTCTCCCCTGTCAGGGAGACAGATATCTTTGGGTCCTGGGCTGCATCAACCTGTCCTTTGATCTCACAAGGATCCTCAGGACTGGAAACTCAGGACAGAAGTAGGAACTGCTGCTGAGAGGCTTGCCTGATGACACCTGCCTGCTCAGGAACTCTCTGCCTTCCTCCAAACTCCTGGAGAGCCAGCTACATTTGGCTCTTTGTTTAAACGTATACCCAGTAATCAGCTATCCACATAAAATAACTGAGTTAGTAGGGGAGCTGGTGAGAAGGGTCAGCGGGTAAAGGCTTGCTAAGAGAGCCTGACATCAGAGTTCAATACCTGAGGCCCACAAAGATGTGTTCTGACCTCCACATGCTCACCATGGCTTGCATGCTTGAGTACACACACACACACACACACACACACACACACACACACATGCACACACATGTGAGCCATACATGCATATGCAAATACATTATACACACACATGCACACACATACACACTCACGCAGTGCATGCATGCACACACACAATAGTAATAAACTACTTTGTTAAGCCACTCTGATTTTCATTGTGTAAACCATGTGTCCCTGACATACACCTAACATGTTAAACATGAGAGTGTCACCCTTCTATGTGTCTTTTACCTTCTTGTCACTGCCCTCCTGCCCATTTCCTGGAGGAAGTAACTTCCTGTACCCTGTGCTTCCTTTCACTCTTCTGTCCAACTGGAGTTTCATTTTGCAGGACTCCTTTTCTCCAAGGAAGCAAAGTAAAGATGCTTGACTTGCAAGACAAAGAGAGCTGAGGTTTCCATTCTGGCTTTGTTCTAACTTTCTGTGAGACTTGGGTGAATTAGTTAATTCTGAGCCTCAGTTTTCTTACCTGTAAAATGGGTGTAAAAAATCCCACCATCACTCTGTTGCCACAAGATTATTCTGATAATAAACGTGTCAGAAGCCATGCCTGACACAATGGAAATGATTAAGATGTGACTGCCTTTAACAGGAAGCACTCCCGCCGGCAAGTGGGAGCACTCCCAGCAGCCTGCCCACTGCCAGGAAGAAGCTCTATGACACTTGCCCTGTAGGTGAGCATCATCCAGCACCCACAGGGAGCCCAGCACCCACAGAGAACCCAGCACCCACAGATAATCCAACACCTACAGAGTCTAGCACCCACAGGGAGCCCAGCACCCAGAGAACCCAGCACCCACAGATAATCCAGCACCCACAGAGAGCCCAGCACCCCACAGAGAGCCCAGCACCCACAGAGAAGCTTTCCCCTTATCTCTCCACCATTGCCTCCAGAGAGGAGGGTGGTTTCAGATGGGTCCCTTTTGCAAAATATCACTGGAAAGACTAGAAGATCAGTTCATGCCTGGTGGTCCTGGGTCCTTCATGGTCTCTGTCTTTCTGTGTCCATTTCTAGCCACAGTTTCCCCTCCTACCACCTCTACCTCCTGCGTGTTCTGGTTTCCACCCTTGCCCTCCCTCTCTACACACTTAAACGTCCCCATGCAACAGCAGAATGCCGCGCTGTTTCACAGCATCTTGGGTGGAGGAATTTCCTTCTGATCCATTTGGTGTTAAGGGTACTCGCGGGACACATTCGGGAATCCTTGCCAGTCCTTCACCAATGTGGTTGGCATGGTTTGCATGGTTGGCCGGGACCAAAACCAGCAGAGCGCTCCCCAGAACTGCCCCTCTGGCTGCCTCATACCCTCTTACAGACTTCCTTGTCTCCAGAAACTCGCATGCCTCTTCTGTGGGAGATGCCCTGTCTCTGGCCTGTGGATCAGGGAAAATGGCCGTCTAGTGTTCTGCTATGGACAAAGGGAGGGTGAAGATACTGTGTTCCTCCCCAGAGCAGTAGGTCAGAAGGGGAAGGAGCCCTTATACAAAGTCACCTGTGTCCATACCCAAGCTCTCCCAGAGGAGCCAGAAGCTCAAAGCCCCTCAGCCCTCCAGGGTCTCTTTCCTCTAGCCACTGGGTCGCATCCTCATGTGACTGCAGCCACACTGCGGTTGCTCAGGGCAGGAACCACAGCTGGGTCGTCCCTTTGTCCCCAAGTGAACAGACTCTTCATTCAGCTGAGGGTTCAAGCCTGGGTGTGGACCGCATCCCAGCCACGCCCAGCTGAGGAGACACCACACACATTTGAATTCTCTGAGACCTCAAAGACCATTTGCTCATCACTCAGAGTCCAGACGAGCAATTCCTCTGTGAATCCACATTTTATTTGCTTGTCTTTTCTGCCCAGATGACTAGATGTAATCCAAGGACCAGTTCAGCCCTACTCCCCTCACCCAGGGACCTCACCCTCCTCAGGACCACAGCGCTCTGAATTTTGTTAGCTTGCTCACCAGCACCCAAGAGGTATACTTCCTGTGTAGTTACACCGTCCAAGCCAGCTCCCCTGGCTCAGCTGTGCTGGGGACCTTCAGCAGCTGCACAGGAGACACTGCTCAAGGCCTCACCAGGAGCTCTGCACAGCCCCAGCTTCCCCAGGTCTGTTCTCCCCTTCCTTTTGGCATCCTAGAAAGAGTTGAGGCTGTCAGGAAAAGCATCTCTGCTTCTTTCCAGCACTGTAAGAATTTAAAATAAATTATACTTCCGATCACACACACATACATACACATGACAATCACACATACAATCACACACATAAATGCAGTCACACAATCACATGTACACTCACAAGACAATCACACACACACACCACACAAATACTCAGAGGAATTTGCTTTTTTGAGCCCTTTTGACATTCTAAGGGGAGAGGCCTTGGGTGAGCGACCATTTTATAAAACGTTCAGATGTCTTCATTGGCTTTGAATGGATCTCCTGACCTGTTTCCTCTCCAGGCCAGCACACCAACACCTTACACACTCTCTGGGCCCACAGTGAAAGTGTCAGTGGAAGACTTGGTGGGAGGGGGATCTTCAGATGAGAGACGCCGCCTTTGTCCATGCTGGGCAGGCCTGTCTGTCTGTCACAGACCCCGGTCCTTCCTCCCTGTGATGCCATTACGGGGTTCAGGCTCCCTGCCTGATGCTGCAGTTTGCATGTCTCTGCGGAATAACACATCCGAGACTCCCTTTATCCGCTTTGTCCTCACCTTTCAGTTTCCGGAGGAGCCCCAGCTTTGCCCAGCAGACTGATCTGAAGCAAAATTAGAAGCTCTTCCCTGCTCTTGATGTCTAAGGGCCTTCCCGAGTTTCCACGGAGCAGCCAAAGAGAAAGAAAGAGAATAAGTAGAGCCCAGAAGAAGCAAACTTTCAGCTAGTTACCATCTTCCCCCCTCTGAGCTCCCAGTACCGTTCTTAATTTCCTGACCAGCTTGCGCCCCTCCCCCGCTCCCTCCGAGCATCTGTGGCGGTTTCGAATTGAGCCCTGTACCTGCTGCTCTCAGTCCTCAACATACCATACCAGCTGCATTGCCAAACAGCGAACTGCCAGCCATCTGCCATCCCAAGGCAGAATTTACATTGTTTTATCTTAAAATAACGCCTCCGGAATAGCAAGCCACGCTATGCATCAGGTTTTAAAACTGACAATCAGCCAGAATTAAAAACAAATACCAAATGGGCATAAAAAAAGAACAGGGTGTGTGTGGCAGGGGGGCGGGGGGCTGGCATTTGACAGGGAGCTTATTTTTCAGCTTTTTTTTTTTTTTACCTGACTTTCTACCAAAATAGCCACGCCACTTAATTTTATCTACAACCGCAGGAGCTACTTATAGACTAAGAATATTAACATGTTCCTTTCCAGGAGCTATGCAGAAATGCAGGTCTGTGGGCCTAGAGCAGTGGTCTTGGACCTAGAAATATGGCACCTACCATAACCCCAGACTATCTCAGCCTTCTTGGACTGGGCTTCCTGTCTGTGGCTCAGAGAAAGCTTAGGTAGGACAAGATAAAGCCCCTCGGCCAAGATACATGCTGACTCATGGGTGAAGCACACCTTGAACCCAGGACTCCTGGCCCCACCCCCCCTGCCTACCCTTCCTTGCTTAGCCTGCTAGTCAAAGGAGTCAACCCCACTGTGCTAGAGGAGGCCCTCCAACACCCTTTAGTTTTTAATGTCAACCTACAGCAGCCTTCAGGGCAGACAAGAATGAATGGGGCTGGGAAGATAGCCAAGCAGTTAAGAACATTTGTTGTTTTGCAGAGGCCCTGGGTTCGATTCCAAGTACCCAGAACTCCAGTTCCAGGAAATTCAATGCCCCCTCTATCCTCCTCAGGTACCAGGCACACACACACTGCACAGATATACATGAAGGCAAAATACACAGAAAATAAATCTTTAAAAGATTAAAAAGAATGGGCACACCTATACCTGCAGGGCTCGGACACTGGTGACCTCTGGTGCTGGCCTGCAGTCTGGGAAGAAGAGCCACCAGCATATCTGGATGCATTTCCAGGGCAGATGGTCTCAGAGGAGTGCTTTATTCTAAAGAGGGAAAGAAAAGAGGCTTCGTGTTCCTTTTAGAGAAACCGTTCCAGGCAGAAACAGGTTGGGGGAAAAGTGTGAAGTCTGAGTGGGCTGAGGAAGTAGAGGGCTCAAAATCTATACCCAAGATGCTGCCTGCTGTTTGGAACGGCACCATGGCTGTGCCAGTGGGAGCTGAGAGGTTCAGAGAACACTCAGGCAAGACCCTGGGTGGTCAGAGCCAGACTGCTGGAGGCTGGGACTCTTCATGAGCCAGTAGTCAGAGCCATTGACTAACCTTCCTTCCTAAGTCCTCGAACCTTCTCTAGACCGGAAGCCTCCACCTTAGCCAGGCTTCCATGTGGGTTGAAGCATGATTGGAGTTGTTATTGCTTTGGGTTGTTTTAGTCTCTGACTAGACGGGGGACACATCCTTCTACAAGCTGCCTCCCATCCCCAGGGGGTCAGGACCCTCTTTCCTCCCTGTACTCCCAACCTACGGTCTTGAGTGCTGGTCTTTCTGTCCTTCTTGTGGGTCCCTTGAGGTCCACAGTCACCGTCCTCCTCTGTGGGTCCTAAACAACATCCGATGCCTTATTGGATTGCCTCTGCAGACTTGAGGCCTGGGCCTGGAGTCACACGTCTGAGAACCTATGTCTGACTCCCTGAAGCCACCAAGGCAGTGAGCACTCTGACTCTTGTTAAGAGTAGACCCATGTGCTGGCCATCACGCATTTCTCTTTAATGTAACATAACACAGTTTATTATTAATAAAATAACCCTGCTAAGTGGTGAGTCAATGCAAACACGGGACCCTGCTTTGCCTCAGTCCCAGCTGCCAGAGTAACTGAGGAACCATTGGGACCCAGGGCTCACAAGAGCTCTGTGGAGATGGTCCCACTGCTCTGTCTCCAATGCTGGTGGCCTCCCCAGACCAGGACATATATATACTGAGGCCAGTCTACCTGACAATCATAGCTGATGAGGGAGAGGGTAATCCAGCGGAGAAGAGAAGCTGAGGAAGTCCTCCACCAAGAAGAAAACACCCCAAGAGACTGATGAATCATCCAGGGATTAGCTGGGCTGTCCCTCAAAGACAGAGGCTGTGCTCCCTCAGTTTAGAGGACAAGATGGGTATGCTTGCTTATTACAAGGGACAGAAAAGGGGTTCTCCCTACTCTAGGACTCAAGGGAGACTTCAGGATGTTGTTTAGGACCCACAGAGAAGCAAGGTGACTGTGGATCGCAAGGAACCCACAAGAGGGACAGACAGACCAGCACTCAAGACCGTGGGCTGGGGAGGCAGAGAGGAAAGAGGGTCCTGACCCACTGGGGATGGGAGGCAGCTTGTAGAAGGATGTGCTCCCATCTAGTCACAGGCTAAAGTAAGTGAAACTGCCTAGGAGAGGAGCGAGGGTCTCCCAGAGCAGGGACAGGCAGCCATGGAGTGATCATCTGTCACCAAGCCATGGGAAGGAACTACAGAACCTCACCCATCCTTCCCAACCCTAAGAGCCATTTGTTCAAATCCATTATTCCAATCAGTGTATAAAACAGCAGTGAGGGCTGGGAGAATGGCCCTGGGGTGTGCAATCATTAAATTCCTGCCTTGCAAGCATGAGAACCTGAGTGTGATCCCCATCACTCACGTGAGATCGAGCATGGTGGTGTGAGTCTGTAACCCTAGCACTCGGGAGGTAGAGGCATGCCAGTGCCAGAGCTTGCTGTCCAGTCAGACTAGTCACAATGAACCTGAGGTTCAGGGAGAGACCCTGGCATAAAAACTAAGCTGGAGAGCAATAGAGAAAAACACTCAGTGTTAACTTCTGGATTCCGTGTGTGTGTGTGTGTATGCACTTGCTTTCAAGCATGCACACACATAGACACACACACATATATATATATATATATATATATATATATATACACAAACATACATATACACAAACCTGTAAAAACAGAGAGATGGAGCAGTGATTGGGATGATGTACTTTGTAGCTTAAAACTGTCTCGACTCCTTTTGTTATATTGTTTTTATTATTATTTTATGTGTGAATATGCTCTCGTGCATGTGGAGGTCAAAGGACAACATGTGAGAGTTGGTTCTCAACTTCCACCATGTGTGTCTGGGGACTGAACTCTGGTAGCCAGACTTGGCAGCATATACTATAACCCCCCCCACACACACCCAGCCATTTCACTAGCCCATCCACTGCTTTTAAACAGAATAAATCTTTTCATATCTACTCCTGCTCTCTCAGGAAAATGTGACCAGACAAAGCAAAGAGTCAAAAAGTCACAGTTAAACCTGAGAACAGGATGAGGTGTGGTACCTACCGTCACTTGATTTGCTAAAAGGTGTTTTCCTCTGCAAAGCCAGGACAGGGAAGGAAACATGGTCCCTCCTGGGACAGCTAAGTGCTGGCCCACAGGAGCCCAAGCTGTAAAGTGACAGGCGTGCTCAGGAGCCAGAGTGCTCTTGCCCAGGTTGCTTCTAGTGATGAGACCTATGTGCCATTGCCTGACGGTCAGCACGAGCGTGTGTGTTCTGCGCCCCTCCCTTATGAAGTGCTGCGAGCAGTAACTGACCCTGAGTGAGTCTCATTGCTGGAGGGGCTCCTTTGGCAATGCCACCCTCTCGATCTGAGTCTCCATCTCAGGATCACCCTTAGCGGGAGGAATCTGCCCCCTCCCCCAACCCCAGAGTCCAGCATCACATTTTCTTGTTAAAGTTTAGTATCCCCTCTTCCATGTCTTGGCTTTCATCACTCTCAAGTGCCTGCCTTATCCTTGCTTTTTCTTCTCAGGAGCCAGGGCAATAAATTCTGAAGGGGCCTTTGTCAGTCAAACAGTCAGACTCCGTGGTCCCCTGCCATGGAGGAGACAGGAGTGTAGAAACAAGGGCATGGGGTCTAGTAACTCAAAAGCAGGCGTTGGCACACAGGCTTAGGATTCTCGGAGGGTTTAGAATGAAGTCTGTATCTATTTGGGGTGGGGGAGAATGCTTTTATATCCCAGCAATTAAATATTTAGTGACGAGTTATTAAAGGCCATAAATACTGAATATTTGTTCATATTAAGTATTAAAGACTAAGATTACTCCTCCGATACTGCCAAATGTAGTTGTTTTAATTTTTCAATTTTTTTTGAAAAAGGAAGAAATACAGATTCCTACCCCCATCTCCTGCTAGAAGTAATCTAGTCAAGTTTATGCAGAAAACCATGATTGTGACCCTACTGCCACCTAATGGTAGACAGCCTTAATTGCAGATAAAGTGCCTCAGAGCAGACATTGTATTTTAAAAATATAATCACAGCTAATAAGAGGCCACCCACTTAGAGGGAATGACTTTGTGCATTGCTGTCATACCCAAGTAAGACACTTTCACCTTCTGACCTTACTTGTCTTTTGATTGGTAGGGTGGCCTTAAGCAAGAGCCCATTAAGGAAAAAAAATATAAAAGAATCATAAAAATCCAAAGTATACCAAAACTTGGCTTAGTGTAAAAACTGTTTTCTAAAATGGGATTAAGATTAAAATAACTATTAGCCGGGCGGTGGTGGCGCACGCCTTTAATCCCAGCACTCGGGAGGCAGAGGCAGGCGGATCTCTGAGTTCGAGACCAGCCTGGTCTACAAGAGCTAGTTCCAGGACAGGCTCCAAAACCACAGAGAACCCCTGTCTCAAAAAAACAAAACAAAAAAAAAAGATTAAAGTAACTATTAAACCATGATAGTTCATGTTTATTCTGTATCATATGGATTATAGGACAATGGCCAAATAATTTATTTGGCTTGGTTAGGATCTATTAATTGCAAAAAGAAAAAAAAGTTTGCAAAATAACGATAGGTCAAAGTTATATATGCACATGTGAAAATTGCTGATTCTTTTCTGGAATAGTTCCGGAAGGAAACAGAAGTACATCCACTAATTCAGCCTCCCTGAGACTATGCAGACAAGAGTTTGACACTGAGGTTACCACATGGGCATAGTTCAGACTTCTGGTCCTCCACAGCCGCTTCACATGGGCTGTTCTGTCCTCGAAGAAGAAACCTAATGCTGAGCCCTGGTTCACAGGCAAGGTCCCCTTCATAAACCTGTGCTTTGCCATAACCCTTTGAGCCCTGCTTTAGTGATAAGTGATTTGTATTGTACCTTGTAGTCGCAGAAGCTTTCTCAGGTCGTTTTCATCCTCCCAACCACAAGATCATTGGCACCTGTGATGGCAAGCTTTAACTACCAGCTTGCCACAGCCTTGTGTCACCTGAGGAGACAGTCTCAGGAGGGACTATCTGCATTTGATTGGCCGGTGGACATGTCTGTAGGAGATTATTTTAATTAAGTTAGTTGGTTTGGGAAGACCCAGTCCACTGTGAGTGGCACCATTCCCCCAGGCAGGAAATCCTGAACCATGGAGGAGTCGGGGGACTGAGCTGGGCACTGACAAGTGAGCATGTGAGCAGGCATGCGTTGATGTCTCTGCCCCGGCTGTGGATGTGATGTGCTGGGGTCGGTTTCTACAGGCTCTTACCAGTGTGACTTCCCCACAATGACGGACTGTAACCTGGAAGTGGACGCTGAAATAAGCCCCCTACGTTACCTTCTGTCAGAACCACAGAAATGAAACTTTGCTTTCCAGGTGGGGAAACCATCCATTCAAGGAAATGAAATGATGTCCCTGTGGTCACTCACACACAAGTGGCACAGGAGGAGGGTCACTTTGCCTGTATCCCATGCTTTTCCCACCATGGAGTGTTTCTTACCAAGACACAACCAGGAATGGAAGACCCCTTCATGGTGCAATTGCAGATGGGATGGCGGGTCAGGAAGCTGGCAGGGAATAACCTCATGTCTGAGGGTTGTGAGGAACACTGTCTCATGCATGCCCCGTGTGGTGCGCATGGTTTTTAAGTCAGGGTCTATTGTCATTCATTAGTGTTCTCACCTGGCAGTGTCATGCAGCAGTGGTGACCTCATCCCCTCACTGTCCTCTCACAGGGCAAAGGCCTGGTCAGTGGCTTTGGGAATTCTCTTCTGTCAATCCCTTTTCTTTATTGGCCACGTTCTGCCCCAATTGTAGCCCAAGGATCTGGCACTACCAAGTAGCCATCCCTTCCCCTCCCATGGAGAAGTCTTGTTGATAGCCCGAGGTTGGCATACATGTTTGTTCTTTTGCTGGGTGACTTAAGTCAGCATGGGAATTTACTGGAGCAGATAGGTGTCTGTGTTGCCATGGAGAATAGATGCTGGCAATTTGTTCCAGAGTGTGTGCCACCCATTTCTGTAGGCGGGGCATGAGAGGTATCTTTGGTAGGATCCAAGGCTGCTCTCCACATTCCACCCTGCAGAGGGTACTCACCCTGGGCATACCACACCCCAGGGACGTCTTCAAACTGCATTCGCCCGCTGCCCACCTCCAATGCCCACTGAAGATGCAGAGTTCTCTGTCAAGGGAGAAAAACATAACTTGGTGGTTATTTTTAGCATGTGTGTCTTGGGATAAGATCTGGAAGGAAATAACTTCCAGAAGGCACGTGAAAGACAAAAAGGAAGCGGTTTGGCTCTTCAGCCTCTAGAGATGGTGCAACCTTAACCCTAGGGAAAAGTGTGGGTTATGGGTGTGGGAGCCTGCTCCCATTGACCTTTCCTTCTCCCTACTGAACAGAGGAACGGTCCTTAGCCCCACACATTGATCCCTGCCTTCCCCAGCCCCACCTATGGCAAATATAAGAGCAGCGCAAGCCTTCCCAGAAGGCCCCTGTGCTTAAGTGAGAGTCCTGGTTTGAATGTGAAATTTCCCCACAGACTATGTATTGAGTACTTTGTCCCCGGCTGTTGGTCGCAGAATGTTTGGAGCTGAGGCCTCCTTGGAGGAAGCAGGTCCCTGGAGAGCTGGCCTTGAGGATTATAGCCCAGTCACTCCCTGCTTGCTGGTGTCCACAGAGATGTGAGCAGACAGTCTTATACTCCTGCTGCCACTGCTAACCCCTCCCATCACCACACCTGCCCCGCCAGGATAGACTACACCATGAGACTCCGAGCCCAAACAAATCCTTCCCTTCCTGTGGTGTTTCCTGCCAGGCATTTGGTTAGAGCCAGAAGAAAAGCAATTAACTCACAGAATGACCGAAGCGTTTGTCTCTTGTCCTCAGCAGTTAGCCTGGCAAAGTAAACGGCAGGGAAGGCAGGTGGGGAGGAGGAAGAGGCGGGTCATCTGTCCCGACAGTGTGTGGACCCCTACTGAAGCGTGAGAGGATGTACCCCCCTCCACATACACACCCCGTCTGTCTGCACTCTGCTGAGGCATCCTTGTTTGCTTGGATGCAGGATCCTGCCGGCCATGTGTCCATATCTACCGTCTCCGCCCCTATATGAGAGGAAGGCCTGTGGCACCTGATTTACTCAGTCCTCAGACCCTGGATCCTGTGGACCACAGGAGGTGGCAGCCCCAGAGTCTGCTCAAGACCTGACTCTTCCATTCTGTGGCTAGGAAGCCTCTCCAGGACTTCACACTTTCCCATCCCGTCCTCCTCCGAGTGGGACTGAATGATGCTGGCACCCAAGAGACCTAGGCAGAGCCTTGGGAATTTGAAGCCACTGCCCTCGTATTTGGTGATCACATCCAGGATGATGGCACAGTATGGGCAGACCCGTGGCCCTTTGAGGGGCCTTGTCATCCCCTCAGCCAGGCCACAGCCTCCCACCTTTCACCTTCAGCCCTCCTGGGCTTCCCTGCTGGGTGTGGTAGGCCGCACAGTGCAGCCCCTGCCATATGAGCCAGAGGGGTCCAATTAGGAATTAAGAAAGAGCCGATTATAATCACAGGCCTCATTGAACTGAAAGTGTTCAGAGTAATTTTCCAAGCGAACTCTGGGGAGATAGTTTTCACTGTGCTTGCAGATACGATAAACAGATTCTGTATGTGTACATGCGTGGGGAGGGGGGCACTTGCAGCATATTGTCCCAAGTAAATAAGAAGGGGGTTGCTTCCTCTCTTCCTAGATAAATAAACCAAGTCTGAGGCTCTGACTTAGACAACCACTGTGCCCTTAGCAACAGAACCGATAGAGTCAGAATGTACCTACCCTCCCACTCCCCTCTGCATGGGAACAAAGGAAGGCAGCCAGCAAGCAATTAAACAAAACTAAGATCGAAAAACCATAATGAACAACACTGAGCCACACGAGACAGACCCAGGGGTGAGGGCGTGCTGCAGGGATTTGCAGAGGGAGAATTCAAGTGGCCTGGGAGTGATCTTTACTGTAGGAGCGGCCAGTTTTGAAGACCGGAGCAGGGCTTCCTTCCCAAACCTTTAAAACAGGCAGCTCCTCTTGTAATTCTTCTCCCCTGGTCTCGGAGTCCTAGACCGAGAGAGCAGCTCAGTGATCGAGTGCTTGCCCAGCCCACACAAGGCCCAGGGTTGATCTGCAGCAGCGCACATTAAGAAGAAAGACAGAGGGGAGAGGGACCAAGAAGGGGTGGAGGAAGAGGAGGGAGCAAGGGAGGGAGGAAGGAGAGGAAGAGGAAAGTTGAGGTAAATAATGCCAGTTGAATAAACCTCAGAAACTTTTAGACAGTGGGGATTGTTCCCCCTCACAGAATTAACAGTGTGTCAAACGCTGTGCTGAGTGATGATTGACAGGCATGTTAATATTTAATTTTCCTCCTTCTTCCAGTTCTGGAAGTTAGTACTGTTATTGTTGTTTCTTTCCAAAGGAAGATTAGATAAACTGTGCAGAGTGAGTCAGTTAGGTGGGAGCTGGGACTCCACCCCAGGCCTGTGACTGCTGCCAGTACCATCGCCTGCAAGGACCTCGTGGGAGAAGAGGAACAGAGCTGTCAAAACATCGCATAGGGTCAAAGTTGGCCTGAATTGGGAGAATGCTCCCAGAAGGAAGCTAAAGCAGAGAACGACACAGTAGAGGGAACCAGGAGGCCCTGTTCTACCACTGTCCTGGAGGGGCTCTGGGGATCAAGTGGGAAAAGGTGGAGCGAGCTGGATTATGAGAGACCTCCAGAGCCAGACCAAAGGTGTTTGGCCTAGCAGTGCAGCCCCAGCTTCAGAGGACCCACTGTAGGAGCTGATGAGAAAGTCTAAGGGGATCCTGAATGCGGTTGGGTGTGGTGCCCAGGACCTGGGGTCCATGGACAGCCTGGTCAGCCCAAGGGCAGATGTGAGCTCACCCCCTGCCTTCCCCAGTGCCCAGCACTCAGTCTGCTCCTGGCTTCCTCCTTGCACAGCGCAGGAAATGTGGGGGAGAGATTCCCCCGCTACCAGACTGATTGATCGCGAAGTCAAGCTGCCTTATGTTCAGCACCGAGAGCTGATGGGCTTTTGTTCTGCAGGCCAAATTGCTAGGATGCTTTTCATCCCAGAGCACTCTGCCTGCAGAGCTCAGGAGACGCACAGCCGCGAATGCACAGACTACAGATTGGAGGTTGATGGACGGAGCTATAATAGAGGGAATAGCCGTGTTCCTCTGCTCGGGGCCTGGAGGTGTCAGGTCGGCTGGCTGCCTCAGTGAGATGCTGACTCCTCTTGTGCAGGCCTCAGCACCCTGTTGGAAAGCTGTGATGGATCCCAGTTTGTTGGATGCCGGGTTTCTGAGGCACCTGACCCAGGAGTCCTGTGGTGAGGAAGGTATTGTGGGTCTAGCTGTTCACATGATCCAAGTCAGTCATACAAACACTCTGTAACTGGCTCCCGCCTGACACCAGTGTTTGCTGGAGTTCAGAAACACCTGGGAGGAGCTGGCCAGGTCAAGGTCTTTGCTTTGCAGCCTTCAGAGTCCTGCTGTTTCATTTGCATTTCCTGACTTGATTTGTCTTCGAAAGCTCCCATACATCTGCCTAGACAAGAGGGCTTTGGACTGACCTGCAGAGTCACACCTGCTCCCTGCCTTTTCTTCTGTCCCCACCTCCCCCAGCGTCTCTCCTCTCCATCCCATACATTCAGAACCAAGCAGGGGTGTCATCTGCTCTCAGGCAGCCTGACCTCTGGTTAGACTAAAGCCATCAGGAGCATCCTGCATCCTTTTGCACGTAGAGGCCCATTCAGGGCACGTCAGCTCACCTCCAGTGGACCACTCGAAGGGATCTTTGGCCTTTGAGTAGATGGAGCCCTGCCCTCCTATCAGAGCCGGTCCCATCATTTTTTATTTGAAAAAAAGATCTATGCTTGACTTTCTTTAGTTCTTTGTTTTTATTTTATAGATTTTTTTTATTGTTGTTGATGTTTGTGTGAGTACACAGGACAGCGTGCTATGGTGTGCATGGGAAGAACTAAGGACAACTCTCAGAAATGATCGTCTCCTTCTGTGTGGGTTCCATGGATTGACCTAAGATCATCGGGTTTGCGTAGGAAGAGCCTTTACCTGCTAAACTATCTTGTCAGCCTGTGTATGTTTCTGCCTCGCTGGCCACTGGAGTGATTTTTGTAAACCAGTGGTTATGGGATGCCTCAGAAAGAACAAAGACTGAGGGCAGGTTACATATCCCAGCGGGTGAACCTCGGGCAAGACCAGTGGGGCCTGTTTACCTTGACTTCCAGCCAACTCCCTGGGCTTTGACTTCTTCGGTATGGCAATCCTTCGCTAAACCAGCATCCAGTTCTCCTTGCCCTTTCACTCCTGGGGGATGACTCACAACACCAGAGAACAGGGACAATACACAGACAAACCCACAGTACCCAACAACCTGATGACAACCAACAGCTTGCTTGGGGGATCGAGGTTGTGAAGTAAGAGCTTGACGAGCAGCATCCATGGCCACTCCCATGCTGTGATGGCTGCCTTGCCTCAGCTTCTCTAGGTGCAGTAGTTAATTCTGATCTTTCAAACAAGTTAAGAGAGACCTAGGGCATCGAGGCACACCTCTAGACACGCCTGTGAGGGCATCTTCAGAAAACTTCAACTGAGGAGAGAAGACTCACCTTGAATGTATGTAGGATCATCCCACAGGCTGGGGCTCCCAGACTGAATGCAAAGAGGAAATGGATAGAGTGCACCAGGGGTCCCCTTTCTCTGCTTCTTGATCTGCAGAGCCCTGGCTGTATCTCCTAGCACAATGAACTTCATCACACCTTCCTTCTGTACATGGTGGATTGTACCCCCAGTCTGTAAGCTGAAATAAGACCTTCCTCCCTTAAATTTTGTCACAGAATGTGTGTGTGTGTGTGTGTGTGTGTGTGTGTGTGTGTGTGTGTGTGTCACTGAGGAGGGGCATCTCCTCTTGTTATGGCTTGCATCTGAAGTACCTTCAGGTTTGTTATATGCTTGGTTCTCATACGGTAGTGCTGGTATGCAGGTTTGTGATGCCTTTAGGATGTTGGCTGTCAGAAACAGATCACTGGGAACTGCCCTTTGAGGCAATGTGGGCTGGCCTGCTTCCTCTGCTTCCCGCCCACATCAGATGGATATGGCTGCTCTAGCCACTTGCCTTCTCTCCTGGAATCAGCCTCACCTCCTTCCACACTTCCATGTCTCTGTCTGATGATGATGGGAGAAGCAACTGGTACACATCTCTGCCTTGCCCTGGAGTGAAACAGGGTATTAAGCCATCAAATCACGCTAGGAAATGTGGAGGGGTAGATCTGGGGTAGTTATTGATAGGGAAGTTCCCAGCATGGGTTCCTGACCCTCTCCCGACAAGTTCAGGCCTTGCCCCTGAAAGGTCTCCGTGGCTATGTCTCCGTGGAATGGTCCTGGGGCAGGGTGGGTGTAATTCATGGCTTCACTCGGGTTTCTGTAAATGGATCCCCTTTCTGGTTGCAGGCTTATAGTTCTGACATTCTAAGTAGCTCATTCTGGTTTAGGAGACAGAAATAATTTTCCTCTGAGTGAATCACTTGGCAGACATCAGTCCCACGTGGACACTGGAGGCCACGTAAGCTATGCTAGTCAGAGCTCTGCCAGGATAACAAAACACCCGAGATGATCGCCTTAAAAAGAAGAGAAGTTTATCTTGGCCTGGTTCTGGAGACATCTGTCTGTGGTTGGACCTGTTGCTCTGGGGCTTATGGTGAGGCTGCACATCATGGTGGGATCAGCTGGAGCCCAACCTGCCCACCTCATGGCATCTGAGAAGAAAAACAGCAAGGGAGGGACTGACACCCATATGCCCCTTTCAGGGACTGCCACCAGCAACCTGAGATGGCCGCTGGGCCCCACCTCTAAAAGCTCCAGCACTTCCCAGTGATACCGTGGACAGGGGGATCCCTCCCAACTTGAACCTCAGTCTTACTGTGTGCTTTGGGTATGGCAGATTGCCATTCCGTTTTGCCTCAGTTTCTCAATCTGTAAAATGAGGATAATGGCAGTTCCTGTTGTCTGGGGATCAGCAAAGAGTAAATGATGTCCCGAGTAAAGCTCCCGGGAGAGTGAGTGACACACAGTATGTGCTCAATAATTATTAGCCTTTGTTCGAGATGAAAACCCGAAAGAAAGCCGTCCTTCACCTTCCAGCTCACTTATGCTTTCAAGCTAGTGTCAGTTGCTTCGTTCAACTCTTTTAAAACATACTTTTCATCATATGTGGTTATTTGTGTGTGCTTGCCTGCACGCATGCCATGGTAAACTCACGGAGGTCAAAGGACAGCTTACAGAGGGTTGGTTTTCTTCCTTTCACCATGGGGGAGGGTCCTCAGGATTGAACTCAGGTCTTTCGAGTTTGTCAGGCGAGCACCTTCACCAGCTGAAGGTTGTTCACCTCACTGGTTCTCGTTATGCAACTCTAATAACTGCAAACATTCGGAGGCTGCCTAAGCAAGCTGCTGTGCGCTGAGGACTACACAGAGAGCTGAGTGGAGGGCCTGGCTGTCCGGGAAACCTGAGTCCAGTGGAAGCCATTACCCTAGGCACAGCCGCAGTACACAGATGCTTCCTGTGCATTCCCAAAGCTCTCCCTCAAACTTAGGAGGATGGGGGTCTTAGACAATCTCCATTCTTTATGCGCTGGGTAAGACTTTCAGCTTCTTGGACGTGACTTGGGTCCACAGTGCCATGCATTCTCTCCCCGTGACCGCTCACACTGCAACCCTGTATTGAAAGGCCATGCTGGGGCCTCTCCGAGGGCTGGCTTGTCGTTCTTTCTGGATCAGTTCCCCCTCTATACAGGTGGGCCCAGCCAGAGGGTCAGAACCAGGCCAGTGTGCCCACATGGTTTTACATTAATTACACTTGACACTCTTGGCTAGTATTCTCCCCAACCGGAAGGTGGCCTGGATCCCTGTAAAGGGGATTTCTGCCAGCATCGATGTGGGACCCCTGACCGGAGGCACAGCTTGTCTTGTGATGAACCAGGTCCTTTGATGTCACTTATAGCCATTTTTCCCCTCTGTTAGAAACCCTAGCTGTTCTTTTTTTTTTTTTACTATAAATTTTTTTTATTGAGAATAAGAAAAAAAAAGTTTCCGCCTCCTCCCAGCCTCCCATTTCCCTCCCCCTCCCCCACTGCCTAGGAAGGTGAACATCCAAACTGGCTAGGCTCCCACAAAGCCAGAACATGAAGTAAGATCAAAACCCCTTGCCATTGTCCTTGGCTTCTCAGCAGCCCTCATTGTTCGCCATGTGCAGAGAGTGTGGTTTTATCCCATGCTTTTTCAGTCACAGTCCAGCTGGCCTTGGTGAGCTCCCAATAGATCAGCCCCACTGTCTCACTGGGTGGGTGCACCCCTCGTGGTCCTAACTTCCTTGCTCATGTTCTTCCTCCTTCTGCTCTTCATTGGGACCTTGGGAGCTCAATCCAATGCTCCAGTGTGGGTCACTGTCTCTATCTCCATCCATCACCAGATGAAGGTTCTATGGTGATATGAAAGATATTTGTCAGTATTGCTGTAAAGGATAGGGTCAGTTCAGGTTCCCTATCCTCAGCTTCCCAAGGGACTAACTGGGGACATCGCCTTGGGCTCCTGGGAGCCACTCAAGGTTCAAGTCTCTTGCCAACACTAAGGTGGCTCCCTTAACTAAGATATGTGCTTCCCTGCTCCCCTATCCAACCTTCCTTTATCCCAATCTTCCTGTTTCCCCAAGTTCCCCCAATCCTCCCCTTCTTACTTTTCTCTCCCTCTCCCCCCTTATCCCCACCCCCCCCCACCCCCCAGATCCCAATTTTGTCCCCGGCAATTTTATCTACTTCCCTTAGGCAAGAGGATAACTATATGTTTTTTCTTGGGTTCTGTTCTTATGCTATATTGTGTGGTCTGTAGGTTGGTGGAGGAGAAAAAGACATCTAGAGTGGGTAAGACCAAAGGTGAGGGTGTTTACGTTTTTGTTTTGTTTTCAACAGAGATGTAATTTGGCTTGACCTCTGCCTACCAAGATAAGTACCAAAATGACACAGAGGCCCTGGGGAAGCTGTGAGCTGGGGATAAGTGATCAGCTAGTATCCCCAGAACTCTGGAGCTGCCTGGCTTCAGTTGTCTGATCAGATTGGAACCTCCCCTGGGTCTCTCTGGTGACTCCTTTATGGTAGGCTCACAGGCTAATTCCTGCTGGCCAAGGTCCAGTTCAGAGGGGCTAAGTGCTGGTGATGGAGAGTGTCCCCAGTCTGTCACTAGTCCACGCCGTACTGTTCCTGGCCCACCAGGAAGTTTCCTGACAATTTTGGGCCAGGAAAGTCCAAGTTTGGATGTGGGCAGTGACAGCTGTGTGTGACCCCCCCACCCTGGGAACTCTGGCCCCCGCACAGAAGTGTCTAATTATTGACACCTGCTCAGGATGTAGACCCCAGGTGGCCAGGCTGACAGATGTCGTTACTGGTGACTGAATGCTGGCAACACAGACAGAGGACACTGTGGATGAGGTCATGCTCCCTGGGTTTAAGTCTCAGCTCTGTCACAGCCAACTGGCTCCTTCCCTCTAGACCTTGTTATAGAAAAGATGAAGGTCCGGGCTGGGAGATGCTCAACAGGTAAAGGTGCTTGCCTAATAGATGTCCCAAGTTCTAGCCCTGGAACCCACAGGTGGAAAAAAAATAGCTGACTTCTGTTCTCTCTCTCTCTCTCTCTCTCTCTCTCTCTCTCTCTCTCACACACACACACACACACACATTTAATGAATGAATTAATGTAGTTTTAATTAAAAAAAATAAATGATATAGGGCACATTAGATCAGCCCCAGGTCGCCAGTGCCAGCAACCCGTGTGCCTTCAGATCCTACTTTGACAACAGAGAAGGGGGATTGCTTGTGGGGGGCCATTAAGTGAGTAGCTGTCTCAAAGGAGCATCTCGTGGACAGCCCTATGGTCATCACCACACACCCCGAAACAGGATCGCTGGCTTGCCACTGACCTGCCCATAAAGACCTTAAGTCCCCAAGAGTCCAGGAGCTTCCAACCAAGACCTTTTCTCAGAGCTTGCTAACCTGGTGACCTTGACTATGAGCACCTTGGAGGAGGCTCAGTCACCTGTGGCCACAGAGCCTGCTGGCTGCAAAGTCCCTCTCCTTTACAGAGGTCTCTTAAGGGTTCCCAATAGTCTCAGTACCATTCAGGAACATTTTAAAATGCAGATTCTGGATGCACCTGAACTTCAGACTCGGACGTCCTCGGAGAGCTTCCGAGAATCTATCGGGTAACACATGGTTCTGGGGCATGCCTTGCATGAGAGCCACTGCACCGGCTCACTCTGCCCACCACTGTTTGTGGGTCCAGCTTACAGTTCAACCCTCATCTTAGTGTTAAGACAATGCTACAGCCATGGAGGCACCTTTTAAACCCTCGCACCCCATGCCTGTCACAGCATTATCTTCTTGTCTTTGTCCCCTGGTGCACATAATGGTGCTTACCCAGAGGGCTTCACTTTGCACAGATGTCCTTGTGGTGTCTATTCTCCACTTAGGTTATTATTGGCTTCTCCAATGCTTCATAACCTTGGTGTCTGTCCCTTTAAACTCCCGTCAACTGTAGAGTACGCCCCACCATGACCTGCTTTACATCCTTGACCGTCCTGCCCTGTCACATTTGGCAACTTGTCACTTTTCACTATTGGACAAGTCACCTGCCTGCCCAGGGCAAGGTCAGCTTCTGGGGGCATTCTACGTGACCTCCTGTCAGCTCCACATCCAACCTTGCTCATAAGCTGGAGAGGCCATTGGCAAAACATTATTTAATGAAGGGGGTATTAAAATAGAAAGCCATCGGGAGCGGATCCTAAGTCCCCCGTGCAATCTGTCGGCTGGCCTGTCTCTGCCCTTCTTCTCCAGTTCCTTAACTCTTCTCATCTTACTCACAGGTGGCCTCAGCAGAAGGGGAGCCAGGGCTGGGGCTGGGGCTGGAGTCTTAGCTTCAGTGCCAGGCCTACCTTCTGGTCATTTCCTGAGCATCCTGGTCTCCCAGCAGGAAAGCCCCTCCTTCCTCTCCTGCTCCTGTTCTGACCCTAGCACTCCCCCACCCCAAACCCTTTGATGGACCTGTCTGCTCTCTAGTGGTAGGACCTTTTGTTTTCACAAGCCCAAGACTTAACTCTCCCATCCTAGGAACAAGGCTATTGTCTTCTAAATGATTTGGTTAGAATATAGACCTGGGCACTGATTCTGGGGGTGACCTGTGGGGTATCTTCATGCCTTTGTCACTCCTGCCAGCAGCAGTCTGCACATGTGACCTCTGAGCTGCTCCGTACTGCCCAAAAGACAAAATCCAAACTTCATGACTCATGTAATCTGACTCATGGATCACAGCCGCATCTCAGACACCTGAAAGGGTCAGGTCAATAGGGATATAATGGCTTGGCCAGGAAACAGGAAAGGCTTGGGCATGCAATAAGCCGAGAGAATGCTAATCTGATCAGTAGCATCCAATGTCAAGTTTCCGGGAAAGAGAAACAGTAGCTCCAGCTTCTGTTAGGGATTAAGCCCAAGTTCTTAAAACATATTAGACTCAGATCCGGGATTCCACCCCCATCCCCAGTACCCTGGAACTTGACACATTCCCCAATGTGTGTCAGCTGTACCTGAGTGACCACACTCCCACTGGCCTACTTTAATGTTCTTTTGCCTTCTCTGAGCTGTTTCCTCTGCTTGGGGCATCTCTTGCCCTACCTGGATGCCTCCTCCTTGTGACTTCAGACTCAGTCAGAAGGGTTGCTTCTTCCTGGAACGTTTCAGAGTTTACCAAGAAGATGCCTGGCCTAGGGCAGGGCCCGTGCTCAGGACAGCCCACCATTTGCCTCCCTTTTGAGAGCATCATGACAATTCAATGTGAAAATATCCCGAAAGTATACCCCAAGGAGCTTTTGAGAAATGCTGATGGCACACGTCTTTCAAGCTCTTAGCATAGTCAACCCATCCTGGGTTCGAGACCCTTTGTGTTGTTGTTGTTGCTGTTACTAATTGACTATGTATACAGTGTTCTGCCTGCATATATGCCTGCAATGCAGGCCAGAAGAGGGCACCTGAACACATTATAGATGGTTGTGAGCCACCATATGGTTGCTGGGAATTGAACTCATGACTTCTGGAAGAGCAGCCAGTGTTCTTAACCTCTGAGCCATCTCTCCAACCACTCTAGACCCTTCTTATGGATAAAGTAAGACAGGAAACAGCAGTTATCTTTAGTCATCTTCCCTTTTTGTGACTATGTGTGGTGTAGTGTGTGTGTGTGCGTGCATGTGTGTGCTTTGCTTTTCGTCTTTTTTCCAACCATGACAAGAGGAAAGGGTTAGAAGAAATCATCTCCGTGCTACCCTGGAGCAGCAGTCCAGCTTCTCTGCTCCCCTGGTGGCTGGGCTTGTATGAGAGAGAGCATGTATCTTTCTGGTGTTGCCAGACTGAACCTCAGCGTGCTGCACCTCACCCACCTGCCTCTTAATGTTGTAGACTATGGTAGCTGGTGACAGACTGTGTCCCACTCACAGCCAAAGCGGAAGTAGGCAGACTGGAAGCTGATGAGCCTCCTTTTCTCCTTAGAGATCTAGGGACCACAGCAAGGATCTCTGGAGTGTCCTGGCTGTCCTAGAGACTCAGACAGTCACCCTGGGTCTGTCCGCTCCCTGACCTGACTTGGAAACTGGCCTTTTGATCAGAGGCAAGTCAGGGCGTGCTTTCAGGCAGCAAACATGCACAGATAACTGCCGTGGAAATAGGGTATGATTGGTGAGTAACCCTGTAAGCCCTTCCTGGGCAGTATAGGGTCCAGGGGAAACTGAGGCCCAGTAAAATTAAGAGACTTCCCAGATATTATTCTGCCCCAGCGGCCATGAACCCAGAAAGAGGCTGGGGATGTGAATAATAGCTTGATTGTATCTAACTAAGGTTTTATTTTAGCTGAAGCACAAGGGCCACCTGTTTCCCTTTGGCTGCTGCCCCAGACCTCAGGCAGTACCAACAGCTCTGCAGCCTTGAACTTGAAGATGGCCCTGCCCTAGGCTCACCAGCCTATGGTCCTCCCTGGTCTTTGGGGAGTCCATGGCCCTGGCTTCTTTGCTTTCTCCAGACACATAGAATTTAGGGAGATGCCAGCAGTGAGAGTCCCCCTATCCGAGTGTAGTGGCCAGAGCTGCTGGTGGCAGCCGGTTCTGCAGATCTTCAGGGAGGTATACCTAGAGTGCCTTGTTTGCACACTGACCAGACACTGTCCGACTACACCTGCCTCTCATTTGGAGCTCTGGTCTAGAGTCATCAAGGTGGTGCCAGGAGAGAGTGCTGCCAACACTTCTCACAGAAATCTGGCCAACGGGCCTTTGGGGGTCTACTAGCTAGAGCTTCAGGTGGCAGGCTCAGTAGCGCTTCTTTCAGGTTCACAGGTGGCAGAGAGTGACAGTGGCCTAAAGTGATCGTTCCAGGGCAAGAGTGGTCTCTGGAATCTTTTCCCCATAATGGAAACCTGGCCTGTATTTGGAAAAGGTCCTGCGCAGTCCCCAACTGGCTACTGGTGCTGACTCAGCTGGCCAGCGTCTACCTCTTAATGTGTCCCATCCTGACCCCACCCACATCCACACCCCCCCCTCCCGGCCCACTCTCCTGCATCCTTTCAGCTCCCAAATGTGTTGTCCTCTTTTTTTAAAAAAAAACGGACAAAAAAAAAAAAAAACCTTTATTTTATGTGCATTGGTGTGAAGGTGTCAGATCCCCAGGAACTAGAGTTACAGATAATTGTGAACTGCTATATGGGTGCTGGGAATTGAACCCAGGTCCTCTGGAAGAGCAGTCAGTGTTCTTAAACACTAAGACATCTCTCCAGCCCATGTGTTGTCCTCTTTAGAAAACATCTGTGGGGGACAGGGGGAGGCTCAGTGAGTACAGTGCTTGTCACACAAGCATGGGGGCCTGAGTACTATCCACTGCCCTCAAATAAAACGCCAGGCATGGTGGCCAGTGCCGGGGAGGCAAAACAGGAAGGTATCTGCCACCTAGACTAATCAGCCAGTACCCGTTCTCAGTGAGAGACTCTTCAAGAAGCCAAGGAAGGTGATACTTGAGGGGCAACACCCGAGGCTGGCCTCTGGCTTACACATGCACACACGTGCGCATGCACACACAGGGGGGAATGAGAAGGGCAGCCTCCACTTCTCTTGCCATGCTGGGTTTGAGAAAAGGATCCCCAGACCTTCTTCTTTAGAAAGGGCAAGGAGTGGAGACTTCTCTGACATTCCAGAAGCATCCATGAGAACACCTCTATTACCAACATGACTTTGGAGGTGGCATTGGAGACCCAGTGGTGTCTCAGAGTCACAGGACCCATGGAGTTGAGTCGAAGAGAGAAGGTGCTGGACAGCTAGCTGTGCTGGCTTCTGAAGTTGAGCTGAGGTGGGTGTGCAGGCCCGGGGCACACCGATGCAGCCTATGGGAGTGGCTTAGTGTCCACCAAGTCCTTATACATTTTGTACTTGTTCAGTCTTTACTTCCCACCACCTGTGTGTGTGTGTGTGTGTGTGTGTGTGTGTGTGTGTGTGACTCTGCGTGTGTGCATACAGATAGGAGGAAGGGTGGCATGTGTAGTCTATTCTAACTCAAGATATTTTTAAGCTCGACTGAAGTCACTTAGTTTGGTTCTTGTGGCTGAAAAGGTCCCTGAAACATTTCAGCAAAATTATAACTTCTTAATTTAACTGCCTGTCACTTAACTTCTTTCCAGGTGGTTTCAGGTTGATGGGGAGTTTGACATTTGCACAAACATTTAGGAAGCCATATCTGTCACTTTGAAATAAGGATCTAAAGTACTTTTGCTCCAGGAAGCATGAGAGGCATTGTTCTTACGGTCCACTCCAAATCAAATTCCTCCCAGTCACAATCCAGATCCCTCTAAGCCAACTCCGTGACTCCCCTCCTGCCCCATCCCCTTCACTGCAGTGAGTTCGGCTTCTCTTGGGCACAGCTAAGGTGAAAGCATTTTCATGTTATTTTTCAGGGTTCTTTGAATAGTAGGTAGAAACCTTCGGGACCATCTTCATACATCTGCCCCACTCCTTTCCAAGGGCTTGGAAGGAGGGGGACAAACACACTCACATTCTTGATGTTTACCCCCATCTGTGACCTGGGGTCACCCCTGCTCCAGGAAGCCTCACACTAAAATGTTATGACATTCACCTGCTTGTTATATAATAGTTATGAGTCTAGACCTTGTAGTTCAAATTAGAAGTGCCTGGCATAGAGGGCTGTGCCATCCTGAACAACATGTGACGATCCCTCTGTGCCCTTAAGAAGAGGGGGAGAGGTGGGAGCTCCCCCTTTGAAACAGAAGCATGCCCTTATCCTCAAGCCGCTTGCTCTGCCAACTTTAATTGTTGCAGATCATCACCAGGCCCTGTGCCATGCTGGCAATGCATGCCCCTCCCCGCCCTGGAACAGATTCCAGGGAGCTCTGTGAGGACTACCTGGTGATGGTCTGATGTACAGAAACCCTTCCGGGAGGCCTCAGCACAGAAGTCATCATACAGGTTTTTTTTCTACCCTCTTGGAGAGGAGAGAAGGATGTCCAGAGAGAACCCTTCGGTCCAGGTTGTACATGGGGTCACCTATGATGGAGTGTTTAGAAGTCCCCAGCCACAGTCTGATATTTAACATGGGTGTCTCTCAAGCATGGCCTTACTGAGCACCTATGTGAGGTAAGAGCCATGTCAGTCTTATCTGGGAACAGCTGTAAAGAAAAACAAATGATTCCATAACTTGCTAGAGAGGGCAAGGACACCTTTGCTAAAGTACCATGAGAATGGAGTCTTGGGGTGGGGAAGGTGGTCGTGCTCAACTCTAAAGACTGCAGAGAAGTAGGAAATCCTAGCCAAAGAGCAGGGTAGGGAGAGTGAGTAAGAATCAGGGAGGATTCTGGCTCTGTCCATCAAAGGGGTTAGCTGGCAACCCCATCAGGTACGGAGGGGATCATATGGTGGTCTTGGAGACTCTGGCTCTATCAGTTCAGTAGGTTCTTCTTATTGTTGGATGGTAGAAGGAGAAACATACAAACCCAAAGTCAGGGCCTTGTCCAGAATGGGGGGTGGACACAATGCCACAGTGCCATGGAGGAGGCAGAAGAGATGAAGGACAGAAGGAAGAACCCTTTGTCTGGCCCTCCTGAGATGAGCAGCCTGACACTGTAAAAGACCCCTTTGTTGTTGGGATATGTGAGGGATGGCATTGGAGGACCTGCTGGCAAGTTCACATAGGAACTTCCAGAAGTCAATGAGGAGGTAGAGATAGAGAGCTAGCCACATGGGAGGTGTTGACATTGAAGGGGCATCTGCAGGCACAAGTGGACCATGAATTCCCCTACTCGCCAGGGGAAGACATGCAGTCATACTGGAAGAGGAAAGCAGCGACAATCCAAAGAGGAGCTTGCAAAGGTGGCCAGAGGGCGTAGCGACAGTGGCGCCTTGTAGACACCCGCTATGGCTTGAACAGGGGTGCCCTTGTGTGTTCCTGGTACAAGGTAGCCTGAAGTTGTCTGGTTGGGGTGAGTGAGTGTGTGGTACAAATGACCTCCCTGGTGGATGATCTGGCCATCTGTCCTCTAGGATCTGGCTGTGCTGGATGTAGTCCAGCCAGCCACTGTCCACATCCCTGCCCACCACAGGAAGCCCGTGGCCTCCTAGAGCATGTGTGGCAGGATGGAAGTGAACATGTAGGGAATTGGGCTGGCCATGGTGGTGCCTGCCTTCCATCCCAGCACTTCCTAGGCAGAGGCGGATGGATCTCTGGGTGCAGAACCAGCCCCGTCTATGCAGCAAGTTCCCAAGCCTGAAAGCCTTGTTAGAGAGTGGAGACTCTGACTTTCACTCTGGTTCTGTGTGTTGTACCTCTTTTGAGCCTCCATTGCATTTTCGAAGATGAAGAAATTACAGACTTAAGAGCACATAAAAAAAATAGAGTGAGGCTAGGGTTTTGTGAAGTGCTTGCTGCATTAGCATAAGGACCCTAGTTCACCCCTCCAGAATTACCCCCATTCTGCTCTTAGCCTAGAGCTCCGCCTGCTGCCTTCATCTCCCCCTTGAACCCTCTCCTGAGACCTGGTTCGTGATGTTCTTTTTGCTGTGGGTAAATGCCTTCACCAGCCAAACATGTTCTGTAATTACAACACCCTGGTGGCTAAGTATGTCACTGTGAGTATACATCATGCTAGAATCAGCAGTGTGGCCTGTGGCCATCACTGTTCTCATTGCCCCTTGTTTTGTTTTGTCTTGTTTTGTTTTGTCTGCAACATGCACTTCACAATGAGGGCAAGGCCTCTCTCACTAGCCAAAGCTGTCCCAAGTGCTGAAAGAATTCAGGAGCATCAGAAAGCAGCATTCCCACCCCCTAAGCATGTCTATTTAGTGGGGGAAGAAGTAGGTATTTCTGCTTCGGCAGTGAGTGAAGTACCAGGCTGCCTGCTCCTGGCTCTGGTTCGATTGGTTGGATGGTTCCAAGTTGGTGGTTTCTTCCAAAAGGGTGGATACCTTTTTGATACCTTGCTTTCCATAGTGCAGTTTTTAGACTGTGTGTTTGATTGCAATGCAGAATTGTAAGCACTCAGGGATGGCCTAGATACAGATGCCCCATGTAGCTTCTAACCTGCACACAGGCAGCTGCTATGTCCTATCATCAGGACATGGGTGTGGTCAGACGCCTCCATGACCAGTAAATAAATGTGCATTGACTTGAATCAGGATGATTTTGTGACTGTTCTTGGAGAGCTATGTGTGGCCAGGCACATGATTGCTGTGCAGGTTCCATGCCCGTGTGTGAGTGGGGCTGACATGAAAATGCCACATTTGTGGTCATGTAAGCGGCAGGCCACACAATGGGAGGATGACTAGACAAATGGCTCACAGGACTTATGTAACTCAAACCTGCTGCAGACAGCAGACGGGGCAGACCTTAAGACCACAACCCATGTCCAGAATGGGTTTCTAGGGCTCTGATAGCAATGGCTAGGTCTGCACCTGGTATTTAGACTGATACTTAGATATTGTATCACTTTGCCTTCCTTCTCAGAGTTGGTTTCTTATGAATCATTCCAGAAGAAAAAGCATGCTTCATATTTCTTTTGTAGAGAAGCCAGAGTTAGCATTAGGCACCTGCACTGCTGGAAACCAGAGCCTATGGTCCCAGAGGCAATAGTTTGTGTTTTCTACCAAGCTGTCCCCAAGTACCATAGATTCCACCAAGATCAAAGGTAGAGATTCCAACCTCCTTCCCCCCTTCCCTTCTCCAGCAAAGGGCATGGATAGAGTGCTAGCAACAAAAACTCGCTTACCATCCCAGAACCTGCTAAATGGCTGCGGAAGACTTGTCCTTGACACGCCCACTTTTTAGACTACTTGGCTCAGGCCAAACATTCTAAGCATCTAGCTGTATTTTGGTGCAGGAGATTGCTTTAGATCATAGTCCAGGGCACATCTCCTGGGATCTCCAGGGTCTGGTGTCCCAGATGACTAGTTGGACTAGAAACACATGGATAATGGCAGCAATTATAAAATTTCTGTCATTTTAGTCTATCAGTTTATTAAGATAGAAAAAGGACATGGAAGTGGGCTAGTGAGCTGCACAGACGCTCAAAGGCTCTGAGCCTCAAGAAGTTCTGATCCTTTGTAGGACATTTATATAGCACCAACCATCTCCAGAAGATCCTATAGGCTTTTCTTATGTATACTCTGTTTAGCTTCATGCAGCCCATGGCCATAAGGGTTTCTGATCTTTTTTCCAACTGGTTTCTTTTCTTATAAAATATGTATCTAAATTATTTTTTGAGAATTATGTATATGTATGCAATATGTTTTGATCAAATCCACCCTGACTCTCTCCCCACTACTCCTACCACCCCAGCATTTCCCCTCAAAATTTCATGTACACTTTCCATAACCCACTGAGTCCAGTTAACTACCAATATGTCAGGAGGGTAAGGCTATACACTGGGGCATGAGCAACTTACCTGGGGCCACATCCTAGAAGGAAATCCACTTCCCTCTCCTAGAAGCTAGGAACTGCCAATGGCGCCTCAGCTAAACTTGGTGGCAAGACCCCATTGCTGAGGACAGCGCCCCCTTGCATCGTATGCCACAAAGAGATCTCATGAATGCAAAGAGGCCACATGAACAGAGCCGGGGAGGCAGAAGTCAGAGGTCAGGCCTGACTGGATGTGACTGCAGAAGTCTGGGTAGTATCTTGTACGATCCACATCAACTCAGCCGGGAATGTTAGCATCACAGCTCCTCATTCATGGTAAAACACAGGGAAAGTCTGCCTTTCCCAATTCTGTGTACACCGTGGCTACAAAAGTTATCTTTCAGCACAGGATAGTTGAAAGGCTCCCTGAAGCCGAGAGGAAAACACATCTGCCTACTCCATATTCTCTCCAGCTTCTTTTTGCCCAACCTGCTGGAAGAATGCTAAGGTCTGAGACTGTGGACAGCCCACTCTTTGCAGTTTCGGAGGCAATAAAATAAACCAAGAACAAGGCGGACTGAAGCATGCAACCCCAAGCTGACGTTTGGCAGGGCATTTCACAGAGTCCTGTTTCTGTCCGTCTTTACATGGCTTTCCATGTGGGCATGCTCAAGTGGATGCTGACTTGTCCACACTGCTCTTCAGGGTTCCATCGGAAGCATCTGTCTCTGTGTGGCTCTGCGTCCTTGACACATGCACACACGCCCCAGAAGGAAGCCCACATATACATCTCCAGTGCATGCTTCAGAGGCGTCCCTTCCTCCACTCCTGAGCCACCTCCCTGCCCTGTAGTCTACACCAAGTGGCAGGAGACACCACTTCTCAAAGACAGAGATGCAAGCTGTTCAGTGAGTTCTCATTTCCCCACGTGTGGAGCTTCAGTGCAGAAGGGGCAGTCTCACCGACGGGAAATGCCCCTAGAGGAAACCCAGAAATGTGGTGGAGGGAAACAGCATTGAGATGGGCTTTTAAGACCATGTTGACATCTTGCTTTGTGGTCCCCTGAGCACATCCTGGCTGTTGATGCTCTTCAGGATGGTACAGATGGTGGCGGGCTCTGCAGGGGAAGGACTTCAGGTAAAGCCTGGAATTTGTACCAAGATAATGCTAACACATTTGTTGAATGCCCTTTGTTCTTTACTAAGAGGTGCCACCTTCGAAACATTTTTTATTAGTCTGGCATGGTGGCACATGCCTTTTACCCCAGCACTTGGGAGGCAGAAGCAGGCATGGGTTCAAGGCTAGTCTGGTCTACACAGGCTATATAGAGAACCTTGGCTCTATATCGTGAGGCTCTTCTAGAAAAGGAAATAAATGTTCCTAGTACCTTTTTATTTGTTCTATTTACTTCTGTTTTGTTTGTTTCTTCATACAGTAGTGCTTTATTTAGAGCCTCAGTTTGAGCTGCATGGTTACAGCTGGTTTCTGTTTTAGCAACAGTGACCTCACTGACCCATTGGCATGTGTGTTACCTTTATCCCTGGCTCACCCTTCCCCTCCACCGTGTACTTCTCTGGCCATGCTGTGTTTTTAGAAGCCCCCTCTGATGTTTATGGAATAAATATTAGGTATAGACAAACCAAGGGTCCAAATTATTAGAACCTTCTCTCCTTCCATATTACTCCTCTGGGACGAAATATGGATCCTGATACTTTATAGGAGCTACATGAATATTCCTTGGGTTGAAACCATTTGCCAGGAAAACCAGAGGACAACTGACCTGCAAAGCTTAGGGTTCAGAGGGCAGGACTGTGGTGGGTAAGATCAGCCCAGCTCATCCATCACGAGGGAGCACTACAGAGGCTGCTGGGGCTGGGACCCTTTCCTGGCACCCTTGGCTGAACCAGGCTTCAGCGGGCTCTCTAGGGGTGCCCTGGGGACAGAGCCCTGTCTTCTCCAAGTTTTCATCCAGGATGGGAGCTAGAAGCAGGCTAGCACACCCGTGGAAAGCTCTAAGCTCAAACACTCTGCCAGAGAGAATTACTGCATCGTCTCCATACTGTTCCATACTCTCTTGCTTTAGATTCCCATTTTAAAATGTGCCACATTGTACAGGAAGATGTTTGTGATGTGTTGAGGATCTGGATGGGATATTAATGCAGAAAAACTCTCTTGAATATAATACTGTGTTTTTCCTGGTCTTTAGGACTTTTTATTCCTGTTGTTCTAAATTAACAGAAGAAGTAGGGGAAAAAAGACAGAGAAACAAGGCCGTTGTCACAGTGCTCCGACAGGCAGAGTAGGCAGAAGCCTCTGCTCCTTCTTGAGTTAACTCTGACCTTTGCCTCAGCATTAGCCTGCTAGGCAGAGCCGACTGGGCTCAAAGAAGCCTGGCAATAATGCTGTGCTTCCGCCCAAAGAAAACGAATCTTTTAAGTTTGGAATAAAAATCTACTTTTTGGAGGCTCTTAAAAAATGTGAGTCTCAGCCTAGGACTGAAGCTCAGTTGTTGGAGTGCTTGCCTAGCAGACGTGGAGCCCTGCATTCCATCCCCAGCACCATGTAAACCAGGTGCGGTGGTACACACGGTGGTGTGCACTTATAGTCCCAGCCTTCAGAGTCCAAGGTTATCTTCAGCTAGGTAGCAAAGTCAAGGTCAGCCCCAGATACATGAGACCCTGTTACAAGAAAAAATAAATGTCTTCACTGACCATAGAGCCAACCTCATTGACTGTCCTCACTGTCTTCCAGTGCAGCACCCCACCCCGGCCAAATCCAAGAAGCTGGGTTCCTTTCTCTCAACCCACAGGAGGTTCTTACAGTGTTCTGGTGGGTAGGCAGTCCACACGCGTGTGAAAGGTCTGGCTGTTCTCTCCGACGTCTGTCATAGGGACTGTTTTCTTCACAGTGAAGGAACTAGCTGCTGGCTTTTGGCTTCACTCACCTGCCCTCATGTTGCTTTAGTGCAAGGGAACAAGTTGCCATTTCAACAAAGGACTCTCCCCAAGGGCAGCAGCGAGGGTTCCCTGGAGCCACTGTTTCAGGAAACACCCCTTTCTCCCCAGGGTCCTCAGATCCTTTGCACCCCAGGTCACTCACTGGGATTCCTTTGCCCTGAGTCAATCCAACTTGACAATGGCATCAGCAGGAAAGTGGTACCCAGCCCCAGAGAGGGCTCCTCTGCCTATGCAGTGTCATGCCCCTGCCTCGGTGCTGTGGAGATGCTGCCTGCTGCCAGCAACTCCTCACCAGCTGCACAGCCAAAAATAATTCCTCAGCTGCACAGGGCTGATCTTTCCGCTCCCCTTCTCCTCAGAAGCGAGAGTCCAGCAGCCTGCCAGCTGGAACTGGAGACTGGGTTTTTTCCACCCAGCTGAAAGGAAATGCGGTGTAGGGTTTTTTTTTTCCTCCCCTTTTCTTTCTTTTTCTTTTCTTTCTTTTTTTTTAACCTTATTATGTCAAAGGAGTTGTCTTGTTCTTAAGGGCAAAAAATATCACCATTCCTTCTAAATCCACTTTGAAAATAGCGTTGAGAAGGGAAGGGCTGCATCAAGCTTTTTCTGGCTCCTGGCAGAGGCACCTATCAGGGGAGGCAGATGCAGCCCCGCTTGAGTGGAGGGACCGCTCTGGGAAGAAGCCCGAGGCTGGAGTTGGGCTCAGCGGATCTGCTGCCAGCCTTGGATTGATAAAGTGCCTATTTGCACAGAGGACAGGAGCAGCTGCCTAAACTGTGGAATTTTCCAAGGGCTGCAGAACTTTAAAAGCCGAGTTTGAAGTCATGCAATCCTTTATTTAGCAAATATTTATCGGCACCTGCTGTGTGCCAGGTTCCGGCTGGGGCTGTCAAGGTGAAAAGAGGACAGTCCCTGTCCTCAAGTGCCTCCTATCCAGGGGAAGGAATGGACAAACCCGAGAGGAGAGGCATGCAAGATCCCCTGGGCGCAGTGTTTCGTAGGGGTCTCCACCCACTACGGCGCGTAAGAGGTGGTGATGGTGGGATTGAGCTGGTTGCGAGGCCAGATAGCAGGACTGGTCATCAGGGTCGCTATTGGGCCAATAAACTACAGCACGTAGGGAGGACACAGCTTTGCTTCTAATGCACAGGACTGGCAACAATCCGGAGCCATCACCGAGGAGGTGACAACTGAGCTGCTCTGGAAACGAAGGGTGGAGTAGGGGTGTGAGGGCTCTCCTGACCAGGGAGATGATGGGTGGAGGCATGAGGATTATAATAGGAACCAGAAACTGCGGGGTCTGGAAAAGTGTGTGTGTGTGTGTGTGTGTGTGTGTGTGTGTGTGTGTGTTGAGACTGTCACATTACATTACAGGATCTCTCTGCAGGAGGGGCAAAGGCTGGCCTGGCCTGGCAGAGCTGGGACAAGGTAAGAAATGGTCACAACCTCTCCAGAGGAGAGGGAAGGAGGCCATGAGCAATAAATCAGAGATAGGGTCTTGAGATCTCCATGATATAGAGCCAATTAAGCTGTGTACACGCATGTTCTTGTATGTAGGTGTGTGTGTGTGTGTGTGTGTGTGTGTGTGTATGTGGTGAGTGAGCAAGGCTGGAGCTGAGAATATCGAGGTTTCCACGGCGTCGCTGACGAAAGGGCAAACAGAGGAGTGGGAACAGATGTGTGGGAAGAAATCTGTGGATCCATGCTGAGTCTGAACCCTATACTTGCTTTAGGGGCCTACACCCTGCCGGCCATGAAGTCCAGTTGAGAAATGTCCAGGATGAACCGTTACCACCCTGTCGAGGGGGTCGCGTTGCTGAGATGGCAGTGATGTGAGGAGAAGGCTTAGGGGGCACCTTTAGGAGGGCACGCCTCAAATGTGTGGTTAGTCGCTTTCCACAAGGGTGTTGTGTTCCCGTGGCAATAGGCCTGGGGTGGCTATTTCGGCTCCACTCTCAGAGGCTACAGTGCATGCCAGCAGCTGAACCGGGTTCATCAGTAGCAGTGGGAGCTCTTCACATCCGAGAGTTCACAAAGCAAAGTAGGCTGGAAGCAGGTTGGGGCTATAACCTTCAAAAGCTCACACTCGGTGAGCTGCCTTCTCCTGCCAAGGCTTGCCGCATTCCAGAAGTGCCACAGCCTGCCAAAACAGCACCCCAAGCTGGGGACTGAAAGTTCAAACACACAAGCCTATAGGGGACAGGTCACAGTGGACCCATGACAGGCGGTCATGGGGAAAGGTTGGTATCTTCAGTAGATGCTGCTGGGATGGTTGGGCACGCAGCTCTGAGAGGGGAGGTGTGCGCAGAGTCTTGAGTCCTTCCTTCCTTACACTATTCTACAGCAGGCTCAAAGCGAGTCACAAACCTAGACCAAGAGCTGAAGCAGAGGACGTTTTAGGAAAGACACACAGGAAAATCTCCATTGGGTTTTCAGTGGATTTAGTGCAATTCTACACTGGTTTCTGGACTGTGGTACGCAAAGCACAGACAGTTCGAGACAAGGGAATAAATTGGACATCATGAAATGGAGAACTTAAGTGCATCAAAGAGTGATCAGGAGCGTGAAAAGACAACCCACCACACTGGTAAAGGTTTTCCTCTCTTTTTTTTTTTTCTTCAAGGCAGGGTGTCTCTGTGTAGTCCTGGCTGTCCTGGAGTTCACCCTGTAGAACAGATCATGCCTTAAACTCAGAGATCCACCTGTCTCTGCCTTCTGAATGCTGGTATTAAAGGCATGTGCCACTACCCCCCAGCTGTAAAAGGGGTTTGAAGTCATATGTCTGGTAAGGAATTAGTCTCCAGGTTATAGAGAAAGCCCCTCCCCCCCCACAAGAAAACTACAAATAATCCATTTCAAAATTGGGCCGTGGCTGGAGTATGGGTCAGCAGCAGAGCCCTGTCCTGTGTCTCCAGGTATCCAGGGTCAGTCCTCGTCACTGAGAAGGGAAGAAAGGAAAATGAAAAATGTTATAGACCAGTGAAGATATAAATTACCTGATAAGCCCATAAGAGAACCTGCTTATTAAAAATGAAAAAGTGGAAATCAAAATGACGGGGAAGTGCTCATAGCCTCAAGGACGGATGGTGTTTGTAGAAGATAGTGGATTAGAAGTGTTGGGAGGAGGTGAAGCTCTCAGACACTGCATACCGTGATGGCAATATAAGAAGGCACTCCCCTCTGTTCGGTGGTTCCTCAAAAAGTAAAAGCATAGAGTTCCTGCATCTCACTATTGTTCAGATGGTCACTCTGGGTTGGACATAATGGTCACCATCTTGAATCTGGAGCAGCTGTGCTCTCCAGCATGAGGGTCCTTGGGTTGTTGGGCCAATTAACCTCCTCTCCTGAAGAGACTCATGATATTCTCACCAGGTCCCTCAACTCCCATGTAACTGCCTTTGTTTCTTTTCTGATTTTATGATAAAAATATCCTGACTAAGATAGAAAGGATTCATTTGGCTCACAGCTCCAGAGTATAGTTCATCACTGTGGGGAAATCAAGACGGCAGGAACTTGAAGCAGCTAGTCAGATTATATCCACAGTCAAGAGCAAGAAAACAATGAATTAAGGCTTGTCGGTGTTAAGCTAGCTTTCCCCCTTTTTATTCAGTCCAAGACCCCAAGCCTAGGGAATGATGCTGCCCACAGTGAGCACTCACACCAATTAACATAATTAAGATAATCTCTCACAGATGTTCTCAGAGGCCCTTCTCCTAGTTGATTCTTGATGTTGCCAACTTGACAACCATCATGAAGAGATAAACAGTTGAGTGGGGAACTCTTCTATAGTGCCACCACCTATAAGCTGCCCATGGGATGCTTCAGTGGTATAGCTGCCTGCAATCACCCATGTTCAATAAACACATTGGTTCACCAAGATGGAGTAGGATGGAATCCTTTCTTATATCCTGTTGTTGGCCTCTCTATTTGGAATGAATAGACATTTCTTAAATGGTCTCCCCAAGAAATGTCATAGGACACAAAGCATTTCAACTCCTAGATGTCTATCCAAAGGAATTGGACGTGGGAACTCGAACATTGGTACAGTGAGATTCTCGGGGCACAGGTGACAGGTATAGCATGACAGGTATATAGGTGTACGATGACCCACATATTGTCATTCACAACAGTCAAAAGAGCAATGACCCAACTGTCCATTAATGATGAGCATATGGGCAAAAGTAGCTGTGGCCTACATGTGCAATGGAGCAATATTCAGCCTGAAAAGGAATGAGATTTAAATACATGCTGTAATGAGCGACCCATGTAGTCATGATACAAAATGAAACAAGCCAAATACAAAAGGGCCATCATACAATCCAGCCACCGGGAGTTGGGATAGGCAGATTTCATTGAGACAGAAAGTGGAATTGAGGTTCCAGGGGCTGTGGAACAGGTGGGGGATTCATTGCTTAATGGGTAGAGTTTCTGTTTGGGATGATGGGAGGGTTCTGGAAACGGTGGTGGTGATGTCTGCACAAAGTGGGAATGTATTGGATCTCACACTTACATGATTCAAAAGGGCACCATTACGTGAAGTAAAGAAGAAGACAGGGCAGACCTTGAGCATGGAAGGCCCTTGCTCAGACCCACTGGCTGTCCCATCTGGAGCTCGTCCCAAGCTTGGCTGTAGCTGGGGGCTGCTTTCCACTTTCTCCATGACTCGGTTACCTCGGCTGTACTAGGCTTAATTCCTTCCGATTCCTAAGCATTTAGCTGATATTGAGTTGCCCCTAAACTGAGGAAGAAGCCCGTATGGAAGTCATTCTCAACTGTCCTAATGCCACGACCCTTAAATACAGTTCCTCATATTGTGGTGAACCCCAACGTAAAATTGCTTTCATTGCTGCTCCATACCTGTAATTTTGCTACTGTCGAATGGTAATGTAACTATCTGATATGTGATCCCCCAAAGGGGTCGTGACCCACAGGTTGAGAACTACTGCCTTATGGAATGCACCTCTCTTCACCAGGTTCTCAGGGTCCCATCAGGGCATGGGGGAGGGCCTTGAGAGTCCTCTGGAGCTGTAGGCAGCTGCAACATTGGTGGGCTTCTTGTAATCAGCAGCTCTTTCTGGGTAGAAAGTCTGCCCTGCGCATGGAGCTTCCTCTTGGCATGCTCTTCCCTGAGGTGGAAAATCATGAGAGTTCCCAACCTCATTCCAAGTGAGCAACTGTATAATATCCTCACTATGTGCTAACCCATAGCGTAGGTTGCTCAGTGGAAGCAACTGGAAGCCTATATTGTTCATTTCCAAATGTGGTGGCTAGCTTTGGAGACAGGCACAACAAAAGCAGCAAAGCATCAGCAACAGAAAGCCTGTCCCAGCATAGACATGGCCATGCTGGGGAAATGGCCTGCGCACCAGATGCTTAGTTGCAAGTGGCCAATGAGCTCTCGGGAGAGTATGTTTCCTTTTGTAATACAGAGCGCCAAGGAATTTTCCAATCTCAGGGTTTAAAACATAAATTTTTCCCCTGCCCATAGCCCTGGCAATAGGTCGTGAGCCTGCTTCCTCCAGCTCTTTAGAAGGGTTTCTGAGGATTTGAAGAAAACATCATATCTACTCAAGTCTTTGGCCGTAGAACCCACATCCAAACACGTTTTGGTTCACAGAGTGAGGTCAAGTATCCGGAAGGAAGATGGCTCCAGAACAACCAGACAATATGTCACCAGGTCTGCATGGATGTTGGGTACTCACGTGAAGCCGAGATTCTTGCTGGCCAGCCCCTTTGAATGAGAAGCCATAGGTGTGAATGTTCCGGAGCTGTTCGGGAAAGGTGCTGGAAACTTGGCACCCAGGATGAAAGGAACAGTGACCACAGTATGGAGAGGAAGCAGATGCATGGAGTTTAGAGTTCCGATGTCACTGTATGACATCCCTAAGTGGTATACCCAATCACAAGGGCCAATCTTATGGCCCCCTGAGAGAGGGAGAGTACCCAACAGGCCTCTGCTGAACCAACTGGATACAGGGATGCTGGACTCCCTGCTCCTGCAGAAGGGCCCCATGGACCCTGTGGCTGCTGAGGTGATCCAGATCCAGAGGAAGCTAAGAGGACCCAGGCAGGTGGCACCTCTAATGTGGTTGTAGTTGTTCCTGCCTGGCATGTGGGCTTTGAACTGGGCTGTCACCTTCAAAGGGCAGGCCAGCCATCAGATGGCCCTGAAAAGCCAGAGGTCACAGCATATATCCCATGTTCTGGTAGCCTCAGTATGTACCAGGGGACCCCGTGTGTCCTCCCAACTACAGGCACTCACTGAGGTCCAACAAATTTAGGATATGCTGGGACACAGATGTGAAGAAGTAACAGCAGATGTCTGGGCCTAAGCCCTGTGACCCTTTGAGTCCCTGTACTCCTGTCTGGGGAAGAGGTATAAAAGCCACACCTACTACTGACACCGGTTTCGGGGTTGGCAGAAGCAGAGCAGGCAATGCCCATGAGCCATGGCTATCAGGAACACATAAAGACTTGGTGGCTGGCGAAAGCATGACAGATGGTGGTGTATATAACCCACTTGGAAAGATCGCTCGCTAAAAGTCGTTACAGTATTAAAGTTCTTTATTTTATGCCGATGAAATGAACGTCATTTACCTAAAGAGAAAAGCCCAGATACTTTGGAAGATCAACCCCTCCCCCTACCCACCCACCCAGGGTAGACCACTTAGGTGCCACACACACAGAGACACCCTTTCCTATAGAGTCAGGAGGATGCCCAGGGCCATTTCTTTCATGCAGTGACACTTAGGGTGTTCCCCACAGGAGGTCTTAGGCTGTCCCCAGGATCATTCTGGAATTTCTCCTTCCCCACAGGGAATCCTACCGTCTCTTCTGCCCATGAAAGTGACTGCAGGCTGGAACCCGTATTCAGGGAGGCAGGAAGTGGTGGTGAGCACCCTGCCTGTGTGGAAAGTAAGGACCAGGGTCCTCTCACTGCCTTCCTCCATACCGGGCACACAGTTGGCACTCCTGTGGGCCCGGCAGCATGCCCAGCTCCAGGCCACCACAAAGCACCCCCCCACCTCCGATCTGCCGTCAGCAGCTGTTTCTGACAGGTGTCCCGCTCTCTACTGCAGATGGTGACCAAAATGGGCCCGTTGGCAGGCAGCACATGGTGCCGCCCCCTGCACACGCTCATGCGCTCGCTGACACACAGATCGGCCTGTTTGAGGTGCCTTGCCTCTGGCTGCAGATGCAGCCAGGCTCCTCTCGGAACCCTGTAGGGTTCTGGGACACCTCTACCCCCGCCAATCTCAGTCTGGGATCCTTCAGATTTGACAGACTGTGAATCTAGTGGGTCCTTGCTCCGGGCCAGTCTGACTCATTCTCTTTCATAGTAGTGGAATGGTGTGTGGTTCTTTCCTTGTGCGTCTGATAACAGCACAAGTCTGAATTTCTGGAGCTTAGCCCAGTGAGGCTACATAGGTTGAGCTACAGGGACCCCAAGGCTCCAGATGAAGAGGTAGGACCACTCTTGGCTCCTTCTATCTGTTTTCCTGAGTGGGGTCTGTGTACATAAGACACACAAGGCTTCTGGGGGCTACTTCCCTGGTGAGATGAGTTGGAATCTGGTCTCTTGGTAAAATAAGATATGGTAATTCCCACAGCTTAGATGGGGGTGCAGGAGGAGAAGGGGGGTCAGGAGGGAAGGCGGCTGCCCTTCTGATGTCCTCTTTCCTGTTGCCTGTCTGCACCTTAAGGAGAGAGATGTCTCAGGGCATCGCCAGGACTCAGCTTTTCTGCCCGCAGCTCTACAGGGCCCCGCCTGCCCCCTGTTTGGTCTGTTCATTCCAAACACTGAGCTAGCCAAGGCTGCCAGATGAGAGTGACATCTGGCTGAGACCATGGCCAAGTCTCTGCTGCTCTGTCCCTGGCAGGCAAGAGCTATGTTCCCAGTGCCAGATTCTCAAAGTGGGAGACAGGGAGATGGGGGCAGAATAAAGCTTCGTGCTCCTCGCCCAGCCATTTCTCGTCTTCCCTCCATGATACTTCAGTTGCTTCTTTGATTCCGTTGGACTCTGGAGAGTTGGGGAGTAAAATATGTCCTCCAGAGTGCTGGGGGTGGATACCGAAGAAGCGTGCGCACATACCACACGCACAGGCACATATACTGTGGACCACAAAGCACAGAGGATGCTGGGAGTTGTTCACTGAGGGTACCCTGCAAAGACCCTCTGTGGTGAGGCACCTGGAGTGACCTGAATAGGACCCGAATGTCACACAATAGGCACCTATGCTGTCTCCGGCTTCCCCAGTACAAGGTCAGCCAGCCTCTCCTTCCTGTGACTCTCTATGGAGCGACAGTCTGGTGCCTGCGAGCCAGGCTAGAGCTAGCAACAGGAACATCCCCTGTATCCTGCTCAACAGGCGAGATGGTGCGTCCATCCAGAGACAACAAGAGAAAGTCTAATGCTGATGGCCCAGTGTGGTCTTCAGTCGTGGTGGCAGCTTGTTGGCTGGGTGACCTTGGGCAAGCTGCTGGCCCTCTCTGGGATTCTATTATTCATGTGGAAAATAAGAGCAGCCACTTGTAGTGTTTTATGAGCGTAAGGAACACCTCTAAGGGGAATATCGTCATTTTAGAAGTGAGCCAAGTCAAGGGTGGAAAGGCTGAGGGACTTGGCCAGGGTCCTGTAAGTAGGTAAGGTACTATCAGGAAAAGGGGTTCGGGAGTCCCCAGAGAAACAACTTTCAGTCCTCCGAGGGCTGGGGAAGCATGGCTCAAGGCACCTGGATGCCCCTCTTCAGCACTCCCGCTAAGTACTTCTCACATTTCCAGCTCTCTTGACACCCCGTGACACCTCAGAACACCCTCAAGCATAGATGACAGAGTAGTCTTTTCATCTGTGAGCCACGTCCCCCTTCCCCCCCGTTTCTCTGTTTCCTATTTTGACTTCTCTGAAGTATGCAGGGATTTTCTTTCTCTCTGTAAAATCCATAGTCCAGGCTGCTTCCCTGCTACCCGCGTGAAACCCATGGACTGGAGAAACTGTGCTGAGTCCCGGTGGAGCTGGGCTCCAGTTGTGTGTGTGTCCTTGAACAGAGGACAAAGAAGAGTTCTGTACTTCAAAGAGCAGAGGAGGATGAGGAACCCTGGGCCTCCACAGTTAGGCTTCATCAGGTCCCTGTGTCTACAGGCAGAGGTCGAGGACCCAATTTACAGAGGTAGCATGAATCAGCAAGACCAGCTTAAGGTGATGGACAGACAGGCAAAGGCAGGCAGTGACTGGAGCCTGGCAGTGTGGGTTAGGCTGAGGTAGGGCTCAATAATTACAAAGTAAGCAGGGCAGTGGACAGTAGAGAGCCAGGGCTCTCAAAGTGCAGCATTGGTCTCCTCAACCCCGGCACCAGCTTGCTGATTCTAGGCCTTGTCTTTCAGAAGGCCAGGATGTGTGTGGTGGGTGTGGGGGGGGGGAGTTAGTAGGCATAAATGGAGACGGTCCTTCCAGGCCTTGTGCAGATTCTCTCCGGCACTGTCTGTTCTCTGGCATCCAGAATGCATGTGGCTGAAGCAGAACTCTTGGGCAGGTGACCCCAGCGCACCCCTAATCTGGATGACACATGGGAATCAGGTCACTCATTTGGGTGGGACAGAGCTAAAGCTAGGCTCTTGATTCTCCCACCTGCTCGGGCACAATCCATTGCTCACAATTCCCTTGGTGTGGCAGTCCATGGGCTCAGAAAGACCATAGCATCATGGGCTGTCTGGAGACTGCTGCCAGAACTGAATCCCCAGAATATCTTCCTTTAAACACATGATTTAATTTCTTAGGGGGTGGGGGGGGCAGGGAGTAACCCTGAGAGGAAAACTTCTCTTGCCCCTTTACAGGAGAGAAAGTGGGTCTCAAGGTCAGGTGCCCAAGGCTACGTGGTTTGGCCAAGCTCAGGCTGGCTCAAAAGCAGCCTCTGTCCACTTGAGCACTGCCGAGGATGGGATAGGGAATTTTTGACACCTACAGATACACAGCGTCTCTGAAACGCATCATGCCTTCGCAAGAACTCTAACGAACACGGGTTTTATTGTCTTAGCCGGAAGGCATACCAATTATATGCAAATGATGTAATTAGCTTCTGTTCTAGCTCTCTTCTCTGAAGGGATTTCCAGTTCTTCTGAACACTGAAGAAAACAACAATTCTGTTTTGTCAAAGAACACTCGTTGCCTGTTTTGAGTTCTCGCCCCTAATACACGCTTTCTTCCTCCCTCCCTCCCTCCCTCCCTCCCTCCCTCCCTCCCTCCCTCCCTCCATTCCAAATTCTCTCCTTCCTTCTCTCCCCTTTCCTCCTCTCAAAAAAAATTAAATTAAGATTAAATTTTTTACAAAAAATCTAGAGTCTAGGCAGATGGCTCAGTAGTAAAGGTGCTTGCCATGCAAGCTGGAAGGCCTGAGTTTGCTACCCGGAGCCATGCAAAGAGCCAGGCATGGTGGCACACTCTTACAATAGCAGTCTGGGAAGGCGGAGCCAGGAGGGGCCCTGGGTTTACTGACCAGCCTGCACAGCCTACTAGGCGGACTCTGGGTTTAGGGAGAGACCTGTCTCAAAACTGAGAGAACAGAGGAAAATGGCTGTCACCAACCACCAGCCTCCACAAAAGAGGCTCACGAACACATTAGCATAGCTATGTACACCCAGAGAAATGGAAATATAAGTAAAAGTAAATCCCCCATACTTCATTGCTGAGAAGCCTAGACAGACAGCAGGAGACCTAGGTATCCGACCTCCACACATGCTTTCCGAATCTTCTAGTGAGGTCTGTATGGGGAGGATGTTATTGTCTAAAGCAGAGAGCAGCAGCCACAGCCTCACAATCTTGCAGACAAACAGGCGTGCTCTGCGCGTTCACGCCAGGGACCGCGCATTCACAGGGGCGCCGCCCGCCCACGCCACTGGCCTCAGCTTTCCGAGAGACCGACCAAGCTGCTGATGGTCATCTTCTTTCTCAGCCGTGCCGAGATCGGAAGCCCAGCAGCTGTACATCTTAAATGTGTTTTCTCTTATCGCTCACGTATTAATTGACAGTCCTATTTTTGGTTTCCTTGGGTAATGATTTAGAGGTCCAAGCCTTTCATTCTGGGCCCTGGCCAGTGCAGTGTAAAGTTATTCCAATCACAGCTCATGGGGGAATCTCTGCATGCAAGCTGGCCAGGCTGTTGCGATGGGCAGATGGACCCTCGCCCAGGGCAGAGGAAGTCTCAAGGGAGGTTTTAATTCCTTCATATGGAAACGAGCACATTTTTTTTGTCTCAATCAGTGAATTTAAAAAAAAAATTAAGGGACCAAGTTTCATTTTTTTATTTTAGCTTGGCATAGGAGAATGTTAAGAAGTTGCAATTGCTTTTCACGCACATTGCCACTGAAAGTTGATTCTGTGTGTTCCAGAATATTTCCCCAGCAGTTCTGCAGATAGGGAATTGTAGCACCATTAAATAAAGCATGTATCAGCACCTCTGGGCAGGGGTGTGTATGCACTGTACCCTGCATGATTTTCTCTGAACTTGGTCTTCACTGCGTTCCGTATCTGCTGTACAGAAATGCCGCCTGAAGACTGCACAGGCCTTTCAGCCTTCTGATGGAGGCTGCGTTCCTCAGAGCACAGACATCTTAGACAATGACCGTGCTTAGCAACATTTTGACTCTTCATGAAGGAGAAATTTACTGGTAACAATAAACAGACTTTATAAAAAAATAATGGCATAGTTTTTGATAACTTATGGAAACATGTGTTTGGTTTTCCACTCAAAAATTCTCAAGTATATCTTAATTAAATCTCTAACCCACACCTATTAAAAAAAACAAGTTTCTGAGTTTCTGGGACTATAAATTGGTCAAGTCTGGTTCCCTGACATTATGAGTATAGTTGAAGAGGGACAGAAAAAATTTCCCCCTCTCCTCCCCCCCCTCTCTCTGTGTGTGTGTGTGTGTCCATTTCTGTGTGTGTGTTTGTGTGCATGTAGGCAGATAGATGTATATACAGATAGAGATTTTATGCACAACAGAAACATTGTATTGTAGCTATAGAAGCAGGGAGCTCGATAGGACCGTACTAGAGTCTTCGGGCCAGATGTTATGCATGGATATAACATACAACTTTAGAATAGACCTAGAGCTGTCAAAAGGTCAACAGTGAAAGCCAACCAAGTAAACCAAGCAGTTACAAAATGGTCAAAAGCCAAGTGTGGTGGTGCATACCTTTAATTCCAGCAGAGGCAGGTGGGTTTCTGAGTTCAAGGCCAGCCTAGTCTACAGTGAGTTCCAAGAAAGCCACAGTTACACAGAGTAACACTGACTTGAGAAAGAGGAAGGAAGGAAGGAAGGAAGGAAGGAAGGAAGGAAGGAAGGAAGGAAGGAAGGAAGGAGCTGAGAGAGCTGGAGAGAGGCACAAGGGCCTGAGTTTGATCCCTCATTAAAAATGCTAGACATGATGATGACATTTGTAATAAATACCAGAGAAAGATGGGTCCCTCGGTCTCACTGGATAGCCAACCTAGACTCCTGGTAAGTTCTAGGCTAACAAGAAAACCCTGTATCTTAATTTAAAAAAAAAAAAAGCCTGCAGAGTGACATGCAAGGCTGTCCTCTGACCTCCACATGTATGTGCACACACAGACGCATGTGCACCTGGACACACCCATGCACACTCACACAAATATTAGAGAAGACAGCTCACCTAAGAAAGTATACAAAGGGTAAAGAGTAAAGATGTGTCCAAAATTGTTATTAAGAAAAAGAAAACGAAAGCTAACTTGGTGTTTCCTGTCTCCCAGTTAGAATGAATATGTTCGTAATTCTGACAGTTCCCAGGGCAAGCATAAGAGCCAGGGTCACTCGCGAACATTCTAGGTTTGGTCCAACTAGAACCACCGATCAGGAGAACCACTGGGGGACTTTTTACCCCACTGGGTACACATTCACATCACTGGTTCAGAAGACTCACCCACATTTCCACCCAAGAGAAAAACGGCGTGTGCTCCCAAATACTTGTGGCAGCATCTTTCATTGTAACCACCCATACTGTAGAGAACGGAAAAGGGCAAGCGGCCTGAAGACACAGACACCTAAAGAGGCGCTATTGGGTTCTGGAGACGAGTCCAGAGTGCAATGCTTTAGCGTGTCTGCGCTTTGGAATTGAAGATATTCAGAGGTGTGGATGCTGCCTCAGAAGCAAGGACTCTCTAACCTTCTTTTGTCCCCACCCCAGGCACCCAGGGAGGGGCTGTCTCTGAAGTTCCCTCACCAGAGGGAGGAAAGTTCTTGCAAAAGAAATGTCATTCTCTTAAGCCCCCTTCCTAGGAATCTCATCAAAGAGCAGGAAAGATTAGCCACTGGCAAAGAGACTCAAAGTCCCCAGCCCAGACAGACTTTGATCTGCTCTTCTGAGGGTATCTCCGAGAGGTCACCCAAAGACTTTATCTCAGTCAGAAGTTAACTTTGTTCAAGGTGCAATGCTGTCCCTCACTGTGCTCTAACCTGCCTCCCCAAGAGAGGAACTTTGTCCCGGGCCATAGTGTGCTCCTGGGTCTTAGTCGTTTCTCCGAAGACTCATTTTAGCCTTCTAAATTAGCCAACACCCCAGTACCAGCTCCGGTTCCCTCTGGGAAGACTCCATCCACCTTCCTGCCCTTCTCTGAGTTTCTGTCTTTGCAGCACTTCCATGAGCATGCGTGTGTGGATGGAAACTGTTCACCTTCCTTTCCTGACACAATGCTTGGTGTCCGTGGAGGGGAGCTTCCCCCTTGACCCCAAGTCGAGGACAGAGCAGGGGAATGGTAGAGTTGGAAATCCAGCACGGACGGCACATAGATAGAAATAGCACAGAGGTAGAAGGCTCACGGCTTCTAAACACCCAGGCAGAGACCAGTCATGGGCCACAGGGAGAGGGGTTGCGACTGAAGAGTGCCCCTAAAATAAACAGGGTGGATTCACTGTGGAGGGACCCGATTTTAGAGTTCTCAGGTTGTATCTCAATTACTCTTCTTGTTGCTGTGGCCGTGTCACCAAGTATCTGACTAGAAGTAATTTAAAGAAGAAAGAAGGGTTTGTTCTAGCTACAGTACCAGGAAGGGAGTACCTATGGTCCACCACGAAGCGGGAGGAGGTCTCAGCGAATAAGATCAGGAGGCTGCTGATGGCATTCTTTCCAAAGTCATGTATAAAGAAGTGAACAGGAAGTGGGGCTGGGTAGGCAAAACTCAAGGTCCATCCTCAGTGAGCCGCTTCCTCCAGCCGGGCTCCGCCTCTTATTTCACAGCCTTCCCAAATGGTGCCTCCAGCTGGGAACCAAGTGTTCAGACATTTTACTTTCAGATCACAACACATGGCTTCACATGTCCATTTTGCAGAAGACATTTACGAGACAAACATTGAGGTAGAGCTTACTAAGTATGACTTTAACCTGACTATTGCAAACATGCTGAAAAGAAACCAAGTCTGAAGAGCTAAAGGAAAACATGGAAACAATAGCTCATCAAAGAGGAAGAGACGGAAATTATAAAGTAGTTGGGATGGTGGCAAACCCCTTTAATCCCAACACTCAAGAGGCAGAGGTAGGCAGATCTCTGCAAGTTTGAGACCAGCCTGGTCTACAGAATGAATTCTAAGACAGCAAAGGTAATGTATTGAGACCCTGTCTCAAAAGTAAAGAGAAAAAAGAAAACAAAACAAAGAACCAAATGGATATTTTGGAAGTAAGTAGAACCAGGTGAAGAGTCCAAGCTTCAACCTTCAATGCAAAACTTCTCTCGAAGGAGAGGCCGAGGTGGCAAGAGAAAAGAGTGACCTAAAAGTCAAGTCAACAGAGAATTTCTAGCCAAAGATTCAAAAAGAAGCAAGAATGGACAAAGATGGTTGCATGGCTCTAAGAATAGTCAGCTTCCCATCAAAGTGGCAAAATACCAGAGAGATTCCAGCTGAAATACTGCAGATTTATTCTGGTTCATGGTTTCAGAGTTTTCAGTCGGGTCTGGTTGGTCTATTGCTTTGGGCCACTGGCACATGATGTCCAGGAAGGAAAAATAAAATAAAAGGAAGAGGCTGTCACCCTGTCCAGGGTAATCTGTCAATGGCCTGAGCTCCTCCCAGTAGATCCTGCCTTCTAAAGGTTCCGCCTGGTCCATAGCCCTCTAGGCTGAGGACCAGGCCTTCAACCTAAAATCTTTGGAGACTATTCAAGATGTAAACTATAGCAGTACTAACTGAATTGTAAGCTCTAGGGTTTTGGAAGACATGAGTCAGAGAAGGTTGACAGAGGGTTTCTCCATGTTTAACTGTCTGACTTCATACTTAGGGAAAACAAAAACCCTGGTGGGTAGCAGCAAAGGGTCTTTAACTGTCCTGTGACCCGAGACCCTCCTCACTTTACTACCGAAAGTTCTGAATCCCGGGAACGCCACCAAGGCCTGTGAACAACCGGCACAGTTGGCCAGTGTGTACTGTACAAACTGGGACCTGTCCTGGAATTGCCGAGATTCTAATGTGAGCATGAGACAGAGTGCAGAAAAGCTCCCAGTTTTGCTGAGCTTGGTGCTCTTAGCTGCCAGGCGCTCTTAGCTCTGGCAGCGGCCATGTTGCTTTGAGTCCTTTTCTATTCAGTCTCTTGGGATGAAGGATCTTTCCTTTCAATGAAATCTGCATTTCATCCCCAAGGTGAAAACCGGTGTCCTTGGCTCTTCTGAGAAAATGAGAAGTGGGTTCTTTTGTGTAATGAGTGCCAGGAACACACAGAAACAGAGGTTGTTCTTAATTGACTGCAGATATGGAAAAGCAGACCATAACCCCTAAAGATACATAAAGCGGAAGGAAGGAGGGGAGGGAGGGTATGCACGCGCACACACACACACACACACACACACAGAGAGAGAGAAAGAGAGAGAGAGAGAGAGAGAGAGAGAGAGAGAGAGAGAGGTGAGGGGGCAGTTCACACACAACTGAAAGCCACAGAAGGAAACTTGACTCAGGGATGAAGTCATTTGAATTCCTTGTGACAACCAGCAGATGTCAATGGCAGATCAAATCCAGAGAGGTCTTCAACCTTTGATCCCACGGTTGCTGCGACGGGTTAGAGATGGTAGTGCACAGCCTGTAAGCCCCCCACCATCCGTCTCTGAGCCTTGTCCTCTGCCACCCAGCAGGAGGACACTCCTTTTCAGGCCCAGAGCTTAGATAGAGAAGGGGCTGAGAACATCTTGATCCCCCAGGAAGATTTGGCATTTGGAAGGGGTGGAGAGCTACAGCCCTGGGAAACACAAGAGGGCCACCCTCTTCCTCTGGGTCCCCACTTTAGTTCAGTCACTTATAGACCTTGATGCAGACAAGCAGGGAGCCCCTTGGCCTGAGTTCGGGTGACCCCTTTGCTCCTGCGGCATGCTCCTTCATGCCACTGTGTTGTAGGGAGGTGGGAGAGCTCAGGACAGCTCTGGGTACTCAGGTGGGCTTGTGGAAATAGACTGGCAGACCTGCTACCTCTAGGGCAATCTCCTCTACTTTCCCAGGCCTTCTTCTGGGGCTCCTGGGCCAACCCATTTCCTGTTTTTCCTCCATAGCCCAGGGCTTGCCTTCCTCCTGCTTCTAGATCTTCCAGAACATGGTAAACACATGATCACCGCCCCCGCCTCACCTTCCTTGCATTTGATGTAACATTCTTCCTATCCAGGGGGGCCCTTCATGCCATCAGGGCTGCCACACCTATCAGAGTCCAAGTTCAGTCCTCCTTCTATGACGCATCCTCCAACCTGGATGATCCTCTCCTACCCCCATACCCCCGGGGATATTCTTTGTATCTCAGATGTTTGGAACTTGCCCTCTGCCTCAAGGTACATATCCATGGTCATGGGACTCCGACCTGATGCACAGGTCACCCAGAAGATGAGGTGGGGACTTAGATATTGTGGGGGATGTTGGGACTAATGAGTCCTGGCCTTCAGCTGCTCTTCCCTGCTAGAACCTTCTAATTGAAGTTACTAGAAGCTGTGCCTAGTTTAGAGGATCAGAGGACGGGATTTTCACCTGTTGGCCATTGACTGCAGTGTATTTAAGCCTCCATGGTGCTATTAAAGAGGGGCTTTTGGTACCAGTGATTGAAGGTATGTGTGTCAGTCTGTCTCTACATGAGTATTCTCAACCTCCAGCCCCTTCCCCCACCCCCAAGCTTCGCAAACTGGGGTCTAGGGCATAGAGCACAGACTGCTCCCCAAGCGGTGCACGGCAGGGGGCCATCCTGGGTGGAATTACGAACCTGCCCCAGCAAGCTCTCAGATCTCAGCACTCTGTTTTGTTGTACTTCAGCTAGTAAGTGGTAGTCTTAATCTTGCCTTCATCAGATGGTCCAATGCCTTTCTAACCAAGGGACTTTGTCTTTCTTGGTCCTGCATCCTACACCTAGCACAGTCTGGGACAGTAACAAGGCTCTGTAGCTACCGGCAACCCCAAGGGCCCTCAAGTGCAGGTCATCAGTTGTCCTACTGTGACCACACCCATTGCTTGCAGCCATTGCACCACAACCGCTATGCAGCCAGCTAAGTGAAGCTAGAGAGCAAAAGCTAATTTACAGAGAGAACCAGGCGCTGCTGTCTTCCCCAGCACTTTCAGCGGCTCTCCTGCTGGGGAAGACTAGAGCGGAGGCAAGTACCCTGAGGGAACTGCTCCCCACATGTCTCCACCCAGGCCCCCGCATGTGGAGCTGGCCCTAGCAGTGACCACTGCTGGTCACTGTGGCAAAGGGGAAGAAAGAGTCCCTGCTGCTACAGGTTCCACCTGGGAACCAGAAGTCACTTTGCCTCGCAGTTCATTGGTCAATGCACGTATCACGGGCAGCCTGAGTTCAGAAGCAGGGTGAGGGGTTTGGAAGACCCCTGTCACTGTCTGCCATACTCCTCCCCAAGGGCAGAGTTTCTCAGGTTGTCCCTGCCTCATGGGCCCCTCCAGGTCATTTTTCTGTGTATATGTGTGTCTGTGTGTGCGGGCATACATGTGGAAGCCAGAGGACACAGCCTTGAGTATCATTTCTTGGGTGCCATGCATCTTGGGATTTGAGACAAGGTCTCTGGCTGGTTTGGAGCTCACCAAGTAAGCGTGGCTGGCTAGCCAGGGAGCTCCCGAGATCCATCCGTCTTACCTCCTCAATGCCTGCACGACAGGATGGGCCACTACATTGGACTTTCTCACGTGGGTTCAGGGATTCAGGTCCTCGTGCTTATGTGGTAGTAGGGCACGTTGCCAACAGCTATCTCCCCGGACCCCTGGTAATCATTTTTAAATGCAGATTCCAATTCAGTAGGTCTGGCAGAGGCACACATGTAGGATTTGAGCAAGCTGGGGCCACAGTCCACACGCTGGTCTTCAGATCCTCTCTGGCTAAGCAAACAGCTGTGATCCTTCCCTCCTCTTCCCTCCGTGCGGGGACAGAGCTCAGCCCATAGTATCTGTGCTTGGCTTTGCCAGTCAAGGGGTCAGGAGACTCTGGAGTCACCTCAAGGTTGCAGAGGACAGAGGAATCGTCATGAAAGCCAGTTAACTGCGAATCTGGGGAAGGGCACCGCACAAGAATGCAGCATGTTCTCAGAAGCCAAGTCCTCTGGAGATTGGCAAAGACGGGCCTTAGATTTGAGACAAAATTAGATGTAAATGTGTCACCTCCTTCTCTGCTCCCCACACTGAGGGCTCAAAAGGCAGAGAAGGGTCGGTGTACCCTAACTCAGCCTTGCCTGGATATTGGCAGTTTCCTGTCACTGCCTGTGATCTTGGGGACCTGTCCTTGCATTTGCCATGGCGATTGCTTGACTCACGCACAGGGCCACCCTTCTGGTGTACTCCCTGTCCCTGCAAAGCAGTCGCCCTCCTGTGGCTGCACCGCTGGTAATCAAGCCTTCTCTCTAACCGGCTGGCCTTCCTGCTCCGTGCCACACTGTCCCACAGTCGTGCAGACCCCTCTGCAGAGAGAGGACAGAGGCTGCTTGGCTTGTTTCTAGCAGTTTGGCTGGAAAGACGCTCTGACTGCTTCAGAACCTCCAGACATCTTTTCTCTGTGTGTGGCATGTACGTGAGCTCCCCTTATGTGGTGTCGTGCATGCATGTGTGCCTGGAGATGACATCGGGTGCCTTTTTCAACCACTCTCCACTTTATTCATTGAAATAGAGTCTCCTGGTTGAATCCGGATGCGGCACTCAGCTACTCTCGCTAGTCATTTTGCTCCAGGATCCTGTCTTTCTCCCGAGCGCTAGCATCACAGGTTCTGGGATCAGAACAGTGGTCCTCACGCCATGTGGCAAGTGCTTTATCCACCAATCCATCTCCCAACTCTGCTCTTCAGACATTCTGATGTGTGGCGTTCTGATCTCCTGGAAGCCACCTGGAGACGAATATTATTGACTGGGGCATTGACTTTGCTAAGCTTAAGCGTGTGTATGCGTGTGTGTATGTGTCTGTCTGTCTGCCTGTCTTCCTGTCTTGTGTGTGTGTCCCTCTGTGTGTCTGTCTGTTGGCCTTGTGTATGTGTGTCTTTCTGAGTCTCTGTGTGTGTGTCTGTGCGTTTGTGTGTCAGTCTATCTTGTATGTGTGTCCCTTTGTATGTCTGTCTGTCTTGTGTGTGTATGTTTCTGAGTGTGTGTATGTGTGTTTGAGTCTCTGTCTGTGTATGAATCTCCATGTGTGTCTGTTTGTGTGCATGCCTGCCTGCCCCCCCCCCCGTGTGTGTGTGTGTATGTGAAGGATACACCATAGCACAGATTTCAGTAGAAGTGAACCTGAAAGAAAGCAAAGCCAAGGATCTCTAGGTCCAGAGGGGGAAGGAAGAAGGGAGTCAGTCAGGTAGTGTACCTGGTATGAGCGAGCTCCCTGCGCCACCAGAAGAGTCGAGCCTCCCACCTCCCTCTGCTAAGCAGAGAGGTCAGCCTCCTAGAAACCAGAACCCAATTTCCTATGGACGTGGGATCACAAATTGAACTTCTGTTCTAGAAAGCTGGTTTTATGCTATTAAAATGTTTATGTGTATACTTACTGGATGGATGGATGGATAGATAGATAGATAGATAGATAGATAGATAGATAGATAGATAGATAGATAGATATTACAAATAATGACATAAAAATCTAACACTTAAGCCTAAATCCTTTTGGTCAGCAGAGATGAGTTTGGATCTAACTTCATGCTTTCTTCAATAATAGAAAGGCGAGGAGGTTTGAATCCCAGGTTCTCTCTCTCTCTCTCTCTCTCTCTCTCTCTCTCTCTCTCTCTCTCTCTCTCTCTCTCTCTCTCTCTCTCTCTCTCTCTCTCTCTCTCTCTCTCTCTCTCTCTCTTTCCTGGTGAGTCTCCTCAGAGCCAGGGCATCTGCTTCTCCTCCTAAGCACCTCAGACTGTGAGGAGGATTAGGGTCATCTGTTTGGAAAACGCTTGTCAGTGATTGGATGAGCCTGCATGTTCGAGGTCAGAGCTGGCTCTGGGGCTGGGCTTATTTCTAGCTGGGCCTGCTGCTACTCCACATGGCCTGAGCTGAGGGGTCTCTGGTCTGCTTTCCTGGGGATGGAGGAGCGGGTGGTTTTCATGCAGTGGCCCGGGTATCCTGGGCACTTGGGGAATGCCGGTGACTAATGCTGAGTTGATTGGAATGCGGCAGTAAACAGAATAAGCATACGTATTTGTTAATTTTATTAACCAGCAGGCCTTGAAGGTCAGCTGTGCCTCTGCTGGACACTTCCTTACCTCTGTGGTACTCACAGGTGCGGCTGGGGCTGAGGCCATCTGTCTGGGCCTGAGGTCACTGGGGTCGCCTGTGCCTAGAGATCTCTTCAGATACAGAGGAGGGGAGTACGTGGAGGGGGGTCGATGAAAACCCTTCAGGAGGCTGAGGGGTGGGCTGGCTTTTTCCCAGGGTGAAGACTCCTCGGCAGGGCCACACACTTCCTGTGTCTCTTCATCCCCTCAGGAGAGCAGTGAGCCTGGCACAGGGCCAACTGGACAGACAGGAAAACCTCTTCCAGTGGGACCCACGAGAGAAGGAAGGCCTGGGAGGTGCCCTGGGCCGCAGCAGAAAGGGGAGCAGGAAGGCTTGTAGCAAAAGCAGCACCCATGCCTTCCTGCCTGGTGTCACTCCAACTGGGGCTTTTAGTTAGATTTACCCCCCTTACAACATACATATGCATACAAACACCAACAAAAAGGGAGGGAAGGGGAGGGGAAGGGAGGGGAGACACTTGAGCTGCTAAGACTTATCAGAGTCAGAGAGGGAAGGGACTGGTCCAGCCAGATGACACCCTCCTCCTGAGAACTGGTCCTGGCAGAGACCAGTGGCCGAGGAAGAGCTGCACCTGGTGACCCAGGCTGGGGCTGCCTAAGTGTCAGGAACAGGGGTTTGTTCATCACAGGAGCATCATGCCTGGCAGGTTTGAGCCAACCTCGTCAGTCTTTCTGGCCAGGACTCATTTCAGTGCCCGAAGGAGGGTCCAGTCTTGTGGGGTGGGTGGGGTTCAGGAAAGGGAGCTGACCAGGCAGTCTGTCTCCTGATAGTTCCCTATTGCTTCCAAGAGGTTTTAAGAGTGAAGCTCCTGCCATCTTGTGGCCGAAACTGGTACTGCCTGAGCCCCGGTCAGGATGTCTTTCCCCTTCTCCCCAGTACTGCCAGCCCTAGGTGGGAAGGGTAGCCTATGAGAACAGGAGGCTTCAGAGAGGTCTCTCCTCACAGTCCAGCCTCAACGAGCTTCTGGAAGGTTCCGAGTTTGGGATGGCCATTGGTTCATACCAGGGCCATCATCTGTGAAAGAGAGGCTGTGGGTGGGCAGTAGGAGGAGCCATGCCCTGTTCACCTTCCCAAGAGCAGACCCACCCAAAGGAGGCAAAGAACAGACACATGGGTGACCTGGGAAGGGGGAGGGAACAGAAAATTTCCTACCCCCACCCCTCGATCACACCGTGGCAGTATAATTGAGGCCCAAACAGGAGTCCCCTTCCCAGAACATGAAGCCCATATGGACAGGGAGGTTCAGGGGGAGGGGCAGACACCTCCACAGTGAGAGCACAGAGCTCTCTGAGGGCAAAGGCGTGTGTGTGTGTCTGGGCGGAGACCAGGAAGGTGTGGATGTATGTAACTTGCTCAGGCCTTTGACTCAAGTGTGTAGACATAGCCACAGAAGGCAAAATCGTCATAATCACAGAGATCTGATCCCCTTTGCTTGCCCTGGGGGCCAAGAATTCAAACTCTGAACTTGGCTTTTTCTTTCTGCAAGCTCTCTGTCACCTGGAGCCAACAGCGTATTCACGGCTCCGGGCTGCCCTTTACTGCCATATTCCATCCTTACCGCCACCCTGTGTCCCAGAGCCAGCTGCACGGCCAGATGCTGGTGGTGGTTTGATGGCCTGTTATCACTGCACACCCAGGACACGGGCCCATCCTCCTTGCAGTGAGGTCACCCTGACTAGAGTCACCATGCCAGCAGCCCAAACGTTCATCCTCCCGAGGCTCTGGTACCAGCAAACGAGCTAGCAGGGGTTCTAGCATGGACCAGAGAACTCTCAAGGAAGATCAGAGATGGCGTTCACAGAGGGAATTGGGTGTTCATGGACTCCTTTGAAGGCAGTTAGAGCAGAGACCTGGCAAAGTTCGACATTTCTAGCATTTGGAGTCATTCCCGAACTCCAGAAACTTACTGCCTTGAAGCCTCAACAAAAAGTCCCTCCGAGGTGGCCAGGAGGACCTGTGGCAGAGTCACAGGGGAGCTCTCTGCAAATGCCCATACCCATCTGAAGGACCTTGCAAATCTCTGCCATTCTTTGTGCCAGCCACTAGATTCTACTTTGGTTTCTCCCACGAGTGGGACAGGAAGTGGGCGGGTGCTGGCACTAGAACCTGGGCAGTGTGGTCCCCAGGCCACCCAAGCATGTCAGGATTGAGACACGTGATCTCCTACATGCTTTTTATATGGTTGATGACAATTAGACTTTTCTTTGGTGGCTGCTGTGAGCAGGAGAAATTAACACGTGAAGTCTTTGCCCAGCAACGAGCATATAGCAAACTCTCAAAACAAAACAAAACAAAAATCCTGGCTGCCTGTGCATTGTGTGGTCCAGCTGCATGCCTTGACAAGGACCCTGGTCCTCGCTCTCTCCCGGCCTGCTTTTCCAGCACATGCTGAATCTGCCTCCTGGTTAGGGGGACTAAGCAGAGGAAGCCTGAAGCAGTGGGTGACACTGAGAACAGAGGGGAGATCCTCTGCCTGGCAGTTTTGAGGGTTCATCTCCGATACACCAACCGTAGCCCAGCCAGCACCCTCATCAACACACAGGCTTGGATGCTCTGGTCTCGGCACTGAGAGCAAGTTTCTAAGGCCCTGTGTTCCAGTACTTCAGGGCACCTGGCAACAAGATAGAATAGGAGCACAGCTGAAATCCAAAAGGGAAAAGGCACTCTGCAGTCCGCAGGGAGTAATGTCTGTTTCCTAATCCGTCTCCTGCCCCAAATAGCGCCGCTCTCCTCCCTCGGCTTGTGTTGATGTGTTTCCTGCCTGGGGAAGCAGATGCCACCAGGACTTAAACTGGGTCACAGAGGGCTGTGATGGGCTGACTCAGGCCCACAGGTCATGTCCTCTTCTGACTAGGATCTCCAGGTTCCTGCCTGAGAGCTCAGAGCGCAGAATCCAGGAACCATAGAGTCCAACCCTCTTTGTGAAGTGGGAGTGGGTAATGCCTGTCCCCGAGTTGGGGACATAGCCCCAGACTTGCCTGTCTCTCTAGTCCTCTTTTCTCCTGGAAAATCAGGAGCCTCAGGGTCCTGCTGCTATCCTGGGGGAGGTTTGGGGCTGCCTTCCAAAAGTAGGGCTCCTGTCAGTTACGGGGTAGTGGGCAGAACATAAGTCACACAAACAAAAAATTTGACTCGCAGGCTCTAAAGCAGGTCAGGACACTCAGTGCCATGCCTGACAGCCTACGTTCAATCATCAGAGTGCCCATGGTAGGAAGAGAACACCGATGCTCACAGTTGTTCTCTGGCCTCCACACGTGCTATGGTGCATGTGCATGCGTGCACACACATAATAAAGAGAAAATATCTTAAACTCTGATTCACACTCAATTTCAAGTACCAGTCCACCAAGGCAAGTTGGTAAGTACCCATGTAGAATTATCTACCAGGAAAGGGTAGGACCAGCACATGACCTAAGCCAGGTGTCCCCTACTGGCCACGCTCCCTCCTTCTCAGGAGTCCTGAGGTCTTTCCCTCTCTCTCCACAGGTTCTTTCAAAGCACGGCTTTGGCCCCATCACCACCGACATCCGAGAAGGACAAGAGTTCTACTATGCCGAAGACTACCACCAGCAGTACCTGAGCAAGAACCCGGATGGCTACTGCGGCCTTGGGGGTACTGGAGTGTCCTGCCCAGTGGGCATTAAAAAATAATCTCTCTCCCCGAAGTTGGCCCTGGAGGCTCCAGCAAAACCATGGCTGCTGGATGGAACGGTACCGCTGTGATTCACATGAGCCAATTGCTAAAGAGCGCACACCGCACAGGCATCGGCGGGAATCTGGTCACGAGTAGGGTTTGATTTACAGGAAGTGCTATGACAAGCCGACAGATTGTAATTCGTCTTCTGTTCAGCCCGGGTGGGGGTAGAGCATTATATTTTGGTGGCTCATTTGGGATCTAAATGGAGGTAATGAACGCCCCGTGTCCACCTGCTTAAGCTCGAAGGGACGCTACAGGTTCTGAGCAGGGGGAGGGTTGGGAGGGCGTGGGGTACTGGGACTCCTTGGTCTATGCTGATGTACCTCACCCACTCCCCTGTGCTCAGGTGCCTAACTCATTAATTCTGCAGGCTCCGTGAATCATTTGCTATAATGCTTTGCTCAGCTGACCCTAGAAGTGTGTAAGGGGTTGCTCTCCCTCCTCCCTCCTCTTCTGGTAGAGAAAAGACATGAGTGACCTTAATGAAATCTAACATTGTGCTTACAGCTATGGAAAAGCTTGTTCTAATAAAAATCTACACTTTGGTAATAGCAACTGCCTGCTGTGTGTGTGTGTGTGTGTCTTTTCTGGTTCAGGAAGGATATTTGAAGTATTGGAAAGGCACGTTAAGAGCTCAAGGAAGAAAAGAAAAACAAAAACAACAAACCCTCCTGATTATTATCCCCTAAATGGAAAATGATATTACATTTTTTGACAAGCGTGCACCCTCTGACCCTCTTTAGTAACACATAGTCATTTCAAGGTGCCTGCCACGTGTTATGTCAAGGACAGTCTTTGCTCTTGAAGAGAAGAACATTCTCGTCAAGACAAGAAGCCTTCATCATGTAAACAACCGAGTGGGGAAAAGTTAACCTCAGGTCTTGATGCAGGATAGAGCAATACTGACTCTGAGAGTCATGGAGCTGTGTGCAGGGTCGTCCCAGCTAGGTGGCGTCATCGCAGCCCCCATAAGGTGGCAAACTTAAAGTGGAATAGCCTATCACATGCAGCAGTCTGCCAGGAACACACACACATACACACATACACACACACACACACACACACGCAGAATTCAAGGTCAAATGCAGCAACCGATAGCTGTCAGGTCCTCCGTCCTGTGTGCTTCAGCTGATGGGAGGGTTGCTAAGCAGAAGGACCAGAAGTATAAGTGCTCAGGGCAGGGTTGGAGAGACCGAAAGGCCAGCGGGACTTGAGTTTGCAGAGGGAGCTGTGCAAGATAGGCAGAGCTGGCTCAGGGGGGACCACTGAGAAACCCGAGAATGAGTCTTTGCTGACTGGAACACTAGGCAGTTCTGGCTTCCCTCTGGCTCTTAACTGGGGCACAGCGAGTGGGGGTTACTGGCCCATGAGGGCACAAACTTGGCTGGGGGCGGGTGCATGTTCCTAGTCTCACTGTGGAGATGTGGAGTAAGGCAGGTTAGGGGCAGAGCTTCGGCTTGGAAGAAATCTGAGCAAGGTAAGCTTGGGAATGCACTGCAGACAGATGCCATGGAGCCACTGAGATCACGTGGGAGAGAATGAAGGTGGGGGAGACTGGGGAGTGGGAGCCTCTAATGATGTCTGGAGATGTCTGGTCAAAGCAGTAGCTGAAGACCTTGAAAGTGACAGTTGAAACTGGCTGTGAAGGAAGGATGTCCCCCAGGAAGAAGGCACAGGGCCCTCAACGTATTCCAGGGAGCACTCTTTGAACCTTCCCCTGAGCCTTCCACAGAAGGAACTGGGGTTTTTACCAAGGTGACCCTGCTCTGGGCTGGCCCAGGCACCCTTAGAGTTGCAAACCACCGGTATAGGACATGAATCCAGGAAGGCCACCAGATAGAATCACAAAATAAGTGGGGTCTTTATTCAAGTCAGTTTCATGGGACTCATATCCAAGGTATTTCCTCACTCTCAGGAGACACCCAAGCATCCACACTACAACATCCACCTTATGTACATATATTGGCATATCTTGTTCTAGGAAACCCACTGGCCCAACTCAGTCTCCTTGACTTGACCTTCTATACCCTCACTCCTCTTGACCTTCCCCTGAGAGTGTACTTGTTCATACATAAACAAACATAGAGTTCACATGTCCAGTCACCTCCTTTTACTGGATTCTAACATTCTTAGCCATTTTCTAGGTGCCCCGATACCACAGGACCTACAGCAGTTATTCTAACTCTTCCCACAGCTGTGCAGTCTGCTCGTCCTGACGGGTTCATCTCTTCCCATAGATCCTGCAGTAAGGTCTCCTCTGCCTCAGGACGGCCCCAGGGCTTCTTTAGGCAGGTCCTCATGCCTAATCTAGAACCTACAGGCAGCGAGTTATCTTTCTAACCTAATTTTCAGACCAGGATCTGACTAGGTAGCCCTGTCTGGCTTAGAACTCATTATGTCGACTAGGCTGACCGCAAATTCAAAGACATTGGCCTACCTCTGCCGGGATTAAAGGCACACACAAGTCACCGCACCCAACTGAAAAGTGGCCGGTTTTTATTTTGTTACGATCTTATCTTGATTTTGTGTGTGTGATTGCTTGCATGTGTGTAAGCGCACCACACACAGATCTTGAGGGTGTTCGAATGTACCAAACTTCTCTGGTGGACCCGCATATCATCTGCTGTGGTGTCTCATGGTCACCAGCAGAGCGGTGCATATTTCGTGGTTGCTGCCGGAATAGTCTACAGATGACGGCGGAGTCAGTGGAGGGTGTGGTCCAGGCCTTCTCACTCCTTACCAGCGATCCACCTGCCTGCTTCATCAGCTCACAGGGGTGTGGAAACCCCCAGCTTTCATGGTGGGCGTGTTTGTTTCTTCCTACGGTTTCCCTGAGTTTGTCTTGTGCACTTGGAGATTCTGTCCCTAGGTACAGGAACCATTAAGGTTCTCGCAGCTTCTTGATGCAATGACCCTCTTCATTCATTCATTCATTCATTCATTCATTCATTCATCCATCCATCCATCCTAGCAGCAAAGACTCATTTTTTTTTTTTTTTTTAGAAGTCCTCTTTGGCGCACAGTCTCCCTGTTCTAGGAGGGGTCACAGGCGTGGTGGTTGCTCTTGGTTATCAGCTCGACCTGATGCAGAGGCCATCAAGAAGCAAGCTCCCAAGCACCTGTGAGGAATTGTCCTGGTTAGGAGAATCACATTTCCCTATATATAACATGTCTCCTGTTCTTTATTCTTCATTTGCTTCTTCTTTCTGATAATATCCCTCTGCTTGCACTATTTGGTCCTTCCTGAAGTACACTGAGACATTCGCTCTGCTTTTGTACAACTGGGGAAGTCCTCACTTCACTTTCTCAAATATATTTTTGCCTGATCTAAGTTCTTTCTCGGTCAGTAATGTGTAGGCGTTTTCCACCGTCTTTTCCTCTCCTCTGCTGTGCACAGTTTCCAGGGAAATCTGCTGCCATCCTTTCTCTGCTCCTCTGTATGCGATGCGCATAATTTTCTCACCCATCTGTTGCTTTTATGATATTCTCAATCAAGTAATTTGATCATACTGAGGAAAACCGTGCTGCTACAAGATAATGCATTATTTAAAAACCAGGCTGTTGCAGAATATGCATTTGCAGTTTCTCTCTGTTGACTCCTTCTTTTAACTTGACTCATGCTGGGAAGAGGGAACCTCAATTGAAAAAAATGTCTCCATCAAATTGGCCTATAGGCGAGTCGGTAGGACATATTTTTTTTATTGATTATTGATAGGGGAGGGCATAGCCCACAGCGGGAAGTGCCACTCCTGGTCAAGGTGGTCCAGGGCTGTAGAAGGAAGACTGAGCAAGCCATTAGGAGCAGGCGGGTAAGCAAGATTTCTCCATCAGCTCCTGCCTCCAGATTCCTGCCGACTCCCCTTCAGGAGGGAGTGTCAGCCATAAGCCGAAATAAACCCTTTCCTCCTCATGTTGTTTTTGGTCGCAGTGCTTACTGCATCAACGGAAAGCAAACTAGGGCACAAATCCTCAAAAACCTTCTAGTTGGTAGAACAATTTTCACAAGTCCAACATATGCCCCCATCCCATCTCTTTCCTCAGTAGCTAGCTGGTTAATCTGGCCTGGCCTCTCTGGGCCTTGGTTAGGTCACCTACCACACTTGACCTGTTATGAGGCATTAGGGCCTCTTTTGTCCCTACCCAGAAGGTGGATAGAGACTCAGTTCCATGTGAATGCTTTAAACATGTGTTGTAGGAACAGGCTGGTGTGGGAAGGAGCTGTACGCTTCTCGGAAGGCTCCAATTCGCTATTCTTTTTTAAACAGCGAGTGTGGCCTCACACCTGTTTGAAGGCACACACCCAGGACCTGCCCTTAGCCCTCTGTCTCAGATGAAATTAATGACATTGGAATTGAGTCTCTGTCATCTCGTGCTCAAATACCCTAGCAGACTTTAACAAGGAAGAATTAGGGCACGGCTCTAACGCAGCAGAGGAAAAAGAAATGGGCTGAGATCCGCAGGGAGCACTTTCTACTTCTTCATCTGCCTCCTGGCCCAAATAGCTCGGCTCTCCTCCCCCGGCTCGTGTTTGCCTGTTACCTTTCTCTCTCTTGTGGCAGATGCCAACAGACTGGTGGTCCTGAAGTAGGTCAGAGAGAACGGTGGTGGGGAGACACAGCCCCTGGCTCTGCCTGCCTTCAGGCTTAGCAGACTTTCTGTGGCATCTGAGGATGATCCCTGCTCCCCAGAATCAATGGGTTCAGGGAGTCTCCTGCTCAGCCCCTGGGTTCACCTCTCTAGGAACAAGATTCTCAGATCCCTAGCTGGAAGGAGACAGGAAGTCCTTGACTGTCCTCAGCCCTTGGCCTCTCAGTCTCAGTCCCTTCTCATTGTCATTACACTAGAGCACCAGCAAAACAGTATCAGAACAGCAGCCAGAAAGACACACTGGTTTCTAGGATGCTCATCACATGAAGGGCCTGTTTCAAACCTATAAGCTCAGATTTGGGGGAGCTCAGATCTTGGGACACAGCTCAGCAATAGACTGTTTGCCCTACCATGCATGAAGTCTGAGACTCAATCTCCAGTGCCAAATACAGAGCTGAAATGATGGTCCAAGCCTGTCATTCCAGCACCCTGGAGTCTGAGGCAGGAGGATTTCCACAAGCTTGAGGCTAGTCTGGGCTACATAGCAGGTTCCGGGCAAGTTGCACTGCAGCATGAAACCATCTTTTAAAAAAAAATAAATAAAAATGCTAAACAACAAATTTAAACCAGACAAAATCCAGGTCAGGGCTCCTAGGGCAACTGAGACTGCCGAGCTGTGCTGTATGGAGGACAAGTTTTCAGGTTAAACAAACCTTGTTCCAAGGGAAGACATGAAGGAAGTTCAGTGTGGAACTGGGTGTATGGTGGATTTCAGGGTCCGACTGCTGCAGAGCTAGGGGTTGCCTTTTCTGTCCCAGTTAAAGTTTGTAATGCCCACAATCCCCCTGTGCCCTTACATGCTGTTGATAATTTAAGTGCAAGCCTTTTCTTTTCCTTAAGATGTCCAAGAGAACACAGAAGGTTGACTGTGTCTAGTGTTCGAGAGGGAAATGTTATTTTACAAAAAGGCTCCCTCGGGAGTATTGAAGCAAAGGTCCCGGTGAGCACAGGGGACTTGTGAGCAGAGCATCCGCCTTTCTGGTTGGAGTTTTAAAAGCTTAGCATGAGGGCTAGAGGCAGCTCAGTGGTTCCAGCCAGAATCAGCTGTGTAGAGCGCTGTTTCCCAGAGGACTGGGTTTGATTCCCAGCACTCACATGAGCCCACAGCCGTCTGTGTTTCCAGTCCCAGGGCATTCAATACTGGTACTCTTCTGTCTCTGAAGACATAGGCATGCTCAGGGACTCATGGTATATAAGCACGCATGCAGGCAAAGCACCCATATACATTGGAAACAAAAATGAACCAACCAAACAAAAACAGAGGTAGGCATAATGATACACTCCTATATAACCAAAACATCTGGCCTCAGGCATTTCCCAGTCCTGAATCTTAGCATGCTAATCATGATCGCCAGAAGCCAAGGCACCTTTACTGGGACTCAGTACCAGATGGCTGCTGTGGAAACAAAGGTGATGTTATTAGAGCTCGCTAGAGAAACAGAACTGATGGGGGGGGTGATTTATTAGAGTGTATTTATTACAGGCTATGGTCTCACTATCCCAACAATGTATGCTCCCATTGGAAAGTCCAAGAATTGGAATAGGCATTTGGTCCATGGGCTGGGTATCTATCTCAACTGGTCTTCAGTATCCACCAGAATCCCAAGGAAGTAGGCTCTGATACCAGTGAAGGAATTAAATTGCCATCGAGAATGAGGGCAAGTGAACAAAGAGCAGAAATTTCCTTTTTCCATGTCCATTATAGAGGCCTGCCTCCAGAAGTTATGGTCCAGATTTAGAATGGATCTTCCTACTTCAGAAGGTTTGTGTTTAGGGTTGGACTTTCCACCTCGGATGACCCATTCAAGAAAAATCTCTCAGGGCTGTGCCCAGCCACTTGGGCTTTAGTTAATGCCAGATGTAGTCAAGTTGACAACCAAGAATAGCCATCACAGGAGGGAAAGGACATTCTAGGGAACTTTCTAGAAACCAGGTTGCCTGAAGCTACAAATGCAGGGAGAAGGGAGCTAAAGGTGTTTATTTCATGAGGTACCTGCTCTGTGGCTTTTTCCAGAGAGATGTAATACTCAGTGCCTGTCTCCAATTTGTAAAGGACAGCCACGACCCAAAGAATGACTCTCCCAGTTCATTTTGATGCATGAGATGAATTTATCAGAGGTGACTTAAGGAACAGAGGATGACCATGGACAGCCAGATGTATTTCCCCCCAACACACACAAAGACACACACTCCTACAACACTTCTCTTCTATATGCTTCTGAGTTTACAGACTTTCTATTACACCTGGTTCAAGGCCCCTCCTGGTCTTAAAGAGTCAGAGGCAAAGGCATGGCTTAAAGCATGAGGCTTAAAACAGACCCAGCAGACTCTAGGGAAGTTCAGCATGTATGTGTACGCCATCCTTGTTCCCTTCAGGGATCCTGATGGCTTGGGTGAGTGCTGTCCACCATGGAGAAGACACTGCTTCTTCTGCAGTCTCACAGGACAGCTAGATAGAAGTTTGCCGCAAGGTGGCGGGTTAATCTTACAGCAAGGGAAAGACAGAAGGGAGCATGTGGATGAGAGGAGCGAATGGGCTTCCTCCTCAAGGGTCCCTGGATCGCCCCTCTTCCTATGAGATGGGAGGCAAATCTCAGGGATTCCTGATCTCATCTGAGGAAGAAATCTAAGATGAACATAGTGAACGTGCTTTCTTGACACAAGTGCAAGCTCAAGAATGAGCAACTGCCCCAAGGGTCAGGTTTTAACCAGGTTAACATCTTTGGGTTTGTGGGATGGTTTGACGTTTCTCTGTAATTATGTGGACTTCTAGAACCCAAGCCATGTACCATAGATTCTTCCTATGTGGGAGGATGGGAGTTTCTGATCTGTGTGGTCCATACAAGACTGTCACACTACCTGGGTAAGTGGCACTGGCTTTCCTCAGGGTTATTTGGTTTGATCAAGCTACTTTCTTGGCCAATATTTACTCACTTCCTGACTAGCCTCAATATCACCCCCTTTAAAGAAACTCTCAACCCTTGGAGAGGACTCCTGCTTTTCAGCCCCATTTGCAACTCCACAGTGGTCCCCAGGCTTGTCTGACATCCTGCTATATCTATACAATGAGTTCTGGTGAAACAAATGTCCCGAGAATCATTCCTCAAAGTCCGAGTCCACCCTACTCCTTATTTCATACACTGAAAAAGACACCTTGACTTGGGGACCGTGTCATGTTTAATCACCAGGTTAGAGCATCATGAAATACAGGAATACAATAGTCCAGCAAGCCATCTGCAAAGGGCATGCAGAGTCTTCCACATACACATAAGGCTTCCCTGCCTCCGCTGTCTTCTTTCTAATCCACTTCAGGTAGTACGACACCTTGGTGTATACTCCGGGTATGTCCTTCTTGCCACAGTCCACGCCCCAGCTGACAATTCCCAACTGGTACCAAGTGGTTCTGTTTCTCTTTTTGTTGCAAACCAGAGGTCCTCCACTGTCGCCCTAGGAGAGAAAAGTTATTGGGGAGCGGAAGGGCAGTAGGAAGCTGCTCCCATGGCCTGCTGAAGCATGATCTTCTTGACAAAAGATACTGAAGAGTCCCGATGATAGCAAGTGTCTGGTTTTTATTCAGTCCTCTGGCCACACGGCTGTGACAGTCGCATAGGTAGCAAACAATCTAGTCAAAAGCTATTGGATGAGTGGTAGCTTGGTAAAAGACTGATTTCCACCGCCACCTATGTCACCATTGAGTGACATGTCATTTGTTTTGATGGATCTGTATCAAAAACTTATGCCTTCCCCATGAATGCATTTTCTGCTAACCCAGCTTTCTCTGTTTTGCTCACCATTGCAAAAAGTGGAGAATAAGCAAAAATCCATCGTGCCTCATAAAAAGCCATTGGTTGGGTCTACTGGGTACATAGAGAGATATGTGGCAAAAGCAGGAAGGGCAATACTCTGTTAAAAATGATAAAATATAATACTTAAAGCACCACATTGTAAACGACTTAAGGAATAAATAAATAAATTCGAATACACACCCATAAGGGAGCCCTTCCTGACTGAGGCAGAGGTTAGAACAAGGCCACACCAGAAGCTAGAGAGGTGGCTATGGCTCCCCTTCTAGAGCTGGGGAGGGAACGGGTTTTGCCACATACTGATTTAGGATCACTATGTTGATTAAAGCCACCCAGATTGTGGTTCTTTGTTACAGTGGTCCCAGGAAACAGATGTGGCACCTCATCCACTGGATAGAAAAGCCAGCCACCCTCCCCAGGCAAAGCCCAACCCATTACCTGGCAGGCATCCTTCCCAGCATCTTGAGCTCCAGCACACAGTATATTCTTGGTTATTAGAGGCATAATATGGCCGCACTGGTCCCATCTAAACAGCTCCACATTGACTTTATGCAGCTTTGAGGGTTGGATGTTTACCAAACCTGACCCAGAGGAGAAGCAGGGGGAGAGAGAGCCTCAGCCGAAATGGTCCCTGTAAGTTGAGTGTCGGCTCTCTCCCACGTCACCCCCAATGACACGAGAACTTCTCTTCACCCAGAAACAAAGTTTGGTGTGAATGTGGGAGAGGAAGAGATGCCCAGAAGACTCTGGAGATCCCCCAAGCATCCATAGTTCCCCAGGACCAGGTCCTTGCTTAATTTCAGCCTGAGTCTAACATCTTTCAACCCTACAGTAGGCACAAGTCCCAGCTGCAGTCCTGGAAATGTATTTTGTTTGAATCCATGATGACCAACAGAACCTAAGTAGATATGTGGGCTTGTACCACTCTGTCCCCCGAGCCATTCACCAGGGAGAAGCTCTCACTTCCCAGGGTACGGATGCTTACTTTCTCTTTAGGTACTGCAGAATCCGGGATAGAGAAAAAGTCAAGGCATATGTGTTGCACAATACTTGAGGACTTTGGTGTTAAGAACAACTTTGGTGTTGTTTCTTTTAAGCTCAGAAAAAAAAAAAACAGCAAAGACTGACTCCCACCCAGATTGGAACACAGCACCAGAACAAGGTTCAGCCATGTGAGGGCTTACATGGAGGAACAGCATGGACGGCAAAGTGTTCCCTGCTGACTGATTATGGGACAAGACATGTTTGCCAAGAAAAATGGACAAAGGGGATCAGTTTGCAAGCGTGACTGGGAAGGGGTTAGGAGTGGGCTGCAGATTGCATCTACAAAGGACATTTTATACTCTGGATTTTTTTCCTTGGCCTGGATCTGTGGCTTTTAAATAGTTAAAGGCCTTGGCCTTAGAAGAGCAATACTGACACCATCATCTCGAGCAGAGTCTGCTGACACTACGATCCTTCCATGGTTCCTCAGAATTCAACTGAGTGAACCTTTGGGGCTTGACAAACTTCTGTCTGGGTTTCCCCTGAGGTACCGCCCAGGGTTCATGTTCTGTAGCATAAGCACACAATTTGCTCTAGGCTTCCAGAAGTCTCACGAAGCCTGGCAGCTTGAGGGACTGAGGGGAAGGTACATCCTGGGCCTTCAGTGAGAACTGATGCCACTGGGTCCACCAGGCAAAATGCCAAGGTCCAGCGGAGCTCCTAGAATTTTCTAACCCTTCCGAACACCAGGCACATGCCACCCTGTCATACCCAACCCGGAGTCACTCACTGGTATTGGTAATGCCCCATCCTGTCACCCAGCAGTTATCCCATGCCAGTATGTTGGAGACTTCTGAAACACAGACGGGCACACTGTTGATGCTCAGGTTTAATGGGGATTCGAGCAAGAGCAAAGCTATGTCATTGTCCAGCAGCCAACTATCAAACCTCGGGTGCATGATTAACTTGTCCACTTTCTTAAACTTCAAGTCCTCCGTGTTGTTGAAGTCATCTCGCCCGTGTATGATCTCCAGGTTAGAGCTCGTTTAAAATAAGAGGAGAGGAAAGGTAAGTGACGGAAGAGGAAAGGAGGGATCCCCGAGGGAAAAGGTCATTCTGCCATCAGGGGCCATGTCCTAAGTAAGCAGTGAGGGGCTAAAGGGCTCTGAGCAGCAGGAGGCAGCTGGACTTCCAGCACCTAGCCTGATGATTTTCACTTGGAAAAGCAGCATCTGGGAAGCTGGAGGACACCAACGCGCGTCATTCTTGGTGCCCAGGAAGGGGCCGAACAGATAAAAGAGCAGGAGTCTGGGAAGAGTTGTGAGACTCAAGGACCTGGTGATGTGTGCTCAGGGGCTGAAGCTCCACCCTCACATACCAGTGCCTTCCATGCCCCTCCTACTCTGTGGTCATTCACCTTTACTGTGTCTCCCACGAGAGCAAATAGTGATACACTTTTTTTGGTGCTATTTATGGTTTCTGTTTGCTTGTCTTTATGTAGGTCTTCCTTATGTAGCCTAGACTGGCCCCTGACAAGCTATCCTCCAGGCTCATCCTCAGAGTGCTCAGCGGGAGAGAGACAACTACTGCCATCACTTGCTTAGAAAGGTTGGATCATGTCCACAGGTACTTAGTGAGATGCAAAGCCTGGGGCACACAACAGTATGTATAGAATCCCAGGAGGAGAACTGGTCAGGTGGAACACAACCACCCAGGCCACTGTAGCATCCTGGTGTCACATGGCTGGTTGAATGAAGTTCCGGGGTCATCAGCATCTGGGACAAGCTTTCAACTACATTGGTTAAGAAGCACATTCTAAGTTAAACTTGTTGGCACCGGTCTACAGGGTCAGCTAGTTGGGAAGCTGAGGCAGGAGAATTATTAAATATGGGCCCCTAGGTTCAATCCCTAGTACTACTACCACCACACACATGCACATACACACGCACACACATGCGCACACACACTCGCATGCACACACGCACACACACGCACACACACACTCGCATGCACACACACTCGCATGCACGCACACACTCACATGCACGCACGCACACACTCGCACGTACACACTCACATGCACGCACACACACTCACATGCATGCACACACACGCGCACACATGCACACACATGCGCACACACACTCACTTGCATGTACACACACTCGCATGCACACACACTCACATGCATGCACACACACTCACGTGCATGCACACACACACGCACACACATGCGCGCACACACACTCACTTGCATGCACACACACACTCGCATGCACACACACTCGCATGCACACACACACTCACATGCACGCACACACACACCACACACCACATTATTTACAGGAATACTTGCTTGTTGATATGGAGGAAGCAATGGGACGCAGTTAGAATCCACCACTCACTGAGAATAGATCCCCCACAGAGATGATTGCCAAGGCTCATAATCCCCACGTGCCATGGGAACTCCAAAATGTCCGTGGGTTCCCCTCCCACGATAGGAGAGACATCATGGTGTTGTTGAGATCTGGCGCTTATCCTCTGGCCGCATGTTACTAAAAGGAACGAGGGAGAGGGAGGGAAGTTCTAGGGCCCAGAAGTGTCTGGGGGGGGTCTTGGAAGAGGCTTAGCTACAAGCCTGTTCTCCCCACTCACACAGGCAGCAGGGCTCAGCAGAGGGACATTGGCAGGGGACCCACAGACTAACCCAAGTCCATCATATGTCTCTCAAGGGCTTGGCTACATGAATGTGGGGTGCCCTGGGTGACACCTTCACTGTCATTTGCTTCTGGGGATGATTCTGTGAGGCCCGTGAGAAGGGAGACCCCAAACCACCAGGCCTGCAGCTGGATCTTGCTATATCCCCCCAGTTTGTGTAGTATTCTTGTCTTTAAATTGTGCCTCATTGTCCCTGAAAGATGCCGTAGGTTCGGCATCCCACCAGACAGAGTGAATGCGCGTTTTCCTGGACCTCCCAGACATCATCAAACCAGCAGTCAGAAGAAGATGAGCCCACCCGCTCTCCTAGTCCTGTCCTGATTTTCCTATTGTGATTAGAAAACACGTCTTCACACAACTTTAATTCCAAGGACCGTTCCAGTTCTCCCCAGTTTGATGATTCCTATATGAAAGGGTTTTTGTTTGTTTTTTTGGCTTTTGCTGTCTTTCCTGGATTATTTCATTTTTTTTGTCTCCTAGTTTCTTGTCCTCCTTGCTTCTTCCTCTTCTTTTCCTCTTCCCTTTCCACCTCCTCTTCCTCCTTCTTGGTACTGTGGGTCAAGCCCTGTGCATGCTAGGCCACCACTCCACCGCTCAGTCCACCCACACCCTTCCAGTATTATTCCAGTTAAGAGAGAAATCAATGCAATAACTCTTACAGTACTGAGTACTCACTGTTTGCACAGTGCTGTCCTGTTTCGCCTAACGTCATTGCTGCCCTGTTTTAAAGAATAGAGCCTGAGGCCGAGCATCAGGCTGAGGTCCAACAGCTTCTAGCCAGCAGAGCTGAGCTGGGAGCATGGGTGAGGGTCTAATGACAATGGCATTCACACAGTTCTTGCAGGAAAGTATAGCAGTATTTCTATTCTCACTTTCTCTAGTCACAGTCCCACACTGACATGTCATTATAGCCACCATCCTACCACCCAGAATGCTCTTATACACACTACCACCTCCACCACATACACCCCCTGACATATGCCAACCCCCATAGACCTCCACCACATACCCTGCCCCTATACCACCGTACCGCACAATCACACCACACACTCCATCCACACCATCTCTCTGCACACCCCGCCGCCATACAGGCCTTGGCCGAAGAGCTCTGTCACCGAAGAACCACATCACCACAGGAGCCCACCACCATATACGCTACTGCTACAGAACTGTCACCAGAGAACTGTACCACACAGCCCTGCCACACAACCCCATCACCAATGCACACATACCAGCACCACAAACCACTGCCACACATTCATACCACACGCCCACTGTTCACCAACACCCCAACACCTGTGTCACCACCCCACCACCAGCCACTGCGTCTCAATCTTTCCACTCCTATCCCAGTACCACTGGCCTTCTTTCAGTAATCGGCAGCATCCTGCCTCAGGGCCCTTCCCCTGTCTCCCCTCTGATCTGTGCCCATGTCTATCCTGGGCATCTTAGCTCAATCATAAAGCAATTTTTGCTGAGCTGGGCAAAACTGAGGCAGAAGAAACTGGAGTTTGAGGCTAACCTGAGCTACAGGAGTATTGGGGGTGTGAATTTGCATTGCCTTTATCGCGGTATTGTTGCTGTATTAGGTATTCTCCTCAGGATGCCAGCAACAGTTAACAAGTGTTTGTAAACTCTTGACATCTGCTTCTCTCTTTAGTCTGATCTCCACGAGGGCAGGAGCCATATGTAACATTCTTATGGCCACGGCACTTAGGCAAAGAGGCCGGTGTGATGCAGGAACCGAATAATGCATAGAAATGGAATAAATTGATGTACTGGGGGTCTATAAGCTGGATGGCTGCAGAGATGGAGTAGGTGGGTAGATGTGTGGACAGGTAGTTGACAAAATGAGTGTATGGATGGCTGGATAATTATAACAATTTTGGTATCAGTGGTAAAATTCCTTGACCCACCAGTGGCATGAGCAGGTAGTTGAGGATTCAGAGGCCTTGTTTAAAGGCATCAACCCTTTGAATTCCCAAATCAAGAGGCCAGAGTAGAGAGCGAGTGGGTGATCAATGGAAGTATCGTCCCATTTGCGGGAGAGTGGGTGATCACCAAAAGTGTCGTTGCATTTGAAGATATGAAGAGGAAATCCATCTGCCTTGTTCATGTCAAGGAGGTAGATTTGACCCTTCTTGGTTTGTGTGTGGGGAGCCAGCACACTAGAAATCACCTACGATATAATCTTGGGTGGAAACACCTGGTATTCTGGCAAGGGACCCTTAGAATCCCTACAGAGTCAAAACAGCACATTGGTCATGGATGGGAGAAATTAAACCTTATTTGAAACAACAGAATAACTGGAAGTCAGGCTGCGTTCACAAAATAACTTTCAGTCTTAGCTTTTTGAAACATTGTGATACCTGCCACCTCTTGAGTGCCTTCCCGGAGCCAGCTACTCTGTTACATGGAAGAGCAACAGATTCTTAAGAAACCCAACAAGCTTCCGTGACCTGTCTGCAGCCCCACCTTATGGGCAAAGAAAGGAGCTGAACACAGAAGCAGGCTACAGAGAGAGACTTTCAGCTAAGGGTGACTACTTCTAAACCCAGCTGCTCCCTTCTTGCTCAAGGTTTCTGAATTTTACACACTGCCCAAACCCGCCCAATCTTTAAAAGCCTTAATTGGAACAATCAGCAGGTGGTTCAAGCCTTAACTGGACCGACAGCATGTGGTTCAGATGATCGCTTCCTGGGGTGAACCTGAGATGTTCCAGTCCAACACTGATTGTTTGTAGCCTGTCCACCCTGTTGAGCACTGATGTGGGAGGGAGGCTTCCCTGAAGAGCCAGGTCTGATGAGTAAGTAGGTTGTGACTATTGCTGACCGCTGGGCAATCAAATCTGATGGCACATCTAAGCTTAGCAGAAGCACCAGCAGTTTCTGCTGATAGGTGGGCAGAGCCAGGAGACTGGTAGGATCCTGAGTCCCACAGCCCTGAGAAATGCCTCTCGAAAGCAAATGGAAAGATCGTCTGAAGTCTTGGGAAGGGGGTGCATAGCCATGCAGTTGCAGAACTGAGTCACGATTAATGGATAGACATAATTACACTGTGGACAGACATAATCTTGCCAGTTTTAAACCCTGGAATTGACCCATCAATATCGCTGTCAAGAACAGACAGGGCTGGGGAGATTGCTCAGCTGGTAAAGGACTTGTCACGCAAGTGCGAAGATCAGGGTTTGCTTCCCCAGAACCCATGTAAAAAAAAAACTGGGCACAGGGGTGGAGTGGAGATGGGCAGATCCCTGGGACTTACTGACCAGCCAATCTAGGGGAACCAGGAGCTCCGAGTTCAACATTTTGACAAAGGTTGGGGTATCTGGTCCCTGTGGGTCTCTTATCTCTGCACCGAGTCCTCTTCCGCCTCACTCCAACCCATTTGTACTGGCCTGTCTGCCTTGGCAACGTATCAAGCTCTTTCCCGTGCAAGGCCTTTGCACGGGGCTTGCAAATATGCCCCCTCCCCATCAGAAAATCAAGTGTGATGGGCACAGAAAGCCCCTAGAGGACTGGCTGATCTCATCTGCTCCTCCCAGCTTTTCCACAAGTCTCTTTTGTCTGTTTCACATCATTGTACAAGGACACAGTCAATAGGGTTTACTTCAGGGTTTCGTTGCTGTCGTATGGGGGGTAGGGAGCATTCTACCTGTAAGCAAACATTCCCTGGCCCTCTTTCACTTTTTATATTGGGAAAGGGGTCTTATTAAGTTGTCCAGGCTAGCCTTGAACTCACTCTTATAGCCTCGGCTAGGCTTGAACTTGAGATCCTCTTGACTCATTCTCTTTGGTAGCTGGATTAGAGGCCTGAACCAACCGTCCAGCTCCTGTGTTTATGTTTAAGGTACCATCCCCACCACCAGATAGCCCAAAAACCTTGAGGGGAGAAAATCTATGTGTTCTCTGCTGTAAAATACAGCTTCTGAAACAGCCCAGCCTGTGGCAGGGGTTTGAAATTTGGTGACCAACTCATTGACCCCAACTGCATACATTCTCAGCACTCATAACCGGGGACACTGATGTCCCACCTTGCTTGAGTGCTGTAACATGGTGGCTTTACATTAGGCCCTCCAGAAGGTTTTCAGCGTGGTGGCAGAAGAAAGGGATTCTAGAAAGATCTTTCTAGACTTAAGCCTTCCTGATGTAGCCAGTAGACATCACTGCCCCAGAAACTGGCGTAGCCACTAACCCTAGGAAACTCTTGTACTTACAGTTATCACACACACACACACACACACACACACACACACACACATACACACACCAGGCTCTCCCCCTCCCCAGCATCTTTAAAGAGCAGGTATTATAAGAATCTCAGCGATCATTTGATCAGGGACCAGCTACCTCAGACTCCTAAATCCTGCCCCTCCAACTACTGAATCGGCACCCCTGGGAACTTGCCTTTGGAGCTAGCTCCCAGATGATTCTACCACCCTCTGGAGACTAAGCCTCGGGGTCCCCAGAGACCTACGTGCCAGTGAACTATGTGCCCAGGGTAGCAGGAAGGCCAACGGCAGCAACATCCCTGCTCTTCCATCCCTCCATCCTTTCATTGGCTTGCCTGCACATCAGCACAGGGGAACTTCAGCTGAGGCGAGTGGAAGGAGGGCGGGGCCTAGATGACCTCTGAGATCACAATAGGCCTGGGCTGGCCATCCTGAGCAGCAGTCTCCTGAGTCCTCCAGGAAGAGGAGGATGGGGAGAGGGCGATGATGTGGGTGATAGGAGGTGGAGTAGGGGAGCTCTGTAAACAGTGGTGCTCCCAAAGACTAGGTGGTTTGGGGATGCCCCAGAACGCATGGCTGAAGGCATGGCCTTTGCTAATGAGAAGGAAACTGAGGTGGTGGTTTAAGGAAACCAGAGGACACAGAGACAACAATGCACACTCTATGGGAATAGCTCATGTCACCAGCAGAAGTCACTCAACTTGGACACCCATATTAGTCTGGAAATGGATGATAACACATCCCTGTGGTGCTAAGAGGATTAATACACCTAGACACTGGTTCTCAACCTTCCTAAATGCTGAGACCCCTTAATACAATTCCTCATGTTGTGGTGACCCCCAACCATAAATTTTTTGTTGCTACTTCATAACTAATTTTGCTACTGTTATGAATAGTAATGTAAATATCTGTGTTTTCTGATGGTCTCAGGTGACCCCCTGTGAAAGGGTGATTCAACCGCAAAGGGGTCACAACCTACAGCTTGAGGACCACTGCACTAAGGCCTGTATCCTAGCACCTGTAGGATTCCAAGCCTCTGAGGCAACCCCTCAGGTTCCCTGATCCTGTCTCCTAGCAACAACAGTACCTTGAGCAGCAGCGCCTCTCAAGAAGCTCAGGTGATACAGCATTGGACAATGGGGGCACACCCTTTATGGGGTGCTGGGGTGGGTCCTGTCTGTATTCACTTCCCATCTGTGGTGTCTCCTAGCCCTGTTGAAAAGTTTTACATGCCAGCCCTGGAGGATGAAGTCAAGAACAGTGGATATTCTCTGAGCTCTGGGAACTCCCACATTGGGAGAAAGAACAGAAGAGACCGTGGAGTAAGGGTGTGTCATTGCAGTCAGAGAGGGGTCACAGTGCCAGGTGAATGGAGTAAGGGTATCCCTGAAGGGTAGGGCAGGGTCACAGTGCAGAAGTGGCCCTGAGGCAGAGTTCTCAGACGAAAACACTGAGTCAGCAGTGACCTGGAGGAAGAGCAGCAGGAATTTGCTGTGGCTTGAATTACGACCCTCAAAATTCCCATTGGAATTTGGCTGGGGAGACAGCTTAGTTAATAAAGTGCTTATAAGCACAAGGGTGAATTTGATCCCCCAAACCTACATAAAAATAAAAGCCAGGTATAGTACCCTTATAATCTCAGGGAGCGGGACATGGAGACAGGAAGGTGTCTCTGGGCTTCCTAGCTAGTAAACCTAGTCTACTTGGTGAGTTCCAGCCCAATGACAAACTGTTTCAAAATAGATTGGTGGTATCCTTCTCAGGAATGACACCCAAGGTTATATCCACTGGCCTCTACACACGTGTGCACGTCCACATACCAACACACACACACACACACACATTCTCATGTCACCAAACTCAGAAGGTAGAATTCCTTGGGAAATCGAGTCACACAAAGCAGATGAGGTTAGTGACAGTGACGTTTTGTTGAACCAGGCTAGTTCATGCTCCATCATGACTTGGCATTCTTTAGACACTCAACCGGTGAGAACCCCACATGAAGACTGGAGGTGTGCTATCAGAATCAGGTGACCATCAGGAGCTAGAGAGGAGCCCACAGCAGAGCCCGGCACAGTCTGAGATGGTGTGGGAAGTCATGCTGGCACTGTGGGTTTGGAGCACTTCCTCCCACTCCCCACCCCCAGGACTCCTGGCAGTAATTTGCTGGTATTCTAGGCTACCCAGTTATGGAACCCAGACTCAGCAGTCCATGGAAGAGAACACAGCATTCCAGGTGGGGAAAACCTAAATCAAGGTGCAGAAAAGACAAAAATTGCAGAACTATCCTCTTGGTAACGTGAAAGCAGCAGACTGTTGCAACTGTGCTTAGCTCAAACTAAAGCATTGTAATTGTGTGGAGCCAATTGGCTGAATAAAGGTCAGATCTGAATAAACAGTCCCCCCCCCAGCTCTGGCTCTGTGATCATCAAACGATTCCCCAAAGAAAGTCACAAGGGGGTGACAGATGTGTAAGCAGTCATTTTTACTGAGGGTTGGCTAGGAACTGCAGGTGTGAACAATTTCCAAGTCTCCCTCTCCCTCTCCCTCTCCCCTCCCTCCCTCCCTCCCTCCCTCCCTCCCTCCCTCTTTCTCTTTCTTTCTTTCTTTCTTTCTTTCTTTCTTTCTTTCTTTCTTTCTTTCTTTCTTTCTTTCTTTCTTTCTCTTTCTGTTTCTTTTTTTTTTTTTGAGACATAGTTCCTCTGTTTAGCCCTGGCTGTCCTGGAACTCTCTCTGTAGACCAAACTGGGCTTGAACTTAGATATCTGCTTGCCTCTGCCTTTGGAGTGCTGGGATTCACGTTGTGCACCACCACTGCCTGAGGCTTTAAAATTTCTCAAAACTCTCACAAGTGGGCCAGCTCAGCAGGGAAAGAGACTTGAGGCTAAGCCTGATGACCTGTGTTCAATCCCCAGGACCCACAAAGTTATGGGAAAGAACCACTCCCATAAGAGGTTCTGACCTCCACCAGCACTCTGTGGCACACACACACACACACACCCTAAATCAACATTTGTAAATTTGTTTATTTTGAATGTCCCATCAGAATGACTGAAAGCCTCATGAAATGTTAAGCCATTTGTCATTGGATATATTTGTCCTACGGAGAATGAGTACCACCGCCGCCAGCTATAAGCTGAGTTTTGGAATTCATCATGCAAGTTCCTACCTTTTCACTGCCAGGTGGGGACCAGAAATGAGGGGGAAATCTCCTTTCCCTGTTTCTTAGTAATAGAACCTGTGGCTCACACTGTTTAGAAATAGGGCGGCCCTGGCCAGAAAGGACAGGTCACACGGGTATGTGAGATACATCCATAGAGATTTCCAGAACTTCCTATGCATACTACCCAGCTTCCCTGCCTAGCTTCCAGGAGAACGCGTACGCATTATCCTCATTTATACCCCAAACAATCTCCAAAACAGCATCGGGCCAGGGCTGGTGGCCCAGGCTTGTAATCCCAGCTACTGAAGCAGGAGACAGAGGCAAGAAGATCATAGATGCAAGGCCAGTTTGGACCACAGAGTGAGTTCAAGGCCAGCTTGAGGAATTTAGATCTTATTTCAAAATAGCAAGACAAATAAAAGAAGCCTGGAGGTGTTGTTTGTGTGCAACACTGGCCTAGCACGTGTGAGATTCTGAGTTCAAAGCCCTGCTCTGTGAAAAAAAAAGGGGGGGGGGTGGGAGAAGGAAAGAAAAAAAATTAATCTCCATCCCAAAAGCATTTCCTAGCATTACTAGTGGCTTTATTTATAGCTACTAAACCCTAGGAAGAACCTACGTGGCTGTGCTTAGGGGACTGGCTACAGGAAGTGGCACACCTACAGTAAGGTCACCCAGCAGTGAAGAGAAGCCATTTCTGATCCGACCAGGCCCCCAAACACAAGTGAGTTAGGTCAATGATAAAGCCAGACACAAGTGGTCCCTTGCTGTATGTTTGCGATGGAATGACATTCTAGAAAGACAAAACCACAAGCATAGAGAAAACACCTGCCGTTGCCAGGGGCTGGAGCTCACGTAGAGGATGAACTGGGAAGAGGAGTTCGACATCTTACTGAGCAGCCATTCACAGAGCCTTAAAACAGTACACTGGCTCCAAAACAGACGCTGTGTGTGTGTGTGTGTGTGTGTGTGTGTGTGTGTGTGTGTGACTCTTACAAAGGTGCTTTTAGGACACTATCCTGTAGACCTGGGGCCCCACCCTCTGACCTCATTTAACTCTTCCTTCATGGCTCTGCCTCCCAAACCAGCTACATAGGAGGTTAGGAACACACCTCACTCAGAGTGCAAGCGCAGCCCTGCTCAGGTGATGCTGGTGGCAGTCTGAAAAACAGAGGGGGGGGGGAGAGATACAGAACATTGTTGGGAGCAGTGAGCCCCAGATCCTGAATTTCTTGTAATCCCCTGATCTGAGTGCCTACAGTTGCTCTGAGCACAAGACCTTCAGGAGTTCCTGATGGCAGGAGAGTGGTTTCTGGTGGGTTTGGCTGGGGCGTGGCTATCTCTATATAATCTGCCCCTGAACACAATAAAGGGGGCATTCTTGGGGAATTCAAGGATGACCCGTGTTGCTGTCTCTCTGTCTGTGTGTGTCTGTGTATTTTAACCTCCAGGCCCCTAGCCTGAGGCTCGCGAACTGGGTGCTAGCCCACAGAGCGCAGACACGGGNGGGGGGGGGGGGGGGGGGGGGGGGGGGGGGGGGGGGGGGGGGGACAGAGCATAGTGCTGGGCAGAGAACTTGGGACAGACGCAGCACCTGATGGGAGCAGGTTGTTATGGCTGAAGGCATCTAGCCGGGTGACATTCACCTTGCTTTGCCTCGGTGGGCAGGATTGAAATCAGGTGCAAGTCCAGGTCTCAATAGTGCGATTTACATTATACTCTCAGCTACTCCACTATCTAAGTGCTGCCGGAAGCCCCGGGTTCTCCTGGAAGCCCCAAAGCTCTCTCAGCAAGGAGACCCCCAGCTGCCCGTAAGAAAGGGGGTCAGGAAGGGACAAGGGTCTGTAGTCTCCCGAGGCTCCTGTCCCCACCTAGAGGACAGCCCCCCCCCCCCCAATTTCTGGCTACCCAGAGGGCTCTGCTCTGTGGCTCTAGGAAGCGTAAGTCTGGCTCAGATGCCCCCGGGAGCTGTGTGTCCTTGTGAAGTCTGTGCCCTGATCTGTAGGCCAAGAACCTGGGGAGCCAAGTCAGAGGAGGACATGGCCTGCGGGCTTGTGTCAGCCCGTCACCGCCTTCCATGACCCAGTTTAAGTCCTGGTGGCATCTGCTGCCCAGGCAGGAAACACATCAACACAAATGGGGGGAGGAGAGCGGCGCTATTTGGGGCAGGAGACGGATTAGGAAACAGACATTACTCCCTGCGGATTGCAGAGTGCCTTTTTTTCCCTTTTGGATTTCAGCTCTGTCCCAATTCTTTCTTGTTTGAGAGCAGTTGGATCACCGTGTGCAATGCTATAGAAGTCCAATCCCAGATCTGGTGACTTTAGGATAGGGTGTGAGGTGAGGGGGCAGCCTGACCTTGCCCTTCCATAAGGAATTTGCCTGATGATTGTCCATCCACTTGGATATGTAATTGCTAGGATAGCTAAGAACGGTGGACCTCGTCTGAGATCAGTAACCTTTCTCCCGAGCCTCTCATGGCTGTCCGAATCCCCACCTGGCCCTTTGAGGTGAATTAAGGAGGGTGATAGTTCCAAAATCAGCAGAGTGAAGAGAGCGGCTAAGCTCAGTTAGGGAGGTGCTGGAATTCCACTCTGAAAACCTGAATAGAGACATTCTGATGTTGGCATGAATGTGGTGGACGTTTTATTTAGCAATTAAACAGAGTAGCCAAAGCAGTCAGCTATGGGCGGGGGAAAACCACAGGGGTGCCGAAAGAGGGTCATCAATGGGAACTGGCCAGTAGCAGCACTGTGACCTAAGCAGGAAGGGGACAGAAAAGAGGCACCCTTGACCACCTCACGCTCTGCTTTATTCCTTTGGTCAGTGCTTTCTGAGGGGAAGCCTAGCAGCATCTGGGACAGTAGGTGGTCCAGGCCTTAGGAGGCAGCAAGAGCTGCAGACAGACCTGGAGTGGGAGAACCGGGGCAAATGGGGGAAAGAAAGGGTCAACATCTTCTAGAACGGAGGATGAGTTGCGGAGGATGAGTTGACTGCTGTGACACTCTGATTTCGGGACTAACAAGCTACCTGTGATTGAGCCTCATCGTATGCAGTGTGCTGTGCTTGGACTAGGAAGTGTGAACTTTCTGCCAGTTAGTTGGTCCCCACATCAGAGACAGCATTTTAACTCAGCGTCACTTCTGCCATACTCGCTGAGGGAAGCTAGCCGCTGGGCACTGACAAGCTATGTCTCTCAGACGCCCAGTGTGCTTTGAAATGAAGCCGAATAAGGGGCATGTCTTAGCTCCCTTTTCCATTGCTGCAATAAAATACTCGGACAAAAAGCAATTTAAGGGCGAAAGGGTTTGTTCTGGCTCAGTGTTTAAGGATACAGCCCAGGGTGGTGGGATGTCACAGCAGCAGGAGCTGGGCATGCTTCACAGCTTGGAACAAAGACTGATGAACATGTGCTGTTGCTCACCTCCTTCTCTACTTACACGGTCCAGGATCCCAGCCAGGGAATGGTTCTGCCCACAGTGGGCAGGTCTTCCCACCTCAGTTAACACACGAGAGTCCCCCCACAGGATGTCCAGAGGCCCATCTCCTGGACGACTCTAGATTCATTTGTGTTGACTTCACCGGCTATCACAAGCTGAATTTGTTTTCTCAGAGCGGTTGTGGGCAGACATACAAACACCATTAGGTGGTGGCCATGAAATTTAGGCACAAAGTCCAATCCTCCCTGATACTAGAGATAACTAGGAGATGACTAGCAGAAGTGGGGTCTGGTGACTCCTGCAGTTGGCCAAGCCCAGGCAGGATGCTCCCATTCCTCCTCTTGCGCTCTGCATGGAGCCTTTCCGGGCTTCCCAAGCCTTCATTTCCGGGTCCTACATGCTTTTCTGCCTAAGGCACACAGAGTGTTTTCTGTTTTCTTGACACATTTCTAACTTATACAGGGTTTGTCATTGAACATTGTAGCAAACAACATGTCAAAGATGAGACTCTTAGGTGTGGCTTCAGCCTGGCTTGTTTGAAGGCAATAATGACCTCATTGCTAGTGGGAAATAGATTGTGGTAACCTGTGGTATGCTGTGTCCCTGAGTCAAGATATCAGCTGTCATCCTTAAGATCAATTATCAGTTGAAAGGGAACCAAGTGACTCTACTACAAGACTCTACTATAAAGGTTGCAATTATTAAATGCAGTAGAAAGTTGTTTTTTTTAAAAAAAAATACAAGCAAAATGGCAACACTCCCAACATTTTGGAGTTTTAAATTTTCAACCTCAAGAGGTATTTAAACAGCCTAAGAAGCTTCTACAATCGATTCCAAAAGAATCTTTTCCATTGTCTCAAAAAATCAGGCTGTTTCTGTATACCAGAGCTTTCCTTGCGGGCTTATGGCCCAACTTTCCCTAACCCTTTCTTTATTCGCAGGCATTTCCTAACGGATTGGTCAAGGCATCATCTAGAGCCCACCTCACTTCGGCAGCATCCCTCTTCTTTCCCTTTCACAGACTCAAGAAGAATGCCAGACAGTGAATTGATCTGAGAACCCAGTGATGGAGTTTCAGTCCTGGCTGGTTAAGCTGCATCAGCTTCCTTAAACACAGCCTGAAGGTTGGGATTCACCTCCATCAAGTGCTCCCAAATTGTGATTCCCATTTCGCACCCCACTGTTAGATCTGACACCTTAGTAAGCCAAGGTCACTTACTATTGTGGTGGAAGCTCTTAGCTCCTGTCTTCTCAAAGGAAAGAATTCAGTCAGGAGACACAAATGATTTAAGCAGAAATGTATTTGGCCAAACAAGGAGAAATAGGAGAAGGCTGCCCCTGAGGTGGATATCAGTACAGGGGGTCCTGCATTGTGAATCTGAAGGTTTAGTGAATATTTTGAGATGGGAGGCACATTCATGAGATGGGGTGACCCTTCTTCCTCCCTCCAAAATCATGGTGGATGGGTCTTCCTTTCAGGGTACATTTTGTTCTCTCAGGATCCTCTTGAAAAGTCCTTGAGTCAAAGCGACATAAGAATGAAACCAAGGCCCCTTGATGTCACCTGTCTTGCCTTAGTGTGAACAAGCAGCAACTGGGAACGTGCCCTGGCACCATGGTTTCTTAAAAGGGCACATCCTAGCTGCAGCTTCAGGGAGCTTACCCACATAGGAGCGTCTTGACCTTCAGAAGACGGATCTACCAAGAGATGGCCGCAGTTTGCCTTGGTCACGCAAATCTAAGTCCTTGCTCATTCAGTAGCAGAGAAGGGTGTATTGCTTTATGAACTGTTAGCTCAAGGTGTATATTTGTGTGTGTGTGTGTGTGTGCTAAGGCACAAGGTAGGATATGTTTCTTCCTGTAAGTTATAAGATACCACTGTACCTTGTAATCCCTGTCATGGTCCAGTGCCTCTTCTACAGATGTTAGACTACCCACTCCCCACAAGTCTTAGAAAATGGATGGAAATTTAGAAGATAGAATGAAGATATATAAAATTTATATCACAAAGTACTCAAATGAATGAATGGGGAAAATAAACTCCTTGCTCATATAATTGGTTGTCTCCTTTACATCTATGCCATATAGACTTGACCAAGAAAAGATCTAGAGATGTAACCACCATTAGTCCCTGGATGTACGATATGGCACTGGTCTTCAAACATGGTCTCGTGGTTTTCTAAGCCCAAACTCTTGCCCTTTGTTTCATGACCAGCAGAAAGCCACTCCGTTAGTTGTCTCTGGTGGAAGGACGCATTGGCTCTGATGTCCCTGGGTTAGTTCAATCCACTCTCACATACGACGGGCAGTGACTTTGGTTGCTGGAAAGTCTCCGTCTCCGTGTGCTGGAGAAGTCGATAGACATCAATTTCCCCGGAACAATTGGTTATCCAGAAGTGCTTTTTAAATAAATTAAAAAATGGAAGGAAAGGTTTGGTCTCCATACCCTGAGCCATAATCTCCCACTTTCAGATTGAAATTGGGCCTGAGAGCCCTTGCCCTACCTGCCACACACACAGAGATCTTCCTGCATGACCAGGCCATGGAGAGGCATCTGCAGGCTGGGTTGGGAGCTCCCTGGGTGCAGAACTGGGTTGGATGCTGGACTGACAGAACAAAGCTGATCTGTGGCTGAGTTTGATCATGTCACCAGAGAGAAAGAAGCAATTCAGCATGTCAGAGCAAACACTCACAATGCAGGTGGAGCCGCCTTCATAAGGAAGGGTGGGGAGACTTCTCATGAGAGATTTCAAAGACTTCCTGACTCACACCCTCCTGACCCTCCTTTGTCAGAGGACATGATGTTTGCCTCTGGAACACTTCTCTCAGCATGGAGTTCAATATTCCTACATCAGAGTGTGAGCCAGGGAACTAAGTCTGTGGGTAACTCATCAGTACAGAGACCAATCCGTAGTCAGCGTTCTTCAGATGCTTGGGAGAAGATGGGAGAAAACAGACTGGGCAAACAGTAAAAGTGTTCCAATCTTAGCAGTTTGATTTATCCTCAGAAAACATGGCAGCAAGCAGTATTTGAAACCCCACGCTTAGCCATATGGGGCATCGTGAAACGCAAGTCAAGGGGCTTCGCGAGGCTTTGGAGAGGTTGAGGGCTCTTCCTTCCCTTTGCGTCTCCTCCAGGATCCATGGGATAAACTGAGCCACAGACACAAACATACCGGGTCTCCCCCTGGAACCCGAGGTTACGCCCCAGCTGAAGACACCCACTTGAAAGAGCCTCCGAGTCTCCCAGTTAGCACAGACCATGGGTGCCCCACTGTCTCCCTGGGAATGAGAAAAGCAAAAGGCACTATGTATGAGAGGCTATTCAGCAAGAGAATATGAAGGGTTGGCTGGTGGAATGTGCAAGGGCCCCCCTTCTGGCCTCCTGGGGACCTAAGAATTGTGGGATACGATGGGGAGGGGTGTGGCAGCGGCCGAGTACCTGGCACTTGCCGTTGGTGCCTCCTTCCTTCCAGGCACAAAGCATGTTCCTGGAGAGCTGACTCACCCTCTTGGCGCATGCTTTCCAGCTAATCCGAACCACCCTCAGCTTCGTCAGGTGCATGTTTAAGCCTCTGGTTGAGCCTAAGCAAAGAAAGGAAGCCAGCCTGAGAATGAGCATGCGTTGGCCACCGACAGTGAGCAGTCCACACGCATCAAAGTGGAATCCCTGGAGGGTTGCAGTGCCCAACAAGTCAGATTCACAGTTTCCCTAGTGAGGATGATTTATCGCAAGACCCCACTGGGTTATCTAGGTGTCCCAACAAGTAGTGCCTCTACTAATGTATATGCCCAGAGGATGCAGGCTCTCTCCAGTAGCAAGCCAGTCCCTTACCAGGGGCACAATACAGAGATTTCTCCATGGCCTTACCCTTGCTCCGAAGCTACCCTTTGTCCTAATGTTGAAGTTTAGAGTGGCACACACCTCGTCTTTGGGGAGATAAATGGAGACACTTGAAAGAATAGACACATCCAGGATGTATCATCTTGAAGGGGAAAAATAACCACAGTGCTAAAGGAAATTCTGGCTTTCTCCCTGTTTATGGTCCATGGGTGGCCAGCCTGGTGCTCTGCAGGAAGAGGAGTGGAGTCGCTGGTGCTTACCGCCCCAGGGAAACCACTGGTTTGATTATATCAGCAAGTGGTGGGCTCTTTGTGAGGCTAACAGATGTGTGAGCCAAACACTTTTGATGGAATCCGTAGAAATGATCACTGCTTTAAAGTTTTGAGATTCTTCTATATCCCTTGTATTTGCAGGGGAGAGGGGATTTTTACCTACGTCATTTTACCTACATGATGTAGTTGAGGGAGGCATTGCTGTTGTTCCATAGGCAGGAAAAGATGATGAGGAAGGAGGTGATGGATGCTACCACAAATTCAAACCTGAGTTGTCCCCAGCTAAACCATCATTCTGCTCAGCAGAAGGCAGCCCACAAGTGAGCTTCATGTGGCATGAAGGCAAGGTGCATACCATGGTCATGAGTAGACGCCCACTCTGCCATCCAGCACCGATCCCAGGAACTCTCCTGCTGCGGTAGGCAGATGGGCATTTTGACTTTATTGAATTGGACTGGAGTGGCGAGCAGGAGCAGGCAGAGGTCGCTGTCAAGGTGGGGCGGCTTGTAATCTTTGTGAGCAATGATCTTCTGCACCTGTTTCCTCTCCAAGTTGATGTCGCTGAAGGTCTTGGTTCCCATGACTACAGAGACGTTCACCGCTACCACTTCTAATCTGAAGGATGAAGACAGAAGCACCACAGCTGATAATGATCGTGGGGCACTTTGTATCTACAGACACATCTCCAAGCCACTAAGTAGTATAGAATAGGGGGTTTGCAGGGGCAGGGGGCTAGAGAGACCAGGGAGGTCAGAGTCAGGGACCAGACCCAGATGGATCTCTGAACAGGTGAACCCTTAGCTCAGGGGAAGCTCTCACCAACAGAAGTGTAATATACCCATTGAGAAAAGAAGATGTGAATGCCTTAGGGACAGGAATCTTGGCTCTCTTATTGGCTGCTACATCCCTCTCTCTTGAAACTGTACCCAGTAGGTGCTCAATGCATGCACAATAAATGAATGAATCTAGTGTGTCTTAGTATACAAGTGGTGGGCAAGAAAAGGAAGCCTATACTAATTTTCCCAACACTGGTGCTGAGCTACAAGAAGCAGCCAACTTGTGATATAGTTGATCAAGCCAAGAGGGACTACAATATAGGATATAGGATATAAGATATAGGAGCAGACTTGGGTCCAAAGTCACTGGACACAATGCCTGTAGCTTCCAAAGCTTCGAGTACCAACCAACCAAGTGACTCGCCCAGACTGCATGTGTACTACAAGAGACATAAATGGCGGCAATGCCCAGACACTTACAGGGTTCTTGGGAAGCAATGTGCTGCCGTCAGAACCCACCACGGATGGATGATGGAGCCTCCACACAGGTGTTTCCCAAGCATCTGGATACTCACTTGCCACGGGAATTCACCGTTCTGGACTTCCAGCAGTTCACGGAATGGCAACCATGATGAGTTTGGGAAGGCAGGTCTGTGGCCACACAGGACTGGTTTTGAGAGAGAAAGCAAAGAGACACTGGTATACGAGACGCCCAGAGAAATCCCCACTTCATATTCTCAGAACCTTTCCAGCTAAGCTCAGGGTAGCATCTGAGGGAAATCAAATGAGAGGGCCCACAGAACAGATCTTAGAAAATACCTCCAAACTGAAGATAATCAGTGTAGGAAAATGCAAACTAACAAAAATGGACCTGCCGCAGAAATCATAAACACATATTCTACGTTTAAAGGGTGTTGGAAGACCAATGGGAGGAAAAGCAACAGAAATTTACCAGTTAATGCTGCTGCTTGATAGAATTGTAAAAATAGCTGAGTGACTTTGAGAAAGATGAGTACACCTCTCTCTCTCTTTTCTCTCTCTCTTTTCTCTCTCTCTCTTTCTCTCTCCCTCCCTTCTTCCTTCCCCCCCTCTCTCACACACACACAGATAGAAATGGATAGATGATAGATAGATGATAGATAGATAGATAGATAGATAGATAGATAGATAGATAAGAAGGGAGGGAGAGACAGGAGAAGAAAGGTAGGGAGATGAGATCAAACATAGCAAAGTCACTTTATGAACCATACATGTCAGCATCCTTTTGTGTGGGGTCCTGCTGTAATTCTTCAGAAAGAGTACCAAACATTTGCACATCTGGTCCACCCATAGAACTTTCTCTATGGGGCACCTCCCAGGACCACAGAGCAAATGTTATATGAACTGACTTCTTACAGCAATGTGACCTGATAAATCTTTTCTAAATTAAATGCATCCCTATTCGACCCCACACCTTTCTGCTGCCTCTTTCAGGGTCTGGACCTAGAGAGAGCCTCGATTCATTTACAGACAGGGGGAAATAAAGCCAGTAGTTGATCTTGCCCCAAGTCTCCTGTGCTTCTGGAACTCTGGGCACAGATCCTGGGAGATTCACTGTAAAAAGCATCTTCAACCAGTCCAGTACATCTGCTTTGATCAATCAGTCATAGCCTGCTCATTTCCTGAATCAAATTCCATCTTCTGCCACCTCTGGGGGTAAAGAGCTCTGGGTCTATCTGAGTGAGATTTTATGCTCTCTGGATCTGGGTTTGAGACCTCTAAATCTTCACACACACACACACACACACACACACCCTGGGGCCCCCCACTCACTCTAGGGCATCCAGGGGTGAGGTAGCAGGCTTTTCCTACCTTTAATTCTGGGCTAGTCAGACACTAACCTTGGTTGTCCTGGGCATGTCCCTTGGATGCCATGAGCAGTGCAATCAGAAGGGAGAGCATCGTGTTGTCATTCCAGTGTGGTGTTGCCCACCTTGACACCCTGCCCACACTGATAAAAAGCAGCTGCAGCTGCCATAGTTGGGCATCACAAATGCATGGCAGAGCCTGGCCTGGTGACATCACAGTAAATGTGGAGATTAGAGAGGCAGAGCAGGCACAGCCTGATTGAGCCAAGTCCCTCTCCCAGTCCTGTCTGGTTATTGGTCCCTTTGGGTGCTTCCTGCTGACAATCCTCTGTCTGCCCGTGTGTTCTGGCCCTGCCCTTGACTCTGAACACTTGGGGGAGCCATTTATTCTTTTGCCACCTTCGGCAATAATGAGCTTTGGGTCTCTGGGTGAGATTTTATATTCTCTGAAACTGGATCTCAAAGTTTCCATGGTCCTCTACGGGAAATTTTAACCCTTATCATGGGTTGGAGAAGAACTAAAGTGGGTGTCGGTGCTACATTAAAATGTTACTTACATTAAAAGATCACTCTGGAGCGGGCTGCAGAGATAGTTCAGTTAGTAAAGTGCTTGCTTGCCTTGCAAGTGCAAGGGCTTGAGTTCAATCTCTAGAAGCTGTGCTTGATTACAAGGGTGGGGGCATGGCGGTACACTCTTGTAATTTCAGCACTAGAGAGGCAGAGATAGGCAGATCATTGAGGCTTGCTGGGTAGTCAGCCTAGCCTATTTGGCAACTCCCAGGACAGCTGGAGACCCTATGTTTAAAAAGATATGCATGGTGAGGGGTGGGTCCTGGAACAAATGACTCATCAATTAAGAGCACTTGGTGCTCTTATAGAGGACATGGGTTCAAATCCCAGCACCCACATGTTGGCTCACAACATCTGTAAAGTTCCAGGGTATCTGACACCTTCTTCTGACCTCCAGGAACACCATGCATCACATGGTACACATTTGTGCATGCAGACAGAACCCTCATAGACATAAAATGAAAATAAATACATACTTTAAAACAATGAATAAAGCCTGAGAAATAACACCCAAGTTTGCCAAGTTTATGCACTAGTCTCCACCCACATGCACCTGCACATGTATCTCACACACACACATGCAGAGAGAGAGAGAGAGAGAGAGAGAGAGAGAGAGAGAGAGAGAGAGAGAGAACTGTAAATACACCATGGAAACATGGGTGTTATTTGGAGGCAGGTAAAACCAGAACAGAGACTATCACATAGGAAGTCATCCAGGTGAGAGGTGTTGGTGGCCTGACTGCTGAGACACAGAATAGCAACTGAAGTGCCATGGTCACTGGCTCCACAGCATGCATAGTCTGGAAACAGTGCGGATGAGAAGTTCAGGGAATAGATAACCTGGGAGAGGGTCCAGCTGTAGATCCTAGGATGAAGACGATGCCAGGGGAAGCACGCAGAGACAAGGGAGGACTGAGCTGCTGTGGCCTCTCTGCCTTGATGTGTACCAGCAGGAGGCAGAGTCAGAAAGAGCCTGGAGATTGCAAGGGAGCAGAGAAGAGTCAGAGGTGGTACTGGGTGAGAGGCGGGGAGAGAGGGTTGTCTAGGAATAGCATTCTGTGAGTTCTGAATCTCTCCTCCCCCTCCCCGTCCCGCCACCTGTCCATCATCCATCATTACCTTCTCCACATCATCCTCCTCATCAGCAGCATTTTAAGATGCTAGTTAACCTTAACTTGAAGCTGACAGAATAAGCAGCTCCAGGATGCACCTTCGGCTTACTGGAAGATGCTGCCATATCTGCTCTCCATCAACAGTCCTGTCTCTCAGGGAAGGAGTACACACTGCAGGAATGAAGTTCCTGCTTCAGAAACAGTGGCATGTGCAAGGTTCCTAAGTCTTCTAGAAGCCTCTCAACTTCGTCAAGGTTCCAGTTGCTTGGTCAAAGAGTCCCACCTGGATAATTACTTACTCTCTTGCTATGAAGAGATACCCCTACAAACCGTAGCTTAAAGAAAACGTGTTTCTTTTTGGCTCACAGTTTGAGGATACAGTCCATCATGGGGAGGGAATCATAGTGGTAGGAATGTGGGGTAGCTGGCCACATGGCCTCCATGGTTGGAAGCAGAGAGAGATGGACACTGGTTGAAGCTTGCTTTCTCCTTTGTATTCTGTCTAGGATCCCAGCCTAAGGGATGGTGCTGCCCACAGCTGATGTGGCTTTTCATACTTCAGTTAACTGACTCTAGATAATCTCCTGGAGGCTGTCTCCTAGGTGATTTCAGATTTCATTAAGACAGCATTAGCTATTAAAGTGCCCTTGCCCAAGGCGCCCCCCCCCTTTCTCTTTCTCTCTGCTTTGCCTGCTCTGTCTTATCTCCAGTGGATATCAACACAGTACACATCCTCAGCATTATCAGTTTGTTCCCCTGTTAGATTATAACTCTGGTGAGGGCAAGGGTCTTTTCTTTTTCTTTGCTCTTACATCCTCTGTTCTTAGCATGCTGTCTGTTACTTATTAGGTCCTTAGTAAGTAGTTGGAATCGAAGTGGGTGGGGACCACCACAAGGGGCCAAAGACAAACTGGGCCTTTAACTATTTCGTTTCCTTTACCCTCAATACTGACCACTCTCAGCTTTCTAGTAAAACACCAGATGAGACCCCAAAAGGAGGATGGTTATTGATGGGTTAGGGTCTTCCCTGAACCCTCGGATTGTTGAGACAAGCACCCACTAGGCTACTCAGTGAGAGACACTTGAGATGACCCTAGGATCCATCCCACACTAGCACCCCTTTGCCTAGCTCACAACTAAGCAATATATTGACTTCCCACTAGCTTCGTTGTGGGTTAGGATAATAGTTACCGAGGACATCCTCAAGCCGTCCTTCTCTCATCTCTCACCTCAGTGAAGTTTTGAATGCTTATCCAAAATATGTGGCTTGACCTCATTTTTATTGCTTCCACACCAAGAAACCCCTTATTCCCACATCAGACTGAATAAATGAGTGCCTGAGAAGTCTTGCTTCCTACTCAGGGCGGGGAGAGGTTGTTCCATCCTGGACACACCCGCCAAGGCTTGTATTGAGCAAGTTATTTAAAGTCTATTAAAGTGTCTTCTCCCCTCATGAATGTCCAAGAACCTTTATTAAAATTATGGGAAAATTAGAGATCATTTTAAAGCACCCATGAAAGAAGCAGGGTCCTCAAAATGTGCCTGAGTCTCTTTTCTCTCCCACCAAACAAGGGAAGGCATAGCTCAACATAGTCTGTGGAATGCTTCTGCACACTGAAGATGATAGCAAATGACTTCATTGCCAGGAGGAGTCACGAGAGGAAACCAGTGCTCCACGCTTGAGGTGTGCCTCTCTTTGAATCTAAGAGGGGGGACAGCAAGGTGACCTCCAAGCTCATGTCTAGGACAAGTCAGAGATTAAGATCCTTCCCTGATTTAAATGCATACGTTGTGGTTACCTTGTGACCTGGGTCATAGATCTTCCTTGTCATTGTCACGGCAAATGTGGTCACTATGACCACAGCCACCCTCTAACTAGTTGAGAGGACTGTTACTGAAAAATAACTCAGAAATGAAGCACTTCCCAGTCCCTTATGGGCATGGTAGAAGCTGCCTCTGAAGGTGGGTGTCAGTTTGGTAACCTGTCCTTTAGTCATGTGCGCTGTGAATGGCAGGACACCTCCAGGAACAAAGTGTCCCCAGGTGAGTTCCACGGCCTCCGTTGGATGCTGGTGAGGAGGCCATGTAACATGATGCTCCAGCTGTGACAGTGGGTTTTAAGTTATCATGGTAATGGCTGCCCACACTGCACCATTGAAGGAGATTTGGGGCCAATTTCTAGCTTCATAGGAAGCAATAAGGACCAGGTGGCCACATGTCATAAAAGCTTGGGCACAAAAGGTACATGTCACTCCTACTTGACATCTGCCTCCCTACATCAGGTCCCTTGTTTGGTTCACATTTCCCCCAGTACTAGATAAGAAATCCCAACCTTGCTCTAAAGGCACCAGCAAAGGGAGGGGAATCACACTGCAGAGCGGCTTAGGACCATGATCAACCGCAGCTCTGAGCTCCCTGCTCTGTTTGTGCACCATACAGGGGAATGACTTGCTGTGCTCTGACGGATGTTTGAGGTGTCTCATGGCTTCTCCACCAGTTTCGTGCAAAGGTTCTACAGGCATTGTACCCAAACCCAGCTTCAGTTTTCCCTGGTCACAGTCAGGACTTTTATTCTGATTGGGTGAATGTTTGGCTCCCTCCTCAGACAAAGTTTCAAGGCCCAACTCCTTTTTAGCACTGGCTCTTCTCCCTCTTCTCCAAGGGTCAAAGCTGGGGAAGATTGCTGGCAGGTGAGCTAGCCTACACAGTAGACCTGTGTTCTCTGGGTCTGAACACCACTTATGGCTAATTCTTGTAGGTGGGCATGTGCGGGAGATCCTCACTCCTCTAGGCAGGCCAAGGAGAAGCTTTCGTGGTGCCAAGGTCCCATTCTCCTCTCAGGCTCCAAGTGTCTATTGTGAATCCCCTGTTCTCCTTCTAAAGACTCCCTGCGTCTTCCCAGATGTATGGATGCATCCTGGGACTATCGCAAGTGTCCCTCCCCTGCCAGCACCCACTGGGTCCCCAAACAAACCAGAGGCTAAGAGAAGACCCTACCCAGCTGCAACCCTTTCAGCTCAGCCAGACACACTCTGGATTTCCCAGGAATAAGCCAGCATCCGGCCCTGGGGTTGTACTATAGACATGCAGAAAGAACTTCAGGAAGTGCTTGGCCCTGATGCTTCCCCCATTCCACTCCTCTAAACCCACTGGGTCAAAACCTGCAGGCTTAAGCTTGGAAGTTTGCAAACAAGGCTTCCCAAAGAAAACATGGAGCTAAATAATGTGAATTTCAGTAGTAACTCTTTTTTGTTCCCATTTGAATGTCCCAATCAGCGCATGGGATACACTTAAATGTAAAAAAAAAAAAAAAAAAAACCAACAACAACAACAAAAAAAAAAACCCTCATTTTAAGTTGTAGTTCACACCTATAATCCCAGCACTCAGGAGGCTCAGGCAGGATTGCTGGGAGCTCAAGGTGGGCTGGGCTACTTAGTGAGTTCAAGCAAATCTAGGCTACAAAGGAAAACTCTGTATCAAAGAAATCAAAAGAAAAGGGCATCACTAATTTTTACCCTTCTCCATATCCTTCTCGATGCCCCAAACTGCTCTTCAAAGGTCAGAAGATCACTGGCTAGGACTTTGGTGACACCACCAAGAGGATGTCATTCAAGTTGCCTCTGGAGCATCAGCCAGACAATGGTCCCTAAGTGATATGACTTATCCTGCACCTTCTTTTGAGTTTCTGCAGGTTCTTTCAGGCCCTAAAGTTGCTTCCTCTACATCTAATTCTAGGGAGGAGGAGGAGGAGGAGGAGGAAGAAGGTGTGCACTACAGATTACAGCAGGCTTCTTGCCTTAGTTGTTATTCTATTGCCATGAAAAGACACCATGACCAAGGCAACTTATAGAAGAAAACATTTAATTGGAGACTTGTTTACAGTTTCAGAGGGCAAGTTCATGACCATTATGGCAGGGATTGCAACAGCAAGCAGGCAGGCATGATACTAGAGCAGTAGCTGAGAACTTGCATCCTGATCTTAAGGTAGCAGGCAGAGAGAAGGAGACTGAGCCGCTGGCATGGGCATCTTTTGAAACCTCAATGTCCACCCTCAAGGAAACACCTCTTCCATCAAGGCCACACCTACTCTGACAAGGCCCTCCCTCCCAATCCTTCTCAAACAGTCCCATCAATTGGGAACCAAACATTCAAATATATGAGCCTACAGGGGGAATGCTTATCAAACCACCACACTTTGTAAGCATTTTTATCTGTGATATCTTTTCACCACAGTATATGAAACATATAAAAATCAAATCCTTATTAATGTATTAATGTATTTATAATACACATGATTTTCCCATTTATTAAAGACGAAAGCAAATTTGTATACTAGAGAGGTGGATGAGCTTGCTTAGTTTCAGATAAAGTATTAAATCTTGTCAGGCGTGGTGGTACCCATCTTCAATCCCATTTCTCAGGAGGCAGAGGCAGATGAACATCTGTGAACTCAAGGCTAGTCTGGTCTACATAAAGAATTCCAGGGTAGCCAGGGTTGTATAGCAAGACTCTGCCTCAAAAAAAAAATCTTGACTGAACATTTCACAAACTATCTTCAATGTTTTTCAAGGTTAATAAACACTTTTATTGTATAATCTTCAGTGCGGTGAATGCAACTTCATGTTTAAAAAAAAAAAATGGCAGGACGGGTCTTTTCAGAAAACCACCGAAAACTCTGCCTTAACCCCAAGCCGAAATTCACTGAACGATCCGTCAAACTCAATAACTTAAACAGCAATTTTTAAAAAGTCAAAGACTCTAGCCCAATACCATGCAAAGATATCCTGATTCGGTACTGATATGCAGAAGAACAATGGCAGGGAAATATCAAAGTTCTCAGTTCTCCATCATGAAACTATTTCTGTGAGAGCTGAAGACTGTAGGTGCTATAAGTACACGCAGTCCATGACACGCTGTAGCCTTGAAGTTAATGCTGTGAACCGTGGCACACACCATGCAAAACATACATGTCATGTGTTGAAAACCACAGACATGGCCACCTCCCACAGGGCCACATAGACAAGCTCTGCCAGAAGGACTTCCAATCACTCTTCCTTTTATTTTCATTCACTGTTGCTCAAGTTTTCACAGCTCCCACATTCAGTCATGTGACCCCCCCCTACCTGGGGTCATGACCCTCAGGTTAAGAAGCTATGGTTTATTGAGACTGTACTCTACGGGACTGTGTAGGTTCCATCTGTGGGACTGGGTCCCATGGCTCTCTGCTCCCTGGGACATAGAGAGCTGATGGAGATTTCCTATGTTGTGGACATGGGTGGTAGGTGTATCAGGGTTTTTCAGAGAAACGTAACCAATAGAATACATGTGTATCAAAAATGAATACATGTGTATCAAAACTGGGACTTCTTAGATTGACACAGTGTGGGCTGTGTAGTCCAACAATGGCTATCAGCATGCCAAAGAGGCTGAGAATCTGGTAGCTATTTAGTCGACAAAAATGTCTATCTCAGCAAGGCTCATCTAGTGCCCAGCCTAGCGGCCAGTTTGCAAGCCTCACTTTTACAGGTATACCCCAATGTGGTAGGCTCCTCAGAAAGAGAAGTTCATGAACCTTAAGAAGAAACAGTTACAATGGGACCAAACACCAAGCCTCTGAAGAGGGCTGTGTGGTAAGGATAGGAATCAGGCTAACTGTAAGGGCCGTTCCAAGGAGAAAGTCTTCAAGAGTGAAGTCTTGGGTGAGGCATCACAGAAAGACAATGACTTAAGAGGAGTCTTCGTGACTTCGTGTGAGGTCTCAACACAGCCATTGTGACATCAATAGCCTGGCAGCTTAAGGAATCTGAGCAGCCAGCTGGCACCATGGACTCAGCCTCCTAACCTCCAGCACACAGCCCAGCCAGAGCCATGATCCTGCCCTCCATTCTGCTGCTTGTTGCCCACACCCTGGGGGCAAATATTGGTACGTGGACTTCTCTCCCTCTGGCCAGAGCTGCTGACCCAAGTAGGGCCAGCCTGGACACCTGCTCTCTTCACCTTCCTTCATCCTACCATCCTATGTGGTGAGCATTAAGGACAAAGGAAACAGCGGACATGACCCATGAGTTAGCTAACGGGCCAGCAGGAGGTCACCTCCAAGAGCACAGACCCCTCACCCATCCCTTTTAGGGGATACCTGTCTAATCTTGGAGTTTCCAAGTTTTAGCTTGGAAAATTAAATTTCTACCTCACCAATACCAATGAATGAGGAAGCTCCCAGAGCTTGGGCCAGGAAGTAGTCAAGTGGCTGAACTTCCCACCCCCATTTCTACGCTTAAATACTCTGACAAAAACTACTTAAGGGAGAAAGGGCTTCTTCTGGTTCGCAGCTCAAGGGTGCATAGTCCATCGTGGGTGGGAAGCCGAGGGGATGGGAACTTGGGGCAGTTGGTCATATCACACCTGCAGAGAGAAACCCAAGAGCAGTGAAGAGCATGCTGTTAACTAACCCCATTCTCCTCCTAGACAATCCAGGTTTATTTTACAACTTCAGGGTGGGGGAAATTAGCCCAAAGCCACAACCACAGGGACACAGCATTGACTTGCACCAGTCTGAGCAACACCCAGACTTCCTTCCGGTGTTCTTCACACTGCCTCTGAGCAGAGACAACCTGTCTCTCTCCTGCCTTCAGAGTGGCCTGGGGACACTCCATGGAATAAGGCATGGGATACTATTGGCAGAACTTGTCCCTCCGGAGTCCAATGGGAAAAGGCTTCAAGTCATTCAAATGACTCCTCACCGTGGGAGCTGCTGACATTGCCTTCAGGCTTTGTGTTCTGGATGCTTCCATGTGGGGTGTTCCCAGGACCAAAGATGTGGAGAGTGGGACTTGTCTGCCAGTCCCATGGGGACTTCAGTGGTTCTGAGAAGTCCTGAATCAACTGTGGCTTGAGGATTGTGCTCTGTGCCAAGCACTTTGAGGGACATTTCAAATATCATCATCACATCTGAGCCATGGGCTAGCCTGATGGGCGGAGTGCTTCAGACCAGTTTAGGGATGAGATAAGAGAGGAGATAAGCAAGGCTAAGGAGTGTCTCCTCGAGTCATTGGACAAGGAGATCACAAACCAGCCTCTGCGGTCTGCAATTAGGGTCCTAGCGAGTTCTGTAGCTGCAGCAGAGAGAGGCCTGGTGTCTCACTAGTCAGCCAAGCCCCTCTCTGGGGTTAGCCTGATACATTGGCTCCCACACACGCACATCCACATTTGTAACAAGAGAAATCACATAAGGCTCAAATAGGATTTTTGAAGTTATTACATTTTAATTGTGTGTGTGTGTGTATGCACGCGTGGTGTATGGTGTGTGGTGTGTCTCATAGCACTCATGTGGCGGTCACAGAGCAGCTGTGGGAATCTGCTGCCCTCCTTACACCATTTAGTTCCCCTGGGGTGGAACTCAGATGAGAAGGCTCGGCAACAGTGACTTTACCCACCGAGCCTTCTCACTGACCCCATCAAATCTGATTTTTATCCTGATCTTTTCATTCACATTTATATCACAAGTACCTCCCCCACATCATTAGAAACTCCCCGCGAGCCTCATTTTCACAGCTGAGAAATAGTTCAGGGCACAAATACCATGACACCAGCTTGTCTCCCATCTGTTGCTATTATGAAACCCCCAGAAGGGACATCTTCCAGGAGGCAGATTTTTTCCCCCTTAAGACAGTTCTAGCATAGAATCCTTCGGTCAGAGGATCGAGTCCATTGATTGTTGAGTGCGTCTCTCACAGGTATGGCCCATCCTCAAGACACAACATCACCAAGACATGCGTGTTGCCTTCTCCACTTGGAGCTGGCATTCTGGGGTCAGCGGCAGACAGATGCACTCCACAATCATTGTAACACAATGGCGACACCTGAGGTTGCATAGGCAACAAGGTTGGCCAGGGCAGAGGCCAGGCCAGAGGAGGCATCACTGAAGAAGTGATTCTTAGGGGGAAGCCCAAACAACGAGAGCAAGTGGGCATTCGAGGCACGAAAATTCCAGGCAGAGTGCTGAGAAGCAGGTGGCCTGGCTTTGGTCAGGCCCCCTGACTAGGCTGCATGCCCTTAGACGAGTTACTTAGCCTGTGTCTGGGGTAGCAGGACTCCAGGGTGATCACGAAAAATGTGAGTTTATCTTCCTACAGCGCCTAGAACAGTGTCAGATACAAAGTGAGCACCGCGAGCGTGTTTGGTGAACAAAAAGAACGGTGAGGCCCATAGCCCCGAATAAAATATCTATGTATTGCAGACAGCTTAAGGCTCTGGAGAAGAGCTGCTGGAGCCAGGCTTCCTTACACAGCCCAGTAGTTGCCATCTGTGTCCCCAGCTGCCGAGTGGCACAACATGGACCAGATGACAACAATGAAGGCTTCTAGTGGGTCCTGGCACCTTTCATGGCTTCTTGGGGTTCTTGTGAACCTCTTCCTTACCCAGGACTCTGTCACATCAACACAGACTAAGGTTTAAGTCACACCAATTTCGTCTCACTGGTCTGTAGGGTAGAAGTGCAGTGTGGGAGTCCCAGGGTGAAGGCAAAGGTGGATGGGGCCATGCCCTGTCTGAGCACTGCCCCTGTCTGTGTGCTGACGTTGAGTGGCTTGTCTGGGCCTCTGCTTCCTTCACTGAACCGGCTCTGCAGTATCTCTCTCTCTGCATTGACTCTCCCTAGTGTGTGTGTGTGTGTGTGTGTGTGTGTGTGCTTGTATGTTCGGGGCAGCACAAGTGTATGCACGTGTGTAAAGCTCATGGAGAAACTCAAGTGTTGTTCCTCAGGTACTATCCACCTTGTCTTTTATGACAGGGTGTCATCAGTGGCCTAGAATTCACCAAGTAGGTGGGGATGGCTGGCCAGTGAACCCCCAGGGTTATACCTATCCCCAGCACTGATGTTACAAGCACACTACCATACCTGGATTTTTCTTTACATGGGTTCTAGGGGCTCCAACCCAGGACCTTGGGATTGCGTGGTGAGAGCTTTGTCAACCTGGCCATCTCCCTGCCCCCGCCTCTCTTTTCTTCAGGGCCTTTATGGTGATAAGACCATGCCGCTAGTCATTTGAGGGGCAGCAGACTAATTTCACCCCCTAAATCTCTGTTGCTTTGGCAGGGGAGATATTTGCCAGTCCTGTGTCATAGCTACTAGACCTGGTGTGTCCCTCTAGTCATCATATTTTTCTCCCCCGTGTCTGCGCTCTGTGCCCTGGCACCCAGTTCGCGAGCCTCGGGCTAGGGGGCTAGAGGTTAAAATACACAGACACAGACAGACAGAGAGACAGCGACACGGGTCATCCTTGAATTCCCCAAGAATGCCCCCTTTATTGTGTTCAGGGGCAGATTATATAGAGATAGCCACGCCCCAGCCAAACCCACCAGAAACCACTCTCCTGCCATCAGGAACTCCTGAAGGTCTCGTGCTCAGAGCAGCTGTAGGCACTCAGATCAGGGGATTACAAGAAATTCAGGATCTGGGGTCTCGCTGCTCCCAACATCCCCACACTGGAGTCAGCCTTTGAAAGTGTCTCCTTCCAGGTTCACTGTGTAGAAGCAGGCTTGGTAAAGCTGCCAGCCTGAGACCCCATGAAGAATGTAGACAGAGCCAACACCTTTGCCCCCACCTCATCATCCAGAGCCATGGGCTCCTTCCTGTCCTATCACAGTGGGGAAACCTTGGTGTCCTGGCCTCAGAACAGCCCCAGGGATTTCTCCTCCCAAGCTAGACCCAGCCTGTCCCAACAGAGGCTGAAGGAGGATCTGTTTTTCCCTTTGGTTTTCCCTCCCTGCAGAATGTGGTACGAGACCCCTGTATGACAGCAGAACTCGACACTCCAGGATCATAGGAGGGCAGGAGGCTGAGGTGGGTGAGTTTCCATGGCAGGTGAGCATTCAAGAAAAGAGACATCATTTCTGTGGTGGCTCCATTCTCAGCGAGTGGTGGATCATCACCGTGGCTCACTGCTTTTATGATGATGAGATTTCGTAAGTATTGAGGGCCCAGGTTGTACGGGGGTGGCACGTTCTCAGCCACACACAGGCTGTGAGAAGGATCTTAGTACGATTACCTCCTGGGCAGACAGAAATGACTCCCTTCCTCCCCAGTATCAGTCTGGACACCAAAGTAACTGACCTGAGACAGTGCCTGTGGTCACCCCCTGTCCCTTTTAGGGACACCTACAGCTGACAGAGTCAGATGGCTTGGCCCGTTACCTCTCCTAAGACATTCAAGTGCTTCTAGAAGGAAGTTTTAACACTTCCCATCTGGCCTCTTTGGCTGTCTGTGCCCCATTCTTGGTTCTTATGGAGACTGATTTGTCCTAGGCCATCAGTGGGCACCTAGGATTGCCTGGCAATTACCCACACACCGAGGTCTTTGCTTGGACTTTTCTTTGATACTAATTCATTTGACTCTACAATGACCTCTGAAAGGAGGTAAAAGAAACCATTATGTTGTAGATAGTAAAATTAAGTTTTGATAAATGTATATAGCTTGCCCAAGTGCATACCCAGAAGACAAAGGCAGGAACGAAAGTCTGGCTTTTGCCTTCACCTCGTTTAGAAAGCTTAAGAAAACTGCAGGAAAAGGAGGCATGGCCTATAATCCCAGCTACTGGAAACCCAAGGCCAGAGGAACACTCACTTGAGGCCAGCTAGGGCAGCTAAGTGAGAGAGGCCTTATAATAATAAATAATAAATTAAGATATAGAATGGGATGTGGGATGGCACAGTGGTCGTGTTTTTGCCAAACATGTTGATCTCATGGGTTCTATCTCCACACCCACCAAAGCCAAGCATGCTAGCTCCTGCTCTTGAAGGAGACTTGGAGACTGGTTAGGAGAGCTAAAGAGACCCTGGCCATCTCACCAGACTGCTGCTTTTCTCAGGAAGTTCTTTCTGTGTGGTCAGTGGAAGCTCCAGGAGAAACTCTGGTCCTCATTCCTAAATGGTCGGCGGATCTAATGGCATCAACAGTGATTGCTGATTTGTGCGACAGTACCTTGGCACTCTGACAGCTGGTTTGGTTTATGGCAACCGGTCCTTTGGGGGTGTCTTAGGGTTACTCTCCCTGTGATGAAACATCACAATCAAAAGCAACTTGGGGAGGAAAAGGTTTATTTATCTAACACTTCCACATCATAGTCCTTCACTGAAGGAAGTCGGAACAGGAACTCGAACAGGGCTGGATCTGGAGGCAGGAGCTGAGGCAGAAGCCATGGAGGAGTGCAGCTTACTGGCTTGCTCCTATGGCTTGCTCAACCTGCTTTCTTACAGAACCTAAGACCAACCCAGAGATGACACCACCTATAACAGGCTTGTCCCTCCCCTATCAATAATTAAGAAATTGCTTTGTAGGCTTGCCTACAGCCTGATCTTATGAAAGCACTTCTTAATTGAGGTTCCTGCCTCTGGATGACTTTTGCTTGTTATTAAGTTGACATAAAACTAGGCAGCAGAGTGGGGGGTGGGGAATCTTCAGAGAGCCCATAACTGATATCTGTTTCTGCTCTGCTAAACACTGGTATCTCATTCAGGTCTGGAAACCCGAAGGTCACAAGTCTACTCCCTGTGTTACTGTCTGAATGTGCCATGTCACTCACAGGTTTATGTGTTCGAACACTTGGTCTCCAGGCTGTAGTGTTGTATTGGGAGTTTGGGGAACCTTTAGGCGATTGGAGAGCAAATGAAAGAAGTATGTCACTGGGTGGTGGACCTTGATAACTCAGCCCAGTTCCAGCCTGGTCTCATCTGCTCCTGTTTAATACAGGTCTCATCTGCTCCTGTTTAATACAAATATAAGCACATAGCCTCACCCTCCCATGCCATGCCTTCTCTGTCAGAGTGGACCAAATTTTTTAAAATTAATTTCATTGAGCTATACATTTTCTCTGCTCCCCTCCCTTCCTTTCCCCTCCTTTTAAACCCTCTCCCATGGTCCCCACTTACCAATTTACTCAGAAGATCTTGTCTTTTTCTACTTTCCATATAGATTATATCCATGTATGTCTCTCTTAGGGTCCTCAGTGTTGTCTAGGTTCTCTGGGATTGTGAATTATAGGCTGGTTTTCTTTAATTTATGTCTAAAAGTCACTTATGAGTGAGTACATGTGATATTTGTCTTTCTGGATCTGGGTTACCTCACTCAATATGATGTTTTCTAGATCTATCCATTTGCCTGCAAATTTCAAGATGCCATTATATTTTTCTGCTGTGTAGTACTCCATTGTGTAAATGTACCATGTTTTCCTTATCCATTCTTGATTCAAGGGGCAATTAAGTTGTTTCCAGGTTTTGGCTATGACAAACAATGCATCTATGAACATAGTTGAGCACATGTCCTTGTGGCATGATTGAGCATCCTTTGGGTATATATCAAAAAGTGGTATTGCTGTGTCTATAGGAAGGTTGTTTCCTAATTTTCTGAGAAATTGCCATTCTGATATCCAAAGGGGCTGTACCAGCTTGCACTCCCACCAGCAATGCAGGAGTGTTCCCTTTACCCCATATCCTCTCCAGCATAAGTTGTCATCAGTGTTTTTGATCTTGGCCATTCTTACAGGTGTAAAATGGAATCTCAGAGTTGTTTTGACTTGAATTTCTCTGATGGCTAAGGATGTTGAGCATTTCCTTAAGTGTTTTTCAGTCATTTTATATTCCTCTGTTGAGAGTTCTCTGTTTAGGTCTGTAATCCATTTTTATTGGATCATTTGTTCTTTTGATGACCAATTTCTTGAGTTCTTTGTATATTTGGAGATCAGACCTCTGTCTGATATGGGGTTGGTGAAGAGCTTTTCCCATTTTGTAGGCTGTCATTTTGTTGACCGTGTCCTTTGCTTTACAGAAGCTTTTCAGTTTCGGGAGGTCCTATTTATTGTTTCTCTCAGTGTCTGTGCTACTGAGGTTATATTTAGGAAGTGATCTCCTGTGCCAATGCATTCAAGTGTACTTCCCACTTTCTCTTTTATGAGGTTCAGTATGGTTGGCTTTATGTTAAGGTCTTTGATCCATTTGGACTTGAATTTGTGCATGGTGATAGATATGGATCTATTTTCATTCTTCTACATGTTGATATCCAGTTATGCCAGTACCATTTGTTAAATATGCTTTCTTTTTTCCATGCATGATATTTTTTACATCTTTGTCAAAAATCAGATGTTTGTAGGTGTGTGGATTAATATCTGGGTCTTCTATTCAGTTCCATTGGTCCTCCTTTCTGTTTTTATGTCAATGCCAGGCTGTTTGCAGTACTGTAGCTCTGTAGTAGAGTTTGAAGTCAGGGATTGTGATCCAAATCTTAAACTGAGACCAAATCAGCTTCCCCTCTCATAGTTTCTTGTCAAATACTTGATCACAACAACAAGGAAAGTAGATAACATGCTCTTTCTGCATTCTTTCAGTCTTTAAACCTGCTGAGCAGCTGTCCCAGTAGGACAAGGCCTTGAAGGCCTCTAGAACTACAATGGGTGTAGAGGTTTTGGACCCCTTGACTTCTGTTCATTCAGGCTTCCTTTCTTCTTCTTCCTTCCCTCTTGTTCTGTGTCCCCAGCCCGAGAGAACTGACTGTCAATGTGGGAACTAATGACTTAGCTGCCTCACCCGTGGAAATACAGGTCGCCAACATAATTCGCCACAAAAACTTTAAAAGAATCAACATGGACAATGATATTGCCTTGTTGCTGCTGGTCAGCCCTATCCATTTCAACGACCTGACAGTGCCCATCTGCCTGCCTCTCCATCCCGCTCCTTCCAGCTGGCATGAATGTTGGGTGGCAGGATGGGGCGTAATCAACTCAGGTATGTGACTGCCCAGGGCCTCGTGGGAACTACAGGATCTGGGGGAGGTGTGAGATAGGACACGAAAGATGAGAGAGTGTGGAGAGGCTTTCAAGTGAAGGAAATAGTTCTCATTTAATATTATATGTTTATACAAGATTTTATCCCAAGTGGGGTCATGCTCTATGTAATCATTTATCCTGACTTTTAATTTAATGTTGTGTATATGAAAAACGTGTTTTCAAGTCTTGAACTCCTCCCCAGTTCATGAGAAAGGCTGTTTTGTATTCTTCCTAAGTATTGAGTCACATGTGTGTCTTCTAGTCGGATGAGAAAACAGCTTCCAGACTTCTTAGGAACACACACAAGGCAAGAAATGTCCATAAATTTTGTCCCATGTTGTAGTATTTCCTAGGCTGTAGCCACAGAATTTATTTATCCAAAGCACATGGGCGGTGTTTGAGGTCATATGGTCTCCAGCAGAGTGTGAAAACCCCCCAGATCTCCTCAGTGTTGAGTGCAGTCATTCTGTACATTTCCGCTACATGTCCGGCACCTCTTTATCTGCTCATTGTCTGATTATAGCCAGCTACAGCAGCTTAGCAGAGGGAGACAGGTAGAACATGGCTGCTGGTTCCAGACAAGACTTAGAAGTAGGGAAGGAGGAACATGGTGACCTACAAGGTTATAGCCCTGTGGGAGGGAAGCAACTATGAATTTCTGTGGTGACAGTTGAAACATTCAGGCAAATTCCTGCTACTGGAGGCCAAGACGCTAGTTCCTGTCACCCCTTCTGTTCTAAAAATTTTTGTGTGGGACCAAAATATCTCCCAGAAACATGTGAGAAGAAAGGGTTAATTTGTCTCAGGGTTTCAGGAATCTTGGTCCATTTTTTGGGGAAGGCTGGGCACAGCAGCTCTGAGCCCAGGGGTGATAGGTATCATGGGGCACAGGCTGTTCACACTCCCATAAGCCCAGGGAGCAGAGAACAGGACAGAACCGGGAAGCAAGAATCACCTTCAAAGGCCTGGTCCAAGAGACCTACTTCTGTCAGCTAGGCCCAGCCCCATAAAGGTACCACAACCTCCAAAATCAGCCCCATCTGCTGAAAAACAAATGTTCAGATCATGGGTCTACTCTGAGAGACAGTTAAAATTTAAACTGTGTACCGCCTAAAGATCCAGCCAGGAGCTAGAGATGGTTCAGTGGGTAAGTTACATACTGCTCTTGTAGGGTGAAGGGTGGGGTGGAGGGTTGAGTTCAGTTCCCAGCACCTGTGCTGGGAGGTTCACAACGGCCTGAAACTTCAGCTCCGGGGGATCTGATGCCCTCTGATGTAATGTATGTATGTATATATATATATATATCTTTGCAAAAGACAACCTAGCCAATCTATCAGTGCTAGAATTTTTTTTCACTATGGTACAACCAGAGACGGTGACTAGGAATGGAGGGCTGTACTCACGCAATAAATGATAGGGATAGGAGTTTCAGGAAACACTAGTGTGTTTCCTAGGGTTGTCAAATCCTGGAGCTGGGTGGAGATGGCCCGGAAGAGGATTCAGCTTCTAAATGAGAGGAGGCAGGAGGCAGGGTAAAGTAGAACAGCTTAGGTGACGATAGGTAAAGTTCAGGTATAGGTTAGCCGAAGGCTGTGGATACTGAGTCTATGACTAACATGAAGGAGAGTGTTTTGGGCTGGTTCAGGAGGGTATGTGCCCTCTCTCCGGGCCAAATCAGCTTCACTGTCTGCATAAAGATCCCCCACACACCTGGTGGCCTTCCCAATGTGCTCTCTCTCTATGCCAGCTGACAAGTTATCTATGACAACCGACCTGATGAAGGTACCAATGCGTATTATGGACTGGAAGGAATGCACAAAGGTGTTTCCAGTGCTGACCAATAACATGCTGTGTGCTGCGTATGATAACGAGAGCTATGATGCCTGCCAGGTAACGAGGGGCAGTGGCCCCTCCCTCAACCTGCAGCCCGTAGATGTTTTCCTTGCAAGAGTGTCCACCCCCCCCCCCCCGAATAGATTAAGGTTCTAGACTGCAGGCTCCAGAAAGGGCTCAGTCAGTAAAGCAAGCATGAGGACCTAAGCGTGGTCCCCCAAACCCATGGAAAACAAGTCAGACATGGCCACATACACTTGTATTCTCAGCATGGAAAAAGTAAGAGACTTTCTGGGATTCTCAGGCCAGCCAACCTAACAAGCAACTCCAGGCTAATGAGAGAATGATCTATCTCAAACAACAAAACCAAGCAAAACAAACACACTGAAACCAAAACAAAAGTCCAACAAGTTGTTCTCTGTCCTCTGCACATGCTTGAACCTATGTATACACTCAGAAGTACTTATATGTGCACACACATGCATACACACACACACACACACACACACACACACACACACACACACACGTCTGAAAAACATATAGACATGAGGCCCTTGAGCCACAGGGACTTAGAGTCTTTGAGTGAATGAAGGCTGTGCACACAGTAAGCCCTGACACTGTTGATGCCCAACTGGGGGTCAGCATGCCACAAGTTCACAGACGATTTCAGGTCTTCAGGAACACTAAGTCCACAGGACTCCACCACTCTTCCCACCTGTCTCTGCCTCTCTGGCACTGGGGTTGCAGACTTAGGCCACCATGCCTCGCTTTCTGGGAGTCGAAGTCTTGTCCTGACACAGCCCTCCCCACAGTGTGTGTGTGCTTTCTTCTCTGCCCTTTCCAGAGCCTGCTTTGAAAAATCTCACATCCCTGAACCACTTTTCCTTCTGCCTATCTTTTGGACCCTCTCTGGAGTTACTTTCTCATTGAGCCCTCTTTCCTGGACCCTGCACACTGCTGGCCTTAGATGTTGCCCCCTATGACTCCATAAGGTACTCGTGAGCAGGACACCTCTCCCACAGGGCCAGGATGGAGTAGTTACCTTGGTCAGTGGTAACAAAATTTATTTGACAAATTTGAGTAGGCGAAGTCAATGGAGCTGTGCCTGGCCTCAATGGACAACTTAAAGTGGACTTAATATTGCGCTGTGTTCTCTGCCCACAGGGAGACAGTGGGGGACCACTTGTCTGCAACGCAGAGCCTGGCAGTAAGTGGTACCAGGTGGGCATCATCAGCTGGGGCAGGAGCTGTGGACAAAAAGGCTCCCCAGGAATATACACGGTGCTGTCGAACTATACCCAGTGGATTGAGAAAATAGCCCAGATAGAGGGGAAGCCCCTGGATACTGAACATTGGAAGGACTCTGTCAAGAAGAAAGCCAGAAATCACAGCCAATTCTCCAAATGTCCAGCATTGAGCTATCCCCAAAGTTGGCTTCTGCCTTATCTTCTGTCCTGTGTGTTACTCAGAGCCCTGTCCAACTGGGAATAAAGAGATGCAGTCTCTAACCCCTGGCATGTATGTGAGACTATGCTTTGGGGCTGGCTACAAATCTGAGCTGACATCGAGAAGCTTGGGGTAAGGACAGAAAGAAGAGGACCCCAAAGATAGGCTAGAGCCCTGGTTCAGGGACTGAATGCAGATACAGCCAGATGGAACATACTAGTGACAGCTCACTCTGGTGAACCTGGTTCTCACTCTTGGTCACCTGTCAGGTTCAAGGTAACTTCGGGTGGGAGGGACCTTCTCTAGCTAGAACAAATCTCTAGATTTGTTCAGATAGCAACAGTGAGACTTTTCATTCTGAAATCCCTTCCTACCCATCATCTTTGGAGGCTGGAGAAATAGCTCAACCATGAAACGTGAACCCATGTGAGTTTGTTAAAAGATCTCAAGAATTTATTTAGATATAAAATAAGGATATTTTGTTATAAAGTGGGGATAAACACTGGTACAGAATAGATTAGACGCCACCACGATCCAGCTGCTGTTGTCTGCAGTTCTGTCTAGGGGAGCTGGGGTTTAGCCACCCAAGGGAGAAAGGGAGAGAACATGACTCCTCCTCCTGGGTTTTTAAGTGGTCATAGACTCAGGTAAGACCATGCCCTAAGGATTGCTTCCCAAAGGTCTTTGGCTAAATGGATCGAAATCCCACAAAATTTCCCCTTTTTTTCTAAATAAGAAGGTTCTAATCCTAACACAAAACTATCTACAATGAGAACAACTATCAAGTATCGTGCAGGAGAAAGGAAAGGTAATAACATAAGCAAAGCTGAAGCTACAACCAACAAAAACATCAAGCAAGAAACGCATTCTAAATATCCAAGCCATAGGTAATTGGCAAATTGCAGAGATTGTTCCAATAGCTGTCCTGTCCTGGAAAGTCTAAGTCTTCTACCTAAAATGTCTTTACTGAGATAAGGGAGGATAGTAACTATGACTATCTAATCTTCAACCCCATCAAAGACCTGAGATTGCTGGAGCCCACAAGACTCTACACTGAATGCTCAGCTGACAGACCAATAGGCAGATCCACGGGAAGTGTATACATCCACGTCCATGTCCACGTGGAGCGACCTGTTTTGCAGAGCTGCGAGAACACTTGTCTTTTAGAAAAGTCACTGTTGATTGCAGTACATTGAGCTCCATAGAGACAGCGCCGGGGCAAGCGAGAGCCGGACGGGCACTGGGCGACTCTGTGCCTCGCGGACGAAAATCAACTAAACATGGGCAAAGGAGATCCTAAGAAGCCGAGAGGCAAAATGTCCTCGTATGCATTCTTTGTGCAAACCTGCTGGGAGAAACACAAGAAGAAGCACCCGGATGCTTCTGTCAACTTCTCAGAGTTCTCCAAGAAGTGCTCAGAAAGGTGGAAGACCATGTCTGCTAAAGAAAAGGGGAAATTTGAAGACATGGCCAAGGCTGACAAGGCTCGTTATGAAAGAGAAATGAAAACCTACATCCCCCGCAAAGGGGAGACCAAAAAGAAGTTCAAGGACCCCAATGCACCCAAGAGGCCTCCTTCGGCCTTCTTCTTGTTCTGTTCTGAGTATCGCCCCAAAATCAAAGGAGAACACCCTGGCTTATCCATTGGTGATGTTGCAAAGAAACTGGGAGAGATGTGGAAGAACACTGCTGCAGATGACAAGCAGCCCTACGAAAAGAAGGCTGCCAAGCTGAAGGAGAAGTACGAAAAGGATATTTCTGCTTACAGAGCTAAAGGAAAACCCGATGCAGCGAAAAAAGGGGGTGGTCAAGGCAGAAAAGAGCAAGAAAAAGAAGGAAGAGGAAGATGATGAGGAAGACGAAGAGGATGAAGAGGAGGAGGAAGAAGAGGAAGACGAAGATGAGGAAGAAGATGATGAATAAGTTTTTTCTTGTCTATAAAGCATTTAACCCCCCTGTACACAACTCACTCCTTTTAAAGAAAAAAATTGAAATGTAAGGCTGTGTAAAATTTGTTTTTAAACTGTACAGTGTCTTTTTTTTTGTATAGTTAACACACTACTGAATGTGTCTTTAGATAGTCCTGTCCTAGTGGTATTTTCAATAGCCACTAACCTTGCCTGGTACAGTCTGGGGGTTGTAAATTGGCATGGAAATTTAAAGCAGGTTCTTGTTGGTGCACAGCACAAATTAGTTATATATGGGGATGGTAGTTTTTTTTGTTTTTTTTTTTCATCTTCAGTTGTCTCTGATGCAGCTTATACGAAGATAATTGTTGTTCTGTTAACTGAATACCACTCTGTAATTGCCAAAAAAACAATTGCAGCTGTTTTGTTGACATTCTGAATGCTTCTAAGTAAATACAATTTTTTTTATTAAAAAAAAAAGAAAGAAAAGTCGCTGTTGTATCTGCGGAAACCTTGTGAAGCCATGATTCTTCCCTTTGAAATTGGATTCATTCCCAAAACATTCATCAGTGTGACTTTTGCACGGGTAACAGAATGACCCTGCTCTATTCCGTCACACCACGAGGCCTTGGAGCAATGGCATTTACTCCTTGTTCACATTCGTTAATCGAAATCCCTGAATGTGTATGGCTCAGTTCCAAGTGCTGGAGGCCTGTCTGAGTAAAAAGGAGGGTGAGCTGAGCGCCGGCATCCATTGCTGCTTTCTCACAGCGGATGTCATGTGACTAGCTGCCTCCTGCTCCCCCCTGCCCCGTGCTTGGTCGCCATAATAACTGTGCCCTTAAACTCTGAGTCAGAATAAACCCTCCCTAAGCCTCTTTCTCTTAGATCTTCTGTACCAATGCAGGGGTCTTTAAAAATGCCATTAAGGTGAAATGAGGTCACGAAGGAGACCAAGTCCAGTGTGGCTCTTGTCCTTAAAGAGGAAATCTGGACCCAGACAGGGAAAGAGGGAAGACCGAAAGCTCAGACTTGGAGGAGTGAATTTGCAGGTGAAGCCCCAATTTAAGAGTTTGGGATGAATTAGGACCCTACCCCCAAGGCCATCCCCCAGCCTGGCTGCCCAGCTGACTGGCAGCAAGAGAACGGTGCTGAGAACTGAGGATTCTCTAGACCATAGGCTCATGGCACCGTTCCCTTTGCCCACACTGCATTGTCACCATCCCCAAAACATGTCGTTGGGATGGTCTCTTGGCCTCTCAGGTGCCCAGGAGAGAAAGCATGGGACAACTATTCAGTGTGAAGCCAGAAGCACCCCCTGCAGAGTGTCCCCACTCAGGAGCTGATCTTGAACACGTTTCTTATTTTACTGAGTTCCCAAGTCCCCAAAATAGAATGCACACTCCTACCTGCTAACCTGCTATACCATGGCAGAGATCAAATGGGACCTTGCATGTGTATGTGTGTGGTGTGTGTATTGTGATGAATTTAATAATGGCAGCCTTTTAGTTTGGGCCATGAATTATCTGTTGAGCTTCTGTTTGGGCAAGGCAAGAATCGAGTTATACACAGCAAAACTGCCCACGAGATGGCATAGGCTACCTGCAGTGGCAGCAAACAGTAAATGTCTAGAGAAAACATATTTGATGGTTGTGAGTCAGTCATCAAACATTTGCTGAATCAGGTCCACCTGTGCCAGCCACCTGGATGAAGGCCGGGAGCAGGATGCTTGCCCTCCATGTTGCTAGGGGGACAGACATATTGCAAAAATGCCACTGCAGGTGACAGGTAGAGACAGCACAGGAGCGGGGAGAAAGCCTGGGCCTGGGCTGGGCAACTCCTTTGTAGTGGTTCTTAGAGAGAGCTCACAAAGAGAGGGGGGAGTCTGGGGGAAGTTAAGGACACACTAGGCCAACAAGCCGCTGAGACCCGCCTGGCGGATCTGTCGTTTCCAAAAGAGGCCACGAGATGGCAGAGTGGTTCAAGACAGGCGGTTTTCTCCAGCCTGCTCGGGAAGAACTTTGGTTCTTCTCAATGAGAACTTGAACGTGCTTCTCTCTGAATGACAGGACACCCAAGGGGTGACAGACTTACCCTGAAGTAAGAAAGGCATTAGGAGGTCCTATGCTGTGCCAGGCAACTGCTGGGAGCTTTGCAGCAGCCTCTGCTCAATCCCACAAGCCAGCGCCGGCCCCGCTCCGTTGTGGCTGAACTGCATCTCAGCTGGTGTCCTCCTTAAAGCAGAGCTTCCTCTCAGCTTTCAGAGGGATACTGCCCCTGGAGGTTGAAGTCCTGAGTGGATGGGGCCAGGCCCAGCAAGCGCCCAGCCTTTTTACCTTTGGGTTGACCTCAATGCCCTTGATCTCAAGCCTGTGTCCATTTGGAAAGTGTCTCAGATAAGCAAAGAAAAGAAAGCTAGCACACTAGAGCCAGGAAAGAGCAGGAGCATGGCGGCCAGAAGCTCGTTCTCAGCAAGTCTGTGAGCTGCATGCTCCTTTCCTGTAGGATAGAGAGGTTAACACAGCCTTGGCCCCAGCCTTGTGCCGGTGAGATGGAGTATCGCAGTAACCTCTAGGCAACCCAGATCCTCAGAGGTACATGGCTCTGAGAGGAACTGTCAGGTCAGAGTCACCACAAGGTCAGCGTGGAGTCGAGAACATAAGGCCTCCATGTACAGGCAAGGCTGCAGCAGAGGCACCAAAAGATAATCCAGGCTCCTCAGATACAGGGCCTGCTATTCCGCTCACCACCACTTGGTGGCAGTCACGAGCTGTGGGTCTTAGAGGTTTTTGTTGGTCTTGTTTTGTTGTTCAAGGCGTAGGGTTTCTTGGTTTTGTCTTTAAATGGGTGTTAGCTATGTTGCTTGCTCTGGCCTTGAACCAGGCTCTTTCAGCCTCTGGAAGACTGAACCACGATGTCCCAGCTAACTGCTGTGTTTCAAAAAAGGAAAAGAAAAATGCCAAGGTGTTCTGGGTCTTGTGACGTGTGCTGGGAATGCTGATGTAGCTTCCAGGACTCTCCCAGCGGGAACCCCTTTGGTGTCTGGGCACAGCTACCCAGCCCTGCTCCCCACTGTGCAGTCAGGGTTTCCTGTGGTTCCCCATCTGCCCCTTCCACTTCCTGGCCTGCCTCATGAGAACACAGGGACCCTAGCTGGATGGGGATGAGGTATTGAGGTCTTTCTGCATATCCTTCCCCAGAAGCAGTTCCCATCCCACGTATGTGCAGGCCACACAGAGCGCTTCAAAGAAGAGTGTGGGTGTGCGTGTGTGCATATGTGCGCGACCATGTATGAAGTAAGGGGAGGCAGGCGGTAGGAGTGTGGACTCCGTTTTCCTCTCTCTCTCACATTCCGGCCATTAAATCACAGCGATTCCTACTAAGACCTTATCCTGCTAAGGCTCCCCCACAGCCAGAAATGACTCTGCCTTCTCCCAGGGCCACCTTAAAGGCCTTGCTCTTGTCACCGGTTGGTAGTGTCTTCTTATTTCAGAGCATGTGTCCCAGATCCCGAGAGTGAGGGCTTGGGACACCGTCCCTCTGGGAGGGTGGTGGGAGGATATCCTTTAGAAGCCATCTGTGCTCAACAAGTGGTAAAGGTCATGCCTCCTAGCCGAAGGTCAAGAGGTACAGGAAGCAGTCGGGACACTCCGGGCTTCTCCCTGACCCCTTCCAGCCTGCTTGCCCTGGGAAATGGAGCGCATCTTGGCTTTTAGAATTGCTCACACCTTCCCTCCTTCCCTCCTTCCTCGTGCTGCGTTAAGTCAGATGGAGTGGTCCGTGTGTCCGTTTCTGTATTAGTAAGCAGAGGACAGGCAAGTGGCTCCTAGTTTCTGTCTTGGAGTAACTCAACACCAGCTATTTTTTCATCTGTGCATGCGGTGCAGTTAGAGGTATGAACCGAGGGCCACTGTGTCCCCGAAGACTGAGGATAAGCGGTCCTGTGGCTGTACTGGAGCACCTTGTCCCACAAAGGGACTTCCTCTTCCAGGCAATGCTGGCATCTGAGTCCAGGGTGTGAGCGATGAGGAACAGCGGGGTTGGGAGATGAAGCAGGGTCCGCTTGTCTGCACTGACCTAGTGTTCTTGAGTTTTGAGTTGGGACCAGCTGTCCTCGCTTTGATGCCCTTGGCATGGCCTGTACCAACCTACCATTTCTCAGAGTAGGACCTTTGAGAAGCCCCTGCCTTCCAGTGCTCCTGCCCAAAGGGATAGATGAACAATAGACCATCACCCTTCATCAAATAGCAGCTAGACAAGGCCGCTAGGTATTGAGAATGCTTCAAAAGATGTTGAGGTCCCTGAGGAGATAGCTACATGCCCTGCCTACCTCGGCGAGGCTTAACAACCTCACTTCAAGAGATAGCTCCTTATATCTTGCCGGAAAGGGCAGTGGGAGCCACTGGTCATGAAGAAACTCTTGGTCCCCTCACAGTGAAGCTGGGACTATTTGATAAAGATTCTAACCTTTGTCTCTGGGGTGCAAGACCTTGAGAGAGACATCCTATTGATAAACACAAAGTCAGAGATGGCAGGAGACACTGGGGAGGACCTTCTTCTAGACCCCTGTGCACTGTGTGGAAAAAGTCAAGCTCGCTTTGGAGTCAGGAGGTTCAGGCAATCTAAGCAAACAGACCAAAGACAGAATTTCACCACACAGATATGTTCTGACCAGAAAGGGAAAAACACACACCCAGTGAAGAAGCCATGAGAAGTGTCGGCAAATGTCCAGTCAGAGGTTACTAGCTGCCCAGGTTTCTTTCCCATTGTTGTGATAAAAAAAAAAAACAGGGAGGGAAGGGTTTGTGGTTCCAGGTTCCAGTTCATCACTGCAAGGGAGTCACAGTAGCATGAGCGTGATGGAGTCAGGGACCAGAGAATCACGAATGTTTGTCTCTCTTTCCCCTTTATGGTACCACTCACAGTCAGGTAGAAGTTCCCATCTCAATGGGCCCAACTAATAACATCCTTTAGAGGCAAACCCACAGGCCTCCCTAATCCAGACAGTCCCTTGTGGAGACCCCTTGCCCAGGTGAGTGCAGATTTTGTCCAGTTCACAAATGACATTGACCAATTACCCAAGTATTTAAGAAAGAAACAACTCAATAACAAAAGGACAACCTGATTTTTAAAGTAAGCAGAATCTGAATATACATTTCTCAGACGATAGCAAACAATCAATGTATATTTGAGAAAACTCGGCATCACTAGTCACCGGGAAAAATACGTCAAGGCCTCATGAGCTAACACCTCCATCTATCCAGAATGATGGTTACTGGAGAGTGTAAGTGTTGGTGAGGATGTGGAGAAACAGAAACCACATGTAATGTTGATAGGAATGTAGACTAGTTTCACAATTGTGGAAAACAGCATGGAGGGGTCCTCAAAAATAAGAAATAGAAACTGGAGTTGTAGTTCAGGGGTAGGATGCTTATTTAACAAGTGTGAGGTCCTAGGTTGTTTGATCCATAGCACTGTAATAATAATAATAATAGTAATGATAATAATAATAATAATGTAAATGACAAAAATAGAGCAACCGTGTGACCCAGAGATCTTTAGCAGGGTGGCTGAGTTGCAGTTGGCTTCAGAAAGCAAACCTTGAGTTTCCCTTGCCGAGCTATACAGAATGTCTCCACCCCAGTTTCCCAGCACACACATGGGAAGGTTCTGATTGTATGTCCTGGCTAACTCGGAAATCCATAGAGGGGAGGAACTTTGCCACAATCTCCAGCAACCTGCATGGTCCACACTGGCTTTGTGGAAGCACGGCTTATCAGGGTTACAGCAGAGCAGTGACCTGTGAGGAACGGTTGCCAGCCCCGGCTCCCCCATCTCCCGGGGAGGCCTTTCTAGATCTGATATGTGGGAAAACTTCCTGCTCCACTCAGAGCAGAGATCCAAAACCTAAGACCACTTTGCTGCAGCACCTAGACTTTGCTCCTCAGCAACTGGCTGTCAAGCCTTTTGCTCTGGTGGTGTCTCGTGTTTCCAGGTCACAGGGAGCTGGTAGCTTTGGCTTATGCTTCATCTGATGTCAACAGTGGCTGGCTGAGCTAGGCCTTGGCCTGTCACGTGAGTGGTGACAGGAGCGGATGCTATGGTAGAGAAGAACCCAGAATATTGTGCTTGGAGTTTTGGGGTGTAGAAGCACGCATGCGTGTGTGTGTGTGTGAGGACAACCTCTGGAGGTGTTCCTTGGGTGATTCCCACCTTGTTTTTTGAGACAGGGTCTCCTCATTGCCCTGTAGCTTGAGATCAGACCAGGCTGTCTAGTTGGTTTCTTATTCTTTACTCTTTACTCTTTGGGGTCCCACCACCCGGCACCCAAAATCACACATAGAGTCTTATTTATGAATTCTCAGTCTTAGCTTGGCTTGTTTCTTGCGAGCTTTTCTTAAAATATCCTGTCTACCTTTTGCCTCTGGGTTTTTACCTTTCTATATTTCTGTACATCTTTTCTTTCCTTCTTATTCCATGTCTGGCTGGGTGGCTAGCCTCTGATGTCCTCCTCTCCTTCTTTTGTTCCTTCTATTTATTCTCTCTGCCTGATAGTCCCGCCTTTCCTTTCTCCTGCCTTGCTATTGGCTGTTCAGCTTTATTAGACCAATCAGGTGTTTTAGCCAGGCAAAACAACACAGCTTCACAGAGTTAAACAAATGTAACATAAAAGAATGCAACACATCTTTGCAGCACTAAACAAATGTTCTAGAGCATAAACAAAGGTAACACATCTTAAAATAATAGTCCACTGAAAGGCCGTCTGTCCAGTAAGCCATCTCTACCTTCTTAGTTTGGGAATTACAAGCATACACCACCATGCGTGGCTTTTTACATGGATTCTAGGAACTGAACTTAGGCCCTCACATTTGTGGGGTAAGCACTTTAGCTACTGAGCCATCTCCTCAGTCCACTGCCGGGTGTTTCGACGGTCAGTTTTCATTTTTAAACTAATTATGGCCCTGCAGAAAGCTGTAGAATAACATACCAGAGGTGCTAGGTATTGCTTTGCACGGCTTCCACAGCTATAACATCAGGGGTAGGTTTTGGAGGAGAAGCTAGTACCACATATGAACTCTTCAAGTTTTACATTTAGCAAAGTGGAGCTCTGTGTGGTTTTATCAGCAAGCGGCATCTGTGGTCTCAATAAAAACCACAAGCTACCTAACCAGATACCCGTTAAAGGCCAGGCAGGCTCCTTGTAGTTTGTGTGTATCACAAATCAAGCCATGAGTGTTCACTTACAGGTTTTTACGTGAGCTATAACGTTTCGTTCTCTGGTATAGCTGTCTGATATCTGGTACAGGGCGGTGTGGCAGTTTCGCGGTTTGAGTTAGAAGATGCTTTCCAAGCCACTTCCAGAGTGGCTGCTGAGCCCTGGGTCTTAAGTTCCTGTTTAGCTTCCATGCACATAAGTGATGCAGAGCACGGCTCTCCAGGCCAATGGAGGCATTCCCAGGGCTGTAGGGCTTGGGGGTTCCTGCGGGAATGGACCAGTAGGAGAGAGGGCTTTAGCATGAGATAAAATGGGCCTCATTTGCAAAGATGACTCCTGAGAAATCTTTCTGAGTCTTTCCCCAGTTACTGAAGCGGGTCCCCCCCCCACTTCCCTCTACCTCTCTTCCCTACCTTCTTTACTTTGGTCCTTAGCTGTGGCCTCAACAGAGGTGCCTTCTTGGGACTTCTTTGATGCTCGGAAGCCATTGTACTACGGCTGGCATCTGCTTAGTCATGGATCAGGAGTGCAAGGGACAGTGTCTGCACTAGAGACATGGGTAGGGCTTCCTTGAACTGACTTCCTGAAGTGCGGGGTAAGATCTGGGAGGCACAGAATGTTCTAGCCTCACCTCCTGAAAGCTCTTGGTCTTGTTTTCTCCACCCTTCTAATAGCCACCAGTACCTGCCATGTCCGATTTGCTCACTCAGAGCTTGGGACACCTTCCACAGAGTTGTGCGTGCCCCTGCACACGCAGCAGCAAATCCCAGCATGCAGTGCTCCCTGTCCGGACAGTCTCTCATGGAGGACTGAAAGTCTTCCCTAAATCTCAACACCTTCCCTTGCCTGGTCCCTCTCTGTTGGTCACAACCCCTTCGGATTCTCAGACCAGGGAAGTCAGGGAGAGGGGCGCTTTTTGAACAACATTTTTTTAAAGGGGGAAAACAAAGTCAGTAAGCAGGAGAAGGAAAGAAATCTCCTGCTCTTCCCAGAGCACACAAAGGAGGTGGTGGGAGAGGAAAGTCCCAGTTAGAGGAGCTGAGGGTCCCCTCATTGTTCTCCCCCAGGTTGTGATGACAATCCCAGACCCAGGTCACCCATCCCCTTCCCTGCAGCCCCACCCCCTCCTCTTTCCCACCTTAGGTCCCTGAGAAAGATGCCTTGAGGCAGATGTCCCTGGGCTCAGAAGTGGTTCCCACAGGGGGAGGAAGTGTGGGCTCACAAAGGGCTGGCCTTTCCCTGAGGAAGCCATGGCAGTGGGTGTGCGGAGACTGGCCGCCCAAGGATGAGGGACAGGACAGGCTGAGACCCAGGGGACAGCCCCGAAGAGGAGCGGACTCTCCAGGAGGAAAGCGGGCATTGTGAGTATTTGTTTACGAGGGACAGGGGGCCTGACCTTGCCGTTTGTCAACAGGTTGGAGGTTCCCTCCTCCACCACAGTCCCAGGTCCCGTATTGTTATGGAACGGGCCCATTCATAATTTTATTTGGGGGTGGTTGGGTTTTGGCTTTTAGCCCTGCCCCCAACTGGCTCACTTTCAGCATTGTAACCCGGATAAAAGGCAAGATATCCTTCCCCTTTCCGGGAGCCAGCTTCCTATCCGTCCTGTTAACCCTTAGAAGGACAGTAGGGGAAACAGGGGCTCCCCTCCACCGAGCCCCTTCTTTCCGGAATTGACTGCAGATGGTGGAACCGGGTTCTAGGAAGGCCTGAGTTAGAAGTCTTGGGGCATTGTGGATTTAGACAGTAAAAGGCAGACTGCTGAGACTCGATGAGGTGCAGGAGCAGGTGGACCGTGTCAGGCTAAGACAGTGCTCAAAGTGGCTGGTGCCCAGAAGTCCCCAGATCATACACAGGCTTCCAAGGGAGAGGGGAGACCAGTAGAAAGCTGTAGGGGTTGCTAGTATGGAAAAGTCTGGAAGTTACCTAGAAAAGCAGAGCAGATGCGTGGGTGTGGAGGGCAGGCCTAGAGAAAGATGAGGAACTGGGATGGGGACCCCAGAATTACTGGGGCCAATTGTTCTCTGAAACTAATAGACAGGACTAGAAGTGGGAGATGCTGCTGGGAAGCTTGGTTTAGATTACCATGGATGCTCCCCAATGTCAGAGGCAGGTGTGTACCGCAGGAGAGCAGGGACCAGGCCTTGTAGGCTAGGGTGCTGAGGTTTATTTCGAAGGCTATTCAGGCTGCCTAGAGAACCCAGAATTGAGCCAGGACTGGGAGCCTGGGCTCGTCCCATGAGCTCACCATTCACCCCGAGGCCAGCTGCCGTCCTAGAACCTCTGAACAAGCTGCAGGTGGAGAAAGATCTTTCCCCACGGAGGCCTCAGGCTCAGAGGGCTGCTCAGCTCCCCGCTTCTCATTCCCCCTTCACTTCCATGCGCATTCAGAACCGGGTCTTTCCTCAGCCAGTCCCTCACACCACCTACCTCCTCTCCCTGCACCCCTAGATCTATCTAGTTCAGAAAGCCCAAAAGCTTGGCAAGAATTCTGAGTCCCCTAATCACACCCCAGACCCCAAAACCATTTTCTTCTCCTAGTGTTGTCCACCTTCTACCAGCATGCTTCATGTCCCCGAGTCTAGCTGGCTAACGTCATGGCTCACCTGCCCCTGGAGCCACCTCCTGGCGGTCACAAGGTTCCCAGGGGCTCTGGCCACCATTCCGTTTGCTCCACAGACATTTTTACACCCTTTCAGTCATTATTTCTGTCTTTCTCCCATATGGAGACATGGGATAGAAGGGAGTCAAAGGCAAAGCCTGACATGATGCCACCCGTCCGGGGCCATTGCGAGGGGTAGGGAGGGTGACACCCTGCCTTTTCGAAAATCTCAAGCTTCTACCACACCCGCCTCTATGTGGAGAACCTCTGCAGCCCCACTTCTTCCTGTGGTACATCCAGAGTCACCTGTACACAGGGGTGGACTGTCGGATCAGGCCACGGTAACAAAGGCCACGGACGCCAGGCTTGAAGCAGAAACTTGTTTGCTCATGGCCCTGGTCCAGAGTGAGGTGGGAGGTTGCTGAGGACATCTGAGCTGAAGCATCATCAAGAGTGCTCTTTGGAGGCCTCTCTCCTTGCATGGGAGACGGCAGTCTTCCCCCTGTTCCCCATACATTGTCCCTCTGTGCATGTGTCCTCATTATACAGGTGTCCTTCCCTCTGCATCTGTGTCCTCCCTTCTCTCTATACAAGTGTCCTTTCCCCTGTACATGCATCCTGCTTCCCTTTCCCTGTGGGGACACAGGGCAGATTGTATTGGGACTGATCCTAATGCTCTCATTGTCCTAACCATCTTCTGAAAGACCCTGAGGTGCAGGATTAAAATGCTGGTGGGGCCGTAGTCAGTCCATAGCAGAGAGCCGCAGGTCATCTCCGGAAGCTCTGGTTCTAGGACTAGCAAAATGGTGTGAGAAAGGAAGAAGGGCTGCGATAGGAACAACCGCCGACAGTTAAGGCCTGGGGGGCCCTGGGACCCACTGAAGGAGCAGCTGTATCCACAACAGGTCTTCTGTCACTGTAACTCAACATTTGGGATCATCCTGAGCCCACCCATGCCCATCCATGGTCTCGGTCCAGCTTGAGCAGAAGGGCAGTGATGTTTGTGGCATAGACAGAAATCACCAGAGAGAAGCTGGGTCCTCATTGTGGAGAGAAGGTGCCTTGGGAGGGAAGACCAAATGGGACAAGGTGAGGCAGTGCAATGGTGTCAGGCTGTTTCGAGGACGGTGGTGCTCCCAGACCCTCACAAAGAGCAAGCACGGCCTTCTTCAGAACCTTTGCCACATGCGCATGTATGTCTACATGTGAGTGATACTTGCTAAGTATTTTCATGTGTCTTGGTGTGTGCATGGACACATATACCTGTATTGCACACACCTCCATCTACATGTGTGCTGGGAGTGTTTGTGCCCGAATGTATGCATGTGGATTTGTGTGCATATGCACACATGTCTTTATGCATACTAGATGTGTTTGCATGTGTGTGAACATGGATGTATGTACTTTGTACACATGTGTGTCTGTATGCATGCTGGCCATGTTTGCAAGTGCCTGTGGTATGTGCATGTGTGTTGACATATATGTATTGTACACATGAGTCTGCATGCACACTGCGGGTGTGCATGAGTATGTACAGTACAAGCGGCTGCATGCTGGATGACGTAAGGAAAGGGCCTGCACTTGGAGCCAGCTTGGATTCAGGCTTCAAGCCCAATGCCAATGCAGTGGCCCTGGAATACCCGGCACCCAGGGGCTGGTCCCTCTTCCAGGGTTTCCGTACCCTTGTGTAGGGGCTGCTTATTTTCCTCCAGAAAGCTACCTGCTCTATGGTAACAGACACAATGAGGTTTTGAGGCGATGAGGTATTTGCTGAGCAGAAGTAAAACAGATCATTCTAGGGAGTCCCCCACCCCAACCCTCCATGCCATTCCCACGGTGACTCTGAGCAGGTGGTAGCATTGCCCCCTTGTGTGTCTTAGCTGGAGGGTAGACTGGGAGCTTGGCTCAGTCTCTTTGCAGTTGTGTGACTCTGGACAGGGTCAACTTCTCTGGACTCCAGTGGCCTCAGATGTGGAATGGGAACATCAATATCTTTAAAGGCTTCTTTCATGATGTTTGGTGAGATAAAGTAACGAAGTGAGGAAAGAGGCTTACCACGGGTGTGCAGGCCTCTCTTACCCTTCCTGCTTATAGAACAAGTGGCCACAGAACTAGAGAGAGAAAGACTGAGAGGGAAAGGAGGGGCGACAAGGGACATTGTTGTCTCACTCACCCTCAGCTTGTCCCCAGTCCAGAACTTTGTTCAGTTGTCTCTTCCCTGGCTGACTTAACTGAGACCCATCAGAGACAGAGGCTGGTGGTGGGATTAACATCAAGTTTTCTTTTTCATGTCCAGTGACTCAAAACCAGTGAAACTCCAGACTAGAACTGAGAAGACAGGATGACCAGACCCTTTCTGAAGTTTGTAGAAGTTGAAACTCCATGGCCTACAGAACCTCCCCTCCCCATAGGCATGCTGGGAAGGCACCTAGTGGGGGGCATGTCCCCACTCCCTCTCAGTCCTTGACATACTTCCCCAGGTACTCACTGAGCCCAAGGAACGTAGTAGACACAGCCCTGTTCTCAGCCCGGGGACCTGACCCTCAGTGACAGCAACTCAGACAAGACAAAAGGAAAGAAGTGCCAGGTTCCCTCACTTCCTTTGCTTGTTACTAATTTTCAAGTGAGGGACAGGACAGGATCCCGATGGCCTGAGACCCCCCCCCCCCCAGATTTCTAAAGCCCTTCTTCAGTCTGGGACTTGGAATCAGAAGTTAACCAAGTCATGATCTAGACCCAGCTCCTGGCAAGGAGAGTCTGTCACCAACCTCAGAGCCATGGTCACCCCAAAGACAAAGCCATGGCCTTTGCTTGTCAAGCTGTTTCCATGTTTGGGGCAAAGCATGACAAAATGCACTCACAGATCTTCAGGCACCCTGTCCCTGACTTGGGCTCATCCTTGGCTTCCAGTTCTGTCCTTGAGGAATTCAGTTTCGTTCAAATCTGGGCAGATCAGTTCATTGGTGATCTCTCTCTTGTTGGTGTCTATCCACTCCCCATAGCCAAATTCCTTACCCCACCACTCTGATCAACCTTTACAGGATGGTCTATCAGACACTCCCATCTCCTAACCCCTATCTGCAATGGCAGATATGCCCAGCCTGTGCTTACTCTTGAGTTAGACACCTTTCTTTCCTGTTATTCTGGCCTTGACAGCCATTGGGAGAGTCCTCGGTCATCCCCCTTACCATTCTGACATGTCAGAGCATATGCCTTAATAGATGATGAGATCAAGCAGAAATAAGTATCTGCTCCGTGTGCTGGGACACACAGATGTTCACCCATATGTGTTACAATCTGCCAGCTGTTTTGAAGAGCAATTGTTCTTAGAGCAAAGGTTATCATCAGGCCAGGGGAATGTGAGATGGAGGCTATCTGAACACCCTTTGGGAGAAGAATCTGGGTCACGTATTGAAGCCTCAGCAGCTCCAGGCACTGCCCATCCGTGGAGAAGGGCAGACACTGCTCTGTTGATGGCTTCCAATGCTGGCTGCATCATCAGAGAGGGGCTGGATGAGCGTGTGCTGACTTTTAGCCCTGAAAGTCTCCTATGGCCAAGGAGTCTAAAGGCAGTGTCGGCCCCTGGAGTTCTTCTGGCTTCCTGTGGAAAGGAAGTAGGTGTGTTTAGGTTCTCTCCAAGTAGAAGCTTCCCTCCATGGGCTACATGGACTAAAAGACGTAACGCCAGTGAATCCCCAGTGTTTGGGGGCTTGGAAACCCTCCCGATCTGATCCACTTTTACCATCTGATAACCGGGAACTGAACCATTGGGCTACATCGCTAACCTCATGCCAGCTCTCCAAGTGGGAGTCAAGCCATTGTTAGAGCCTAGCGCTGGGAAGGAGAGAGATTCCATGCCAGCCTAGAGTCCCAGAAGGGCTGCAGCGGCGAGAGACAGAAAGGGCTGAGTAGTTGCTTTTCACAGATATTTCTTAGGGTTGAGAGAACACCTTCTACAGTTCTTATCGTAAGAGTAGGGGAAAAATAAGCTGGGGCTCAGACGTGAACACAATTTTAAAAATAAGTTTAATGCCAATATGTTTAATGCCCGCCCCGTGGGGAACTTGAGCCCATAAGTCAGAAGCACAATAGCTTTTCTTGTTGTGAATGAGTGTGAAGTGCCAGCAGAGGAAATAGGAAGCCCCCAATGCAGGCTGAATGGACCTGTGAACAGGGCTAATAAAAGTTGTCCTGGATTTCCGTTACCACCAGGTGTTTCCGCGAGGACTTCCATTCATTCAGTGCCCGGGGGATGGCCAATCCTGCCAAACCTTCCCCACACCAACCCCCCAGCCCTTTGCTCTGTGCCCCTGCCCTCACCCCAGCCACAGGAGACCATTCATGTCTGGCAGGCTCCCTGGCCTCTGAGATGGACATGATCTGATCCCTTGAAACTCCAGATCCATAGAATTTGTCCTAGAGTACAAGGGATGGCCAGGAGTGGAAGAGGGGACAATGTGATGACAAGACACCCCACCCCAAACACACACACACACCAAGATCTGATATCCCCTCAGTTTCTATAGAACAATCATGGAGATGGGTGGCCACAAACTCTGCATGACAGACACCAGGGCCAGGAGCTTCAGCAGTAGGGAGGAGTGGGGTTACAATCTGAAAAGGATCATCCATCCTATGTGAGTGCTGGGACCCATCAACTCAAGGACGTATCCCAGCACCCTGAGTGAATATATTGAAGTCCGTCTCTGCCTTGTTCTATAGTGTATCTCATGTCGTCAAACCCATCTTCCACTTCCCAGAAAGGAAGCTGGCCATGGCCTGATCCCCCGGGGGCATTCCATCATCAAAAAATGAACGCGGTGACAGAGATGGGCGGTGGTGGTGCACGCCTTTAATCCCAGCACTCGGGGAGACAGGCGGGATCTCTGTGAGTTCGAGGCCAGCCTGGTATACACACACACACAGAGAGAGAGAGAGAGAGAGAGAGAGAGAGAGAGAGAGAGAGAGAGAGAGGAGAGAGAGAACCAGGACAAGCTGCAAAGCTACAGAGAAACCCTATCTCAAAAACAAACAATAAAACAAAAACCCATCTAATAATCTGCGAGATCGGTCTGATCAGAGCACACAAGAGGCCCTCACTTCAGATGCTCATATGGACAAGCAGAGGAGTCTAGTTGGTTTGGTGTCTGACCACAGGGAGTGGTGGGGACCAGCACGAACATAGCCCACCACCCTGTCTACAGCTGTCCAAGGTCCAAGGTCAGTGTGTCACACTATAACGTGGACCACAGAACACAAACCTATCTGTCACATGCTAAGAGCTTTCTTGATGGAGTCTAGGCAGTCACTGGAATGAGATGTCAGAGTTGTGTGTTAACCGTCTTAGTGGAAAATGTGCAGCTATGTAGCCCTAGCCAGGGAGAGCACTATCGTTCTGAAGTGGGAGAAGTCGTCCTCTCGAGGACAGGAAGAACGGCATGACTTCCTTGGCTCTGTACAGGGGAGGTGGTTCTGTCAGTCAAGTTCCTCACTGCTGTTGCCAGATACCTGATAAGAAGTCACTTAAGGGGGGAAGGGTTCTTTTTTGGCTCACACCTCGAGGGGAAACAGTTCACTGTGAGGGCAGAAGGGTGAGGGAGCTGTCTACACCGTATCTGCAGTCAGGAAGCAACGAGAGAAGCAGGGCCAGGTCTAGACACCTCAAGGCCGGCCTCCCAGTGACCTACTTCCTCCAGTGAGGTCCTTCTCAAGCGTTTAAACACACGTGCCTATGGGGTGGGGGGGCACTTCACATCCAAACTGCAGCAACAGATCACCTGCCGCACACACGCACACACTTACTAAACTAACAGGAGATCTTGGGCCAGCCGAGATCAGCCCTCATCGCCACTGCGGCAGGTGAGGAAGTTTGCTGAGTCCCACTGTTTCTTCTCAGCTTCTTCTGGCTCTGCCTTTGCGATAGGCCAGGTTGCCAAATGACCAGTGTTTACCAAGAGCTTGCCGGGAGCAGAAGGCTCTCCAAGGGAGACTGTTCAGAACTCAGGTCCTGACAGTGGACGGTCCGTCAATGTGTCTTCCTCCGTTACCTCAGGCCAGAGTGCCACTGACTCCCATGGGAATGAGTCTTCAGGTCCCTAGGCCACAGTGACAAGGAGAGCAGTAACAGGTGACATGACACCCAGGATAAACAGTTTTGTGCTGAACACTGAGCTGGCTTTCATCGTGTCTCATGTTTCATTTCTGGCCTGACAGCGAAGGATGTATGAAGGCAGACACCCAAGGTGAAGACCTGGTATCTGAGGGCTCCTAGAAACCCACGAGGTGCCAGGAACCTAGTAACTGATAAGGGGCAGAGGTCATCTTTGTCTTTGGGACCTGAGGAGGAAGATTTGCAAAGCACTCTGGACCAGTATTGACTGAGAAGATGACGCGAGCTTCTCAGCATTGGGGATGTTTGCTGGGCTCTGAGACACTACCAGGTGTCTTTTGCTTTTCCAACCAGAAACACGGGGTACTAGGTCCTCCTCTAACTCTGGAGAGCCAAATGGGCTCATGGGCTCAGCTAGAACCCTAAGATGATGATAAGAATTCTTTGCACATTATGCTTGGGGAGCAACAGGCCGAAGTTAACGAGAAGCTGAGTAGGAAGTAATTGCCCCGGTGATTCCCCAAATCTTCAGTTAAAACACAGATGGGAAGACATTCATTGGCTTCATACGGGTCTTCCCTGTCTTCCCTGTGGTCCCCAAGTTTCCTCACCTACCAAGTGGGGGTATTAAACTAGATGCTTGAGGGATTCTGCCCAATGTATTGTTGACTGCTTCTGAGCTGTCTCTGGGCCCCTTTGGGAGCTGCTTGCTATCCCTTCCGAAAGTGCAGCGGAGGCCACTCTGATGCTGCCCTCCCTGTGTCCACAAGAATTGGAGACCAAGAAAGAGCAGGAGGCAGGGGACTGCCTCCAAGTAAGTAGTACCTTCTATGTCTGCTTCCTCTCCAAACCCTGTCACACCCTGGAAGCAGGATCCTGATGCAGAAAAGTCGCTCCCAGAAGCTTCCAGACCCTTCCTCCTCAACTGGCCCTAACCCATGGTCAGGGAGCACTCCTTCAGCCTCAGATCTGCCAACTCTGAGTTGCAAGGTTGACAGAGAAGAAGTGGAGGTTTGAGGGCTCTGGTTGGGTGGAGGAGAAACACTGAAGAAGCTTCCAAACTTACTTTATGGTGGGAGGAGGCACGTAGACGGGCAAAGGTCAGCTTTGTCTTCGCACCCACCAGCGTCCACCCCACTCCTATCTGCCTTTCTTTCTCCCAAGCTGCTGCTCTCTGACGTCATCCCTGCTGCTAAGCACCTTGTTTATCATCTCTACATTGTTCCATTTCTGCAGCTCTCGCTGGAGATTCCACAAAGCAGGCTCTGGTCTGTCTTCTCTATCATGGTGTGTCCCACAGGTAGAAGAAGAAGGGTGATAGTTGGTGTTCTGAGAATGGAGAGATGGAGCCCGGGTATCACTGTGCCCAGGTCAAAGTTCAAGGAAAGGGCAACACAAAGAGGTTAAGTTATCTGTTTATGACACGGATAGAAGCAGGGGCCCAACCCCAGGTCTTGGGAACCTCGGTTACTTTATAGAGGACATGCCTCATGGGCCTTTGAAAGCAGTGTCAAGCGCCTCAAGAGTCTTCCTTTGGAATTCTGTTCTCTTGTGAACAGCCCTGTACCCTCCCCCCCCCCTCTTCAACTTGCCTTTCCTCCCTTCTGTTAAACAATAGGAGTCCCTTGCAGGTCACTGAAAGGCCACGGGTTATCTTATCTTTGCATCAGGTCAGCAGGGCTCCCTGGGGAAGGTCTGCAGCTACCTCTTGCTCTATCAGAGCAGCCTGGCCAGCCAAGGGGGGCACCCTGCCCCCGCCAACTTGACCCCATCCAAGGCAGGGATTAAAATGGTTAGGGCCCTGTGGCCATCTTTAATTACCAAGAGTGGGAATGGGAGATTTTGGGAGTCCCCTCTCCCAAAAGATTCACTCTCTTCTGAAGATGAAAACGCTATTTTACATGGAGTGGGCGCGAACACGAAATGGAACAAAACATTCCAAGGTACCAGAGTGGACCATGCATGGCTGGATCTCCGTAAGAGACACCTACCATCAATAACAAATGTGAGAGGTGGTAGCAATAATCACAGATTAATACTGTGGTCCTCATGGAGGGAAATGTGCCAGCCATGTTCCAGGTCAGAAGCACATCTTCCCCTCAGGCAGAGCAGAAGAGGGGGAGCAGCTACGGCCTCAGCACTGAACACTTGGCTGTGATCCAAAGATGCTATCCTTGGTGGGCCTGGCAGAAGAAGGCTTGTGGTTGTGGTTTCCCAGCTGTGTAACCCCAGGCAAGTTCTACAAGCCCACCATCCCCCAAATTCTTCTTTTGCAAAATAGAGGAGGGAGGTTCCCAAGGGGAGTCTTTGTGAACTGGGCTTAGAAACACTGGAAACCTTAGACAGATGGAGGAGGGGAAAGGGCGTGAGGGTGGAAACCTGGACAGGGAGAGGGTGGTGAGCATCCCTGTCCATCAGAAGCAGGCTGAGGGAGACAGGTCAGGGCTCTTGGGTGCCAGTTGAGATAAACTTTTGGGCTGAGGTTTATGACCAGGGAGGCCATCTGCCCTGAGCCTTTTGACTTGACTTAGAAGTAGTCTCATGATGTCAGAGGGTTGTCTTGTGGATTCTAGGAAGCAGCAATAGCGGGCAAACAAGTAAAGAGCCCAGCAGTATAGCATGTTCTTGTGTGCCTTTCTATAGGTCTGTGTGACTCAGACACGAACATGGACCATGGAGGAGTGTGTGTGTGTATGTGCGTGTGCGTGTGTATGTGCATGTGTGTGTGCGTGTGTATGTGCATGTGTGTGTGTGCGTGTGTATGTGCATGTGTGTGTGTGCATGTGTGTGTGTATGTGTGTTTCTTCTATTCCCATCATACTGCTAAAGCCAAAGAGAACAAGGACAGACAAATAAGATCTCTAGAAAGCTCTTCCCTGAGATTGCAAAGAGCAGCAATGAGAAGCGATGCAGGGGTTGGAATTGATCTGGGGTTGGAAGAGACGTAGTCTGGCCTGGGCCCGTGAGAGCTGGCCACCAGAAGCCAGCATGGCAGGGAAACCATGCAGAACTCCTCGCTCAGGACCCAAGAACCCCTGATCCTCTGCTGGATCCAAAACATCTGTGCAAAACAAAACAAAAAACCAAAAACAAACAAACCCCAAAACAAAAAACCTCATGAGCTTTCAAAACATTACACTGTCTCCTATCGAGGGGATCCAAGACAGTGTGTGAACTGGTACAGAAGTAACCGGGGCCACACCAGGTCCCCATGAGGTAGAAGAGATACCAATGTTGAGTTTGATTGGCCACAGCTAAGAAGGGGAAGGGTGGGGTCTTTGACGAGCTGTGAAAGCAAGAACAAATGAACAAGTGCCTAGAACACTGGTCTTCAACCTTCCAAATGCTGCAACCCTTTAATATAGTTCCTCATGTTGTGGTGACCCCCAACCATGAAATTATTTTCATTTCTACTTCATGACTGTAATTTTGCTACTTTTTTTGAGACAGAGTTTCTCTGTAGCTTTAGGGACCTGTCCTGGAACTAGCTCTTGTAGACTAGGCTGGCCTCAAACTCACAGAGATCCGCCTGTCTCTGCCTCCTGAGTGCTGGGACTAAAGGCATGCACTACCACCACCCAACTAATTTTGCTACTGTTATGAGTCGTAATGTAAATACATTCCCATGGTCGTATGTGGCCCCTGAGAAGGCAGGGCATGACCCATGTGTTGAAAATCACTGTTTTAGACAGAATTGTGTGTTATGTACTTTGTCTCAGGCTAGAAGCTACTTGGCTGTGTCTTCCCAGACACAAAATAGCAGTCACAATTTTGGAGCCAGAGTCCAGAAAATCGACTGTTGGAGAGTGGCTTGCCTCCAGTTCCTTGGCTAGGGTTTATCTTCATTATTCTCTATGTAGTCACTTTGTTTTGTGGCAGTGGGGATTGAACCCAGGGCCTCACACTCATCAGGTAAATGTTTTACCACTGAGCTAAACTCCCAGCCAACCCCCATGATTTTACTTTGTTGGGAAATCAGGAATGTGGATTTTTTTTAATCTTTAAAAACTTCAAATCTAGGCAGGACTGTGGTGATGCAGGCTTTTAATCCCAGCACTGGAGAGGCAGAGGCAGGAGGATTTCTGTGAGTCTAAGGTCTGTGTGGTCTATGGAGTGAATTCCAGGACAGCCAGGGCTACACAAAGAAACCTAGTATTAATAAATAGACCAAAAAATCAACCAAATCAAATCAAAAAAACCTTCAGATCAACAGAAAGATTCCCAACAGCAGATAGTCCAATATCAACAAAGCAATGATATTTTACTAGGTTTAAAAGTTGCCTGCTAGGTCAAAAACTGGCAAGCAAGGCAGATACTTGTCCCTCCTGTTGGAAACTTTGACGGGCGAAGAAGCATCCCAGGGAAGGAGAGCTGGGCTGGCGGCAGTCAGGGCACTCCTGGGGGTTAGGTTTCTTGTATGTAGTGTGAGATCAATTGTTGGACTGGGGTGTGAGGTGTAGGATGGATAAGGGGATTCTCTGAGCATGGGCACGGGTTGAGGTTGCATAGAGTCAGGACCATTCTGCATCCCATAAAGTGCTGTGGAGACGGGAATTATTCTGGGTTTTAGGTTCATGGATTACTGTTTATAACCTAAGACATCTTCTGTTCAAAGTCATCCTTCTTGAGCTCAGCTTCTCCCCAGCTTTCCCTGGGTGGCTAGAATGGTGGAGGAGCCAAGCAGGTCACTGGTTCAGGTGGGGCCTTGCTGGCGGGCAGGGATTACAGGTAACACCCAGCCAGCTACCCGCACCCCACTTGGTTGAGGGGCAGGTGGAATAGGGCTGGCAATTGCTGACATGGGTACTCCCTGAGTGACTCCTGGGCAGCCTTGTCAGGCCTCTCTGGGGCTGAAAGGCCAGCAACTCCCAGGGCATTCTCTCACTGCTGGCGGCAGTGTGGTATGAGAGGAAGCCGCTAAGCACGCAGAACTCAGTTCTCTGTTTATCCCGTCTCTCGTTTGTTCTGTGGCAGTGAGTCACACCCTCCATCCCTTCCAAGCCTTAGTTTGGGGCCTGGAATTATTTCTAAGATCCTTGCTAATTTCTTTTTAATTCGTTTTTGTTTGAATAAAACTAGATTTATTCATTGTATGTGCATGAGTGTTTGCCCTGCACGTATGTATGTGTACTGAAGAGGGCTTTGGAGCTCCTGAACAGGAGATGTGAGTCTCTACCTGGGTACTGGGAACTGAATCCAGGTCTTCTGCAAGATCAGCTGATGCTCTGGACCACTGAGCCCATCCTTCTGCCCCTACCCCATGCTAATTCTTAAAACTCCCTGCCAACCTGTGCCTTGGGCTATGAGCATCAACTTGGACATAGCGGCTCTCATGTCTGGAGGGTGTATGTACAGGTCGAAGCACTATGGGTGAACCTGCCCAACGCATGCTGTGGCTGACTCTCTGGGTGACCACCTGCAGGACTATGTGACCTTTGCCCCTCTATTTCAGAATTTACAGCTAAACACAAGTTCTTCCCAACCCTTTAGCCATGATGAGAATTGAATCCAGGGTTTCTGGCATAAGAGGCAAGCTCCCTAACCACTGAGCTACATCTCTAGAGGCTTGCAACTTCCCTTGGATCCCATTAAGTGGCGTCGAGAACCTGACTGTCCCAGAATAGTCCTTCCTATGTCCAGAGTATCCATCCAGGTCCTCTCTCCTTGAAGGCCATCTCTATCCTGCTGTATTTTCCTAAACTGAGATTCAGGCCCCAGAGAAAGGGATGGGGACCCCGCCAGCTAGATCTCCTTGAAGACTGGTGCCTGCCCCACGTACTTCCCCTAAGATATAACACATGCCCTGCTTACAATGAACCCCACCTTTTACAGCCAGTTATGGGTCCTGTGGCCCAGAGGTTAGATGCTGAGGTGAAGAATCTGGGTTTGGTAAGACTGCCTAGGACTTGACAGGCCAAGACACATGGGCAATAGATTGTGCTACCTCACTAAAGGATGAGGTCACTGTGATGAGTTGGTACCCAAGCAGGTTGGTAGCTGGGTGAGTATAGGGTGGGGACAACAGAGACCAGAATCTTGGGAGACAAAAGATATACCCAGCCTGAGAAGTGCACAAGAGCCAAGCCCCGTGCTCAGACAGTTTCTGTTGCCCCTTCTCCAGGCCAAGGCTGTCTCCCCAGCCCTCAGGGGAAGCATCAAGAGCTGAACTTGGCCATGAGGATGCTCCTTTTGCAGATGGGACATCAAAGGCAGGGATTCTAGGGGTGGCTTAGCCACTCTCATGCCACCAAGTGATGGTGTCTGGAGCACTTTCTCCAACCTCAGCACAGCACCCCTCACGGTCCTCCACAAGGTCACCCAGGGAGCCAAACACAGCTCCCACTGGGAAGGCCCATCCACAGTGCTGAGATCTGTGTGCGCTCCTTGGGGGCCTTGGGGGCCCCTGTGTTCAGGGCACAGTGAATGGGGATTGTTCCAGGAGATGCTTTGCACTGTACGCTCCTGAATTGTTTGGGTCTGTGCCAGCTCCTTCCCCCAAGCAATGCCCTCTTGGCTATTGTGTCAATTATGGCTGATGGTTATCTCGCTTGTTTATCCAGTTGCTGTATAGATTGACTCTCTGAATGTCAGGGCTTGGCTGTTTCCATAACAGGAAGCCGCTTGCTGTCTTACTGTATTAAGAAACTCCAGTCAACACAATAGAATCTCAACAAAACCCTAAACACTCCGTTTGCCAGGGGAGCCTCATTGAATCCAGCTCGTATTGTTCCATTTAGAATTGGAATCCTGTATTTACAGTGAGAAGGGTGTGTGTGTGTGTGTGTGTGTGTCTGTGTGTGTGTGTCTGTGCATCTGTGTGTGTATGATTGTGTGTGTCTGTGTGGGCACGCGCGTGTGTGTTTAATGAGGTCAAGCCTGGCTTTTCACTTTCTAGGTTCCCCACCCAAAGCTCCGCATACTCAGCAGAGACCAGGGCGCCAGGATTCCCCAGCTGCAGACCTTCTGACGCTGGAGGGTGGGGACATGCAGGACGGAGTCCCTGGGGAGTTTCCTCCTGGTCTGTTCGCCTTGGGGCAGAGGAAGAGGCACAGTCAGACAGTAGAACAAAACGGCAGTGTGGAACCAAGGCGCCCTGAGCCCTGAAGAGGAAACGCGATCAAAGGGAAGCCACTGGGCTCTCTCCCTTTTCTCCTGTTCTGTTTGTTATCCCTCGCAGTGGCTCCCATGCCCTGGGAGTTTCCAAGAAGCCCTCTGGGTACCTGGTTAAATAGTGTGGATTTCTTCTCCTCCCCCTCATCTTCCTCTTCTTTAACTTGACTTTCTCTCCCATCCTCAGCTTGGCAAGGGGCTTAGAGAAGAAAGCCACCAGCACCCAGTAATAAATGTGATTCTACATGAAGAGCCACCTCCTCCAGGACAGACTTAGCACACCTAGTACTGTCGCAGAGCTCCAGGGGACAGATCTCCCAGTGCGGGAGGCATGGAGCAAGCATCTAGGTATTGCCAGTGTAAAACTGAAACCTGAGGATAAAGTCCACCTAGAAAATGAATTCAGAGCCCACAGGGCGCAACCTTTGATACTACTAAGCCCAGAGAATAGCATATATATATGAGCTTAGACCTTGAATGGTTAGTTAAAGCAACGAAACAGCTTGTGAAACCATCCACATGGGTAAAATAAAGGCTTGGATGCAATGCACCTTGTAGACCAAGGGCTCTCGTAACTTTCGTTCTTTCTTACAACACAGGGGTTAGCTACGTCCTGTAGTCTGATATGAACACAGGCTACAGAGTTACCTGGAATTTGGCATATTAAGGATGCTCTTGATGTGATCCTTTTTTTTTTATTCCCAGGAGTGCCACTGGTCCACACAGAAAGCAGCAGTCAGAGGCTTGGGAGAAAGGAAAGCGGTGTTGCTGTGTTGGGAGGGGAAGTGGAAGATGGTGCAGGTTCATCCAGTTCATGTCAACTCGTCCCTTTACTGGGGAGAAGGGAAGATGGGAGAGTCTAAGAAGTGTGGGGGTCAAAGGAGGCCTCAGTCAAAGGGAGTGGGGCAAAGGATTTGCCCTGAAAACCAAGTGGGAAGGGTTGACAGCTGCACCACACAGAAAGCCAGGGAATCAAGAGAAGGACAGAGGCTGTGGTGTCAAATGACTGAGCCTGGTTCTTTAGATCACCACGCATGCTCTACTCTCCAAACCTTTTTAGGCTTTCTGGTAAAATATTTTCTATTACACAAAGCAAAGGAGGCAATGGGCTTGACCTCTTTTTTAAAGATTTGTTTCTATTTTTATGTATGTGTGCCTCTTTTTCAGTGTATGTGTTTAAGTGCACTACGCATGTGCTTGCTGCCCACAGAGTCCAGAAGAGGATGTTACAGAGAGTTCCTAGCTGCTAGGTGGGTTCTGGGAACTGAACCAGGCCCTCGGGAGGAGCTGCGATTGTTCTTCACTGCTGAGCCATCTCTCCAGCCTCCAGTCTTGACCTCTTTGTTGCATAGAGTTTCCAGAGGGATGTGTGTACTGCTTAGAATATGCTCTGAACTACACAGCCTTCCAGCACCCTGGGGAGATGTGGATGCCACCCAATCTGCTGGAGCCAAGTAGAAAAAGTCCTTTGGCTCCTGTCGGTCCAGTAAATTTAAATATTCTCATATCTTGATGCTAATAGAACCCTAACCTCCACATTACACAAGAACCTAAATAATTATCCTTTGGTATCCATGGTGGCCCGATTACAGGATCCCACACAGGTGTCCAAACCACCAGAAATTCAAGTCCCTTATAAAAAATGGCATATTCTTTACACGGAACTGTGCACAGCTTCCTACATATTTTAAATCATCTATACATTACTGGCCATACTTGCAGCAACGTATTCTTTAAGGAATTACAGGAAAAAAAATGTCTGCATGTTCAAGACAAATAGATAGATACACACACACACACACAGAGAGAGAGAGAGAGAGAGAGAGAGAGAGAGAGAGGGAGAGAGAGAAACAGAGAGAGACAGAGAGAGAGACAGAGAGACAGAGAGACAGAGACCTAATCACGCTTGAATCCACAGGTGGCGTACTCCTGGGGTTCAGACCTCCTAGTTTCTGAAGGCCACTGTATGTTGCTGATGCAGAAACTGTTTTTGGTTGGAGATCCTTGGTATCTTAGAGAACACACTATTTTCACCTGTTCGCTGCCCTGGGAGCTGTCATGCAAGCAACAGAGCAGTAGAGGGCACTGTTTACCTAAACTCAAATCACTCCCCTGACAGGAACTAGAATTTTGATCACAAAGAGTAATCAATCCTCCAAAGGGTCCTCAGGCCTCCTCCAAGCCCTGTCCTAACCAGGCCAGTGAACAAGAAGGCTGTTGGCTCACAAAGCGCTTCCCTGCCTTGCCCAGGAACTCGAACCTCAGCCTGGTGAGCTGTCCTCACCAGGAGCATGGTTCACACCAGCCTGTGTCCATTGTGTTGCGTTTCCTCCTGTTCCTCTCTTTCTGTTCCACTGACTTTGAACCTTGCCTTTGCATCTCAGGAGACCAAATTACTTCCCCCAAGATGTCTCCCCTCTATTATTCTCGCTTATCAGGCCGTTGCTGCCTGGTCGATGTCTCTGGGGTGAGGTACCCGGTAGGGAGGGAGTAGTACCAACTGGACCCACCTGAAACACTGGCAGAGTCAGGTTAATGTCACTTCAGAGTTGAGGAGAAAGATGACTCTCGGAATCACCCTCAGTAGGCTGTGCTTCTTGGGAAAGTACCCGCCCCCTTACAAACACACAGACAACACCCACAGTAGCATCACCTAAGGGTCAGCCAGGATTCTGTGGATAAGGTTCACGTTACCAGTGTTGGTTTTTTTTTTTTTGTTTTTTTTTTTTGAGACAGGGTTTCTCCGTAGCTTTTGGTTTCTGTCCTGGAACTAGCTCTTGTAGACCAGGCTGGCCTCGAACTCACAGAGATGCGCCTGCCTCTGCCTCCCGGGTGCGGGTGCTGGGATTAAAGGCGTGCGCCACCACCTTCCGGCTGGTGTTGGGTTTTTTGACCTTGATGTACACACCTCTAACCCCAGAACTTGGGAGGCAGAGGCTTGTGGATCTGAGTTCAAGGCCAGCCTGGTCTACAGACCAACCAGGGCTTCCCAAGGAGACTCTGCCTCAAAACAAACAAACAAACAAACAAACAAACAAACAAACAAACTTGCGGTGCTCCAGCGGGGCTGCTGTGCCGAACTCTAAAGTGGAGAAGGCAGCATGGCAACATGGGAAATCTGTACGCTATCAGCTCAGTTTTCTTGTGAGTTTAAAACCACCTTGGGTAATAAAGTCTCTATCAACATATGCTAATTGTGATTTATTTATTCTTCCCGAATGAATGCAGACTTTCGGACCAAACGGTGGATTCGCGATCGCGCATTCTGTTTCCCTGTGAGACCTCCGAGTAGCTGAGGACCCAAAAGACTTAGGTCTGCCCTGTCTGTCGGATCAGAGTCTGCATGGGTTCAGGCTCTGCCAGTTCTCCGCCCACAGCATGAACACCACGAGACTGCGCTGCTGTGTCTTGGGTGTGGCATGTGGAGGGAGCGCACGCAGCTCTCCCTCAGCAGTGTGGTGGTATTGGAGCTGCGGGCCTGCTGAACAGAGTGTAGAGAATTGTGATCTGGCATGGCCGGTCATGTGGAAGTGTCTTGAAGTAAGACACAGGGAATTATGGGGAGCATTGAGTCTTCTATAGCAACTAGAAGGCGCAAACAAGTGATTTTGCTATTCTTTGGGGAGAATGACTTCCCCAAAGTGCAGACCCTTCTGCATCTATCTTGTCTCTGTTCCCGGAGTTTCTAGACTCTAAAGGGCTTGAGTTGTTAGCACAAAAGTGTTGTGGGCTTTTCTGTTTCTAGAAATTTCTAAGTTGACTCTGAGAGCATAAAATTAGTGAATTTTATGCCATTTTCTCTAAATTCTTACTTGAATGGGGTAAAATAAGTTGGGTTTTTTTTTTTCAGAAATTAGAACACAAGAAAGATGATTTTTTTTCTTCACAAAAAGTCACACTTCTGATTTTTCCTCAGGCAGATGAAGAAGGGTGACTTCAGACCCAGAAAGGGGGAGGCTTCCAGGGCAAGTCGTGACCAAGACGCTGTAATATCTGATGTTGCCAGCAGGGGGCGGAGAAGACACACCGCTTGCCGAAGAACTCCGAACCTCGCTGCTGGGTTGTTTTTTTTTTTTTTTTTTTCAGGGGAACACAACTGCTGCACAGGCTTCTGTGCCCACAAGTCCTGATAAAGGGCCCTATCTGAGGAAGCAGGAAAGAGCCCAGTGCCCAAACTTTGACAGAGGCTGCTCCAAGGCCACGGTGTGCAAGCATCCCCAGACCTCTTGGGGTCAGTCTCCTTTCGCTCTCCAAGTTGACCAGAAAAAAATAAAGCAGGCTGCCCAATTACATTTGCATTTCAGAACGGCAAGGGGCAAGGGTTTAGATGTTTTGGCTAAGTATCCCATGACAATACTTACTTTGTTTCATTTGTTTGAGATCGGGTCTCTGGTAGCCAGGACTAGCAGCAGAGGATGCCCCTGACCTTGGGACCCTCTTGTCTGCACTTCCAGGACCCGATCACTAGTGTTTGCTGCCATACCAGAGGGATAAACTTATATTTTTAAAGCTGTTTTTTTGTTGATTCGAATATTCACATTTAGCTAGGCTAAATTTGCTGCATCTGTACCACACACTTTCTTGAGGGTTCCAGAATATTCTAGACTAATGCAGACCCAAAGTGAGTTGTCCCCACTTCCTGCTAGACCTTGTTCCCCAAGCTCTGGCAGGACCCGTCTTATTGGGTCTAAACCATTCGCTTCACAAAGGGTCCAGGAACAGCAGATTTCACGGCTGCTCCCAGCCACCAGCCTGTTCACTAAGTACAGTCCCTGAGACATTTTGTTTCTCTGCCTTCCCTGGCTTTCTCCATAGCCCCAGCCTCTGTCTTATGGTCACAGACCAGCCATTCCTTCACCATGGGGCACGGGAGTGAGTGCAGAGCCTTGGGGGTGCCACGCGTGCCTCCTGAGGTCCCCGGGATTGGAGTCTGCTCTTCATCATCCTCGCTATAACGACCCCGAAGGGAAGGACCAGCCAAATGTCGCTCTCGGTCACCCTGGTGGACCAGTTTGTCCTGGCTGTGGGATGGGCCTGTGGGCTCAATTGTGTGGCAGGACACCTGGCACCCACCGCCCAGGCGGCAGCCTCGGTGGTGGCCGTGCTTTCCTGTGCAGCCACTGCAGCGTGTAGGATGCTGATAAGGGACAACAATGCGGCAGAGGAAAACGTGGCAGCGGTGGGACAATGAGCGGCGGCGGGGACTCTCCCAGGCTGTGGCTCAAGGAGGACTGTGGAGTCCCAGAAGCGACAGAGACTGCTCTCTGGGTGTTGTACGCGCTGTTCCCCAGGGAGCTACCCCTGTCAGCCTCCCAGGCCCTGCTCTTCCCATAGTGGAGCAGGCAGAGCTACTAATCCAAGCAGGGCCCTTACAGCCTTCCCCAGGGGAAAGCAAGGAACCCCAGGAAGATGGCAAGGGGCTTGCAGGGTGCCCCAGGGCCAGCTTCTCCAGCTCTATCCCCCGTCCCCAGGCAGTCACAGCATGAACTAAGGACGGGAATTAAAACACAGCTTTCGATTATGACTTGGCACTAAATTCCCCCATCAAAAGATACAGACTAAAGTCAGCGAGATGGCTCGGTGGGTAGAAGTATGTGCTGTGCAAGCCTATCAACTTGAGTTCAGTCCCTAGAGGTCATGGTGGAAGAATGGACCAACTCCTGAATATTATCTTATTGAATTTCACACCCAGGCACCTCCACATCACACACACACACACACACACACACACACACACACACACACACACTATCTTTAAAGAAAATTAACTGTTTAAAAGACAAGCAGGAAGGATTGAGAAATATACTTTACCATCAAAGACAAATACAATCCATAAGAGGGATTTTTCTCCCCAGTCTGGAAGTTAGACTGGGTAAAACAAGACCCCAGGCAGGCCTGATAGTCACTCAGATAGGCTAGCCCTTGGAGGCTTCTGGGAAGCCACACATCTTGAAACTTGCACCCAACGTGAGACCAAGCTTTCCTATGGCTAAATGATCCACAGATATCAATGCAGGGGTCTCCTGGAGGTTCAGACACCTTGCAGCCAAGACAGACTATTGGAGACAAGAGTACCACCGATGGCAGCTTACAGACCATGAGTGTAGTGGATATAGAATCACACCACAGGGGTAGAGCCTCTGCAGACATAGCCCCAGGTATGTGAGCAGCCTTGAAAACCTGTTGTCCCTTCCTGGTCACAGTGCAGAGCACTATTTGAGACTTGCCTGACCCTTTGTTGCTGAGCCCACCTGCTGTGGACCAGGGCTTAGAGCAGCCTGTGAGAGGTGGTGAGCACTATACTAAGGGAGTAAAAATAAAGAAGAAAGAGGAGGAGGGTACAGGAAGCAGGGAAGGAAGGCACAAAGGAGCCAGGGGATGTGCCAGGCCGAAGACATGTATGCACAGTCAAGTCCGGTGCCCAGGAGCTGTATTGCGAGAAAAGCCCCATCTGCCACAACGCTTCAGAGGAGCAAAGTCACCAATGTGCGGTTTCTCAGACAAACCAAAGAGATTCTTGCCCAGTGTCCTCAGGGAGGGAGCACAGTCACTAGGCAGAGCCAGCAGTTCTAGACCATTGCTGAGAGTCTCTCACCGTGAAGCCAGGGTAAAGATGGAGGCCTGTCAGGAGAGGTCAGGAGGGACCACCGGTCTAAGGATTAGACCTCGGGTATCTGGGATTTGGGAAGGGAAGGTTTTAGTGTGCTAGACGGGGGATGGGGGACACTATGTATTTACAACTCTCAGACTACCCTGATTCCATCTGTTCCTCTTGAGGTACTGGATAGCAAGGTGCTGGGTGTTCCTCTGGGGATACCCGGGAGATCCCAGCATGTGACCTACATTCCCTCTGCCTCTGTGCCAAGCTGGGCACCATAGTGGAATGCCGCCCTCTTGTAGGAGAGGAGACAAGATGTCAGAAAGGCCATTCGCCTCCTTCCATTCTGAAAGTCTCCTATGATATCAAGGTCTGGTTTGAGGCAGTGTTCTGGGTCACTAGCAGGTCACTTGACTACCACTGGGCATCCCCCAGTTCCTCAGTCTGGGTCGTAGGCGAAAGCCATTCGGGCTAAGGTAGGCGTTCACAGGGCCTTTGCTGGCAGGGGCTGGTGAATGGTGGCTCTTGGGGGCCTCCGGCCCTTCATCTCCAGCTCGTTTCATTCTTGAAGAAGCTGCAGAGAATAGGCACCGTGGGGTTGGGATCAGGAGTCTCTGCGTGGGCACACCTCGTTAGCTGCCACTCCCTCAGTGAACCCCAACAGCTGATGTCTGTTCTGGATCACATCCCAGCAGTCTTTTCCCCGTGCAATCAAGGACAGAGCACAGAGCCCCTATTACGGGCTGTTTTGTCAGCACTTGGCATGTGACCATGGAGGTGACACCAATTACTCGTGTCACAGCTTCTGGGGGAAGACGGAGATGCATGAAAGCCAACTCAGGGCCATCCATCAAGTCCGGAGGGGGCTGAGGGCCTGTCACGATGACAGGGAATAGAGAGAAGCGGGGTCTCTCAGGGCCCTGAGTTGGCAAAGTGTATTCTATCATCGAAATTGATGCCTCTGTGAGCAGGATGGGCCAGGGTGAGAGAAGGGGACTTTGGGGACTGGGGGTCAGGCACAGTGGCATCCCCTATCCTCAGGCATGCCTCTGCCCTCTTGTTGTTGTCCACACAACTGAACTATGTATTCCTGTTTCCTCCTGCAAACACCCCTTAGATCTCAACTCCTCCCGTCAGAGGACCCCTGTTTCTTTGGGAAGCCAGTCACATGCTGCCTGTTACATGAGGCCTCTCCAATTTAACCCCAGGCCGGCTAAAATGTGTTCTACAGGAATTCTGCACCCCTAAGCCAAATTCTGTTTAACCCACAGAAATAATAACTACTTCTTTTTATTCTGCAGTATGTCTGCATCTCCTGCCATACCATTGGATTCTTATGAACGCACAACAGAGAGGAATGAAGCCAGTATCAGCAGGCAGGTAAACGGAGGCTAGCAAAGTTGTTGACTCACCCCCAAATCATACTGTTGGTTCACATACCATCTGTGGGGCATAGCAGTTGGCAAAGTGGACACAAGGAAGAAATGACAGATTTTACCCTCTCATGCCTCCAGACCTGCTATCGTACCCGTGGGGATTGTGTGTTAGACTGAGTCTCCCTGAAGAAAGCAGGCAGCTGGGGTCACCTCGTCCAGGAAGTCCTAGGGGCCTCAAGGGATTCTGGGATTTAGGGGAACCTTCTGGAGGAGGGAGCCGCTCTTAGAGCCCTGGTCAGTTTGCCTTTCCTCTTAGCTGTCCTTGGCACCGCTCACTAAGAGCTTTGGGCAGCAAGGATTTTCCCGTCACTCTACCACCAGGTGTATTCACTCCATGTCTCTCTGCTGTAACCAAACACCTGTAGAAACGACAGAAGAGAGGAACACCTATTTCAGCTCTCAGTTTTAGGGTATTTCAGCTCATCGTGGGACAGGGTAGAGAGATACAAAGTCAGGAATAGCTTGGTCCCTGTTCAAGAGGGTGTGGGGTAATAGGTCCCTTCTTGGTACCCCTCCAGGAAGCAAAGAATAGGACTAGAATCAGAACCAGCTCCAGAGGCCCACCCTCAGTGATTCACCTTTATCAACCAACCCTCCCCACTGAAGTTTCCACAATCTTCCTAAGCAGCGCCACCAACTGGAGACCAGGTGTCAAAACACGCGAGTAGGTGGGCGCATTCCACATTCAAACCACAACACAAGCTTTATTTTGTTTCATCTCCAGTCTGTTCTGAGGGCCAAAGGATACCAGATGGGGCTTCATAGAGCATAGAAGACTCTGCACACTATGGAGAAGATATGTCTCTGCCAAGGTCAAGCCAGGCTATAGCTGGTGGAGCCAGGTTCTGGGCCAGACCCTCCCTGAGTTTGCTCATCTCAAGCACAGTATGCTTCCCAATAACTCAGAACTGGGCGGAGCTTTCCAGTGTTGTGGGTGACTTGGAGGAGTGAAGGAGCCACCAGTTTATCTAGAAAGAACTGATCCCCGAACCCACATCCCTGAGCTTCCAGTATTCCCTATGCTCTTTATAAAAAGACAACAAGGAGTGGGGTATGGAACCTCCCATCTTTGCTGCAGATTCTTCATCCAAAAAGCCATTTTCACAGTCTTGGGAGATGCCTCAGTCCCCATGGCCTTCAAAGATGACTGACTTCTGTCATGTTTTGTCACCAAGGAAGTAGAGGATGGGTGACAGCGATATGACCAATGTCTCCCAACCTGAGCTCCAATGCAATGCTCTGACACCTCCATCAAGTTGTGGCTAAATCCATGTCACCAATGTTACAGACTGTCTATACCTGCACCCCGGTCTGCTGGCCAGGATCCCAGATGCCTATCCAAGTTTTCCTCCCTCCTTCCTCCAGCTCTGGGTTCAGCTCATCCCCCAAACTCTAAAACTCAGCCAGGGTACCCAGGTCTACGGTCCAGGTACTCCCTGCCACATGCCCCACAGCTGCAGCCGAGGTGCTGGAAGAGTAAGAAGTGCCGCCGTCAGCACTTCTATTTACAGCGACCCTGTTGTGTTAATTAATTAAGGCTCGTGTCTGGGAGAGTTAGACACAGTGTTATTCTAGCTTAAAGCTGGGGGAGGGGGGCTGTGTCTCTGAGCTCAATCCACCCCTTGGAGGGAAAGCAGGGTTTGGGGTTCCAAGAAAGGGATGTGGGCGCCTCCCCTCTCACCACCTCTTTCTGGCAGAACACCTGAGTAAATTGCTTGGGATGGCATACCTGAAAGGGCTTTCCACCCCATCCTACTGCTTAGCAGGCTGTGGGGGAGGGGCTTCCATGTTGCCAGTAGAACACACTGATGAGGGGGAAGTGGGGGGGGTAGGACCACAGAGAAGATATACATTGGCTTCAGGAGAGCATAATAGGAAGACTTCAGCGTGATGTATGGTTCTGGGGACGTTATTAATGATTTGCTGATTTTTACCTTTAAAACCTTTGGGCAGATTATTTATTATGTCCTTGGCGTGTCTATGATCTATGGAGGGGGCACTAATCTCTGAGCACGCCTCCCCCCCTTGTGTCCCTACTCCTTTACAGTGTCTAATTAGGGCTGAGCGGATGCCCTCTCTACCAGGCTCCGCCCCACACCTGAGCAGGGAGGAGGCCGAATCTGAGATCCATGTTTTTGCTCCATGGAGCCTGCAGAGCAGGGACTCTGGTTCCTATGCCCAGCTATGCATGCGATTGCTGTGTGACCTTGAGCTGAAGCATGAAGCATGACTTTTCTGGGCCTTACGTCATGAAGGAAGTTGCTAGAAAGATCAGGCATCTGTTAGAGTAGAAAGCAGGGCACATGACCTTGCAGGCTTGACAGTCTCAAACTCCTGAGACAAGGAGGGCTGGAAGACAGTGGGGATACTTCCAAAGGCCTGAAGTCCTTCCTCATCCTGGGCCTTTTGTCTGTGGCTGCTCAGCACAAGGCCTTTGAGTCCTCCCAGGGTGGAGAGACTTCGGCTCATCTACCGATTGGGAACACAGTGGGAACAAGAAGCCAGATACCGGAAGAAGGCCATCCTGGCTGGCAGACCACATGTCTCTGGTAGAATTGTGGAAGAGAGAAGAGCATACCCAGCCCCCACCCCCTACCCCAGGAAGTTCCAACCCGGCTCCAGGAGTCCTAGAGTCCCAGGATTAATTTCCTACCCTGGTGTTTCTCCTCCAGATGCCACGTGCATCCTGGCAGCAGCCTTACCTCGGTTCACCAAGTCTTCCTCCCGTACCAGTCTGTATTTTGAGGACCTAGTGGGTCTTTGGGCCAGAGTTTCGGTGGCTAGCCACTGAAGGGAGTCACATCCTGCCGGGGTCCTGGGGAGAGGCTGGGGTGTGACTCTAGGGTCTGTTTGCTCCAGATGAATTCTATGTGACCTCTGAAGGTGTAGGAGGTGGGGGGGGGGCCCAAAGTCCTGCTCCCACATCTTCTAAACTATCCTTTTCCTTCCAGAACGACTGTCAGGTCACCATCTGGGGCCATCAGAACCTCTCCCCAGGCAGGCAGCACTTCAGCAAATCTCAGCTCCTTCTCTGCTGAGCACCCACTACATAGAGCCCCCTGTGCCCCATACATGTACACATATGCGCACACAAATGTAGGCACACGTTCATACATACATGCCTCATGACTTATCTTTCTCTTCGTGGGACCATCACCACAACCTCAGCTCTGACTGCTGGCCCCAGCTCTGGCTTTGTCTCCCAGAGTGACCACACCCTCACTAATAATACCTGCTCAGAACCTCCAGCTACCTTCCCTTTGGCTGCAGTGGCTGGGGTCACTGTTGGAGCCGCTCCCACTATCCCTTAGCTTCCTTAAGTATCACCCAGGGCCCCCACCACACTGGGATCAAAACCACCCGTTCCTGACTAATGAATGCAGGACAGGTACCCCAGCTCATGCGAATATAAAAAGGGGAACAACAGGCCGTAGCTTCCACGCTGCATCATCACCCGTGGTCGCAAAGGCCTAGCACAGACCAGCCACTCAGTCCAGAATGAACCCAACACTCTCCTAGGGTCAAAGGCTCTGGACACAGCAGGGGCCCAGGAGGGAACAGAGACCTGTTTGCCCTGTAGAAACCTCCTAATACCCTACCCTTTCATTTAGAATTTCGATCATTACTTTTACTGTAATTATTGTAACTTTTGAAACAAGATTTATTTTATGTGTGTGTGTGTATACGTCCATCACATGTGTGCAGCTACCCTTGGAGACAGCCTGATGTAGGTGATGGGAACAGAACTCGGGTCCTCTGGAAGACCAGCAAACTTTCCTGACTACCATCTCTTCAGCCCTCTCTCTCTATATATATATGTATATATATATAGAGAGAGAGAGAGAAAAAAAAAAGTCTCACTCAGTAGCTCAGGCTAGCCTGGAACTCGCTATATAGCCCAGGCTGGCTTCTAACTTTTTAGCAATCTTCTTGTGTGGACCTCTCTAATTCTGGGATTACAGGTGTGAGTCACCACGGCCACTTATGGCCTTGATTCTGAGGTACAGGAAAGGACCTCAGACGGGCATTGAGGGCTGCTCTAGAGACTTCTCTTCTTCCTAGCCCCTGGTGCTGTTTGCAGTCACATGCTCTGCTGGACCTGCATCTCCTGGCAAGCAAAGCCCCCATGTGCTGTGTCCGAACAAAGAAGGATGTGAGGCTCGGGCTTGCCCCAGAAAATGAGTCACACCACCCTTCCGTCCCTGCACCCAGCCAGTGCCTGTCCTTTCCTGGAACTGCATGACTGCCAGATCGGTGGGACCTTGAGAAGTCACCCAGTTCATCCTGTGCCTGGAGGCAGGGTGCTCCGGAGCCAGCCGAGGGTTCAGGAAGGAATGCTGCTCTTTCTGGGAAACGACGTGGGAAGAGTTAAAAGCCAGGAGAGGGAGGCACAGGCCCACTTCCCTGAAACCTCCGGTCAAGAGGGAGGCACCCCGTTCCCAGCTCCAGCTTTCTCACCACAACAGAGCTGTGACCCCTTGCGAGCCATCTTGGGGCATCCTAGTGCTAACCGTGCACTCCACAGAGCAAAGGCAATGGAACTTAGGTGCTGAGCTCTCAGAGAGAGACTGGGTGCTTCACCTGACCTGTGTACGTGAGCTGGTGGTGGCTGGACCCAACACAGGTCTAGGAATGCTCTAGAACACAGCCTATACTCCAGACCACAGAGTCCAGGGCTTCTGGGCCCAGGGCATGGAATCTTCAACCTGATGAATCCTGATGACCAAGCTAGACTACATCTCAGGTGTTAGCCCACTCATTAAGCACTGACCACCAAGCACAGGCCAGGGTTAGTCGATGGGCTGGGCAGGGAGACTATACTCGCTAAGTTCAGCCTGTGGCCCACACAGCTGCTCCCCCCAAGGGCAGCTTCAGTTTGGAATCGAGCCTACATCTTCTTGTTATAGCAGATCAGCAGGAAAGAGGGAGGGAGAAGAAGGGGAGGGGAGGTGGAACCAGCCCAAGTCGAGAAAGAAAGTTGGCTCACTCTGCTTGGGGTGACTTGGTTGGCTCAGCCTAGATTTCTGGGTTCTTGGATACTGGTGTTTACAGAGACCCAGGTGGCTTTAACTCTCAGCTGGGCTCCGGACAGGGACGTAGGGACAGGGTCATGGAGGGAAAATGACCTTTACCCACCTAATTGCCTCTCAAGAGATGAGCGGGAAGAGAAACCGACTCGGGCTGACCCACATTGTCTCTCAGGCAGACCATGTAATGAGGGAGGGCAAAGAAGCTGACCTCGGGGTGTGCATGCCTGCTTGTGCATGCGATGAGTAACTGGGAGGGTGGGTGAGAGCATATATACACATGCACGTGAGAGGATGTGCATGCATGTGAATGTGTGTGCGCATACGTGTGTCGAAGTGGGGACCATACGTGTGAATGCCTGCGTATGTGTACAAGTATGCATTCATGCGAGTGGGTCCATAGGTGGAGTAAGGCATGGTGAGTTAGCCTCTCTGGGTGGCCCAGACCTGATGGAGTATCTGATGACTGACTCCATGCAGGCAACGTGAGGAGCGGTGTCAAGCTGGCTTTCTTCGGGTGCTGTGGAAATTTGCGGTGAGGCTGACTTCAGACACCTGGGGCAGAGTGTCAGGCATGGGAGCAGAACTGTCCATTTTCTTTCTGCTTCCCATACTCTTCATGACCATGAAAGTGAAGGACAAAGCAGCCAGTCTGAAGTTGCTTGGGGTCCCTCTTCAGGCCTCCCTCCCACGAGCTGGTACTGTGGCAAAGCCCTCACACAGCCTGAAGTCACCTCTCCCAGGACCATGTGAGCGGTCAATAAAGCTTGTGTCTGGAGGACTTGGGTGCTGGGATTTGGTGAAAAGGGAAGTGGGGCCTGTGGGAGAGGGGTGTGTGATCTGGATGTCCAGGAACCACTGTTGCTCACTGTGTTCTATGAAGCTTTCTTTTGCCTCTGTACAAAAGATATTGAGATATGGAGAAGGTCGGGCATCTGGACCCAGTATCACCTAGCTGTGTGACCACTTCTCCACTGTAAGTTGGATGTAGGACTGGTCAAGTCAATGGTGTGCCCAGTTCCTCTATAATTAAAGGGGGTGGAGCAGAAGTCCTGACCAGACCAATATGACCCATCCCTGGGTGTGAACCCTAGACATGGGCTTTGGTTCCTTAGACATTGTCAAGTTGTCCTTGTGGGCCTGAACCTCTGATCCCTAATACAGCAACCATAACTACAGGGCAGAAGGGCTGCTCCACTCTCTAACCATCCGAGACTGAAAAAGTTTTGTGTTGTCATAGATACTGTGAGCGCTTGTAAGAATTTGGGTGATAGAGGGTTTGAATTTTTCTCCAGGAGTCAGCTGAGACTACAGGAATGCCACCTCCCCAAGAGATGCTCTGCCACAGAGGCCTGCACAGATTAGTTGCCATAGAGAGAAAGGTGGGGAGCATACATCAAGGTCCCCACCTAGCTACAGCCACAAAACTCCTTATCCCCAAGTGGGAAAAGTTCAGGTTGTCCATTAGCAGCGAATGCTTTAAAAGATCAAAGGCAGAAATATTTGCGGACCTAGAGTAGGTGAATTTGTAACCAAGAGAATCCCACAAAGAGATACGTTTTCAGCATGACACTGGCCTTTAAAGAGCTAGAGATGGCCAGCTCCTGATATCAGCCCATGAGTAGAACATTACTGGGATCATAATACAGTCATCCCAGCAGAAGGAATCCTACTGAAGTCACTTTCCTAAACCTTCGGTATTTTGCTTAGTAAATCCACTCAACCAAGTGTTCAGTGCCTTTAATTAAGTTACTTGTTCACACACCCGAGATTGAGGAGAAAGATAGCAGAGAGATACAATGGAAGGGGGACGTGGACTTTGAGCGTGTGGTATCGCCCTTGCAGTCCTGGCTTTGCAGCTATCTAGCTGGGTCAACTTGGGCAAGTTTCTGTGTCTCCCCTACGCCCCAGGTGCTCCGTTTGTGAACTGGACGTGAAAAGGCCTGTCCGCATACCTGATAGATCCACCTGGAGATTAAAGAGGGCTGATTCTGAGAATGTTGCGGGATGGTACCAAGTGCATTGTATGCGCTGAACGGATGGCAATGACAAATGCCCAGTGTACGTGTAAGGACAGTCCTTGCATCTGCTCATTCGCTTCCACAGCAATGCGGGGTGCGGGGGTGGGGCCTGGGCAGGGGGAAAAATGCTAGTCAGTCCATTTCACAGTGTGCAAACTGAGATTTGTGCACTGGATTTGACCCCAGATCCTCCAATCCTAGGTCTCATGCCCTTTCTACTGTATTTATTTATTTATTTATTCATTCATTCATTTATTTATTTATTTTTAATTTGCTGAGCTGGAGAGATGGCTCAGTGGTAAAGAACTATGCCTGCTCTTCCAAAGGTCCTGCGTTCAATTCCCAGAAACCACATGCTGGCTCACAACCATCCTTAATGAGATCTGGTGCCCTCCTGAGGAAGAGACCTGGACAGTCATTCTCACCAACTTAGACTATGAAATCCAATAGAGGCTGCCCCCAAAAAAGAAGAGGCAGACATGCCACCAGCATTGGTGTAAAAGTCAGAGGACAAATTGCCAGAGTGAGTTCTCTCCTACTGCCATGTGGGTTCTGGGGACCAAGCTCAGGACCTCAGACTTGGCAGCAAGCACCTTTACCCACTGAGCCATCTTGGCAGTCCCTGTATGCTCGTGATGAGGTTCAGGTCAGCAGAGGGTAAGGCTGGCTGCTGATGGCATTGGGACACCTCTTGGTGATGGCTGGAGACCTCCTATCGGAGATGAGGTATATTCTGGATGCTTCCTGACAGCAGGTAGTAATGAGAGATGGGCAACTGTGCACGTTGCCACATCCGGACACCTGGTCGCATCTAGGCCACCATGCAGTCTGCTGGGAGATGGTCTGCTAGTGACTGGCCAGTTCTCCCCTCTGATTGACAAGTGGCTTCTTAGAGTGTGGTCATCCAGGCCTTCCACCCAGTGTCAATATCAACAACCTGCTGATTGACTATTGGGAATCAGTTCAGCTTCCAGGAGCACTGGACCCCAAAAGGGTGAATGCATGTGTGTGTGTGTGTGTGTGTGTGTGTGTGTGTGTGTGTGTGTGTGCTTTCATAATTATTGTAAAAACTTTAAGGAACATCTCACAGAAATATTAGAACATGTCAGATTTTATACAGACCATCTTCCCTGGGGAATCGTGACCAAGAACATGCAGACCCACCTCCCCTTGGCATCAGATGGCTACCGCCAGTGATATCTTGAGTGACAAATCTGAATGTGGCTCGTGATTAAGAACAGGGAAGTAGACAGGATTCAGAAATTTTTGTTTCCCACTAAGGAGTCCCCTACTGCGACAAAATGCCAACAAAGACCCTCTAGACCAGGCTGGCCTCGAACTCACAGAGATCTGCTTGCCTCTGCCTCCCGAGTGCTGGGATTAAAGGCGTGCGCCACCACCACCCGGCTGGGCACCTAGGTCTTAAATATCAAAAATAATAAACAGGGCCAGCGAGGTGACTCGGCAAGGAAAGACACCTGTCACCAAGCTTGAGGACCTACCTGAGTTTGAGCTTCAAAGCCCACATGGAGGAAGGACAGAAGCAACTCCATAAAGTAACCCTCTGACCTCCACACACATGCTGTGGCACCCAAGTGTCCCTATAAAATACTAAATAAATGGATATAATAAAAGATTTAAAGAGTGACAGAGTGTTTTTAAAATCAACAGCAAAAGACATATGTGAATCAATTCTTTTTCAAAAGAGCTAGGAACTCAGGATAAAAATGAGTGTGCTTAGTCATATAATTTATAGGGAACAGGTTTTACTAAACCCCAGACAGGGTTTTAATTTTGTAAGTACTCAACTATATCTAGAATGGTACCACATGGAAAGGAGATCCTGAGCGTGCCCATATAGCCAGCAACCAAGCTCTGCTTTTGAAGGTCAGTCCTGAATACTGGGGAGCACTGCAGGGAGTTTTTATTTTGTTTTGCTTTTTTGAGCCCGGGTTTTGCTATGTATCCCAGAATGGCCTCAGACTCACTGTGAAGCCCAGGCAGGCCCTGGATTCATGATGCTTTTCCTACCCTGGCCTCCTGAGCGCTGGATTTCCCAACTTGCACTGCTATACTCAATTTGGAAAAAGTTTTAAGAACAGAAAAAAAAAAAGAAACAAATTGGAAAACTAAGGTGAATCTGCAATTCAATGTAGCCCCAGTACTGGAGAGGCGGACACAATAGAATCTGAAGTTTCAGGCTGGTCTGGGCCACAGAGCCAGCCCAGGCTACATGGCAAGAGCATCTGAAAGACATCTTTAAATGAATGGGTTTGGGAGATGGCTCAGCAGGTAATGCTAGCTGTACAAGCCTGGGTTTGGATTTCCAGAATCCTCTAAAAAGCCAGCTGTGGCTGCATGTGTTTCAAGCCCAGGGCTAGGGAGGCAGAGACAGGCAGATTCTGGGGACTTTGGTCAGCTAGCAAGTTTCAAGTCCCTGCCACAAAAAAAAAAAAAAAAAAAAAAAAAAAAAAAACCCAACAACAAAAAGACTTTCCATTGTCAGCCTCTAACTCTACATGAGCTTGCTAGGCATGTGCTCTGGCACTAATATAACGGGGGCGGGGGCGGGGAGAGAAAGAGATCAGATCAATGATAAGGGAATAGTAACATTTTTCTTTTTTTCTATTACCATTAAGAAAAATTGTTCAGGAATTAAAATGTGAATGAAACTTTTAAAGCATTTATCTTATTCATTTATAGTAAGTTTTTATATATTGAAGTGTTTGAGAAAGCAGTGTGCAAATATTATACAGAGAACAGAAAAGGATGGCCAGTGGTGCATCTGGTCCCTTCCCAAAGCTGTCTCTGACCCCTGGTCGACGGGAGGTCACTTTTCCTTCTGGCTCTTTGCTTCCCCCCTTACAAACAGTCGGCATTGTGACAGATAGAACCTAGGGCATTGGGGCTGAGAACAAACTCTATTCCATGACCCTGAACATAAGTATTTCACATCTGCCAAGTCACCACATATATTCCAGACCGGCAAAAAAAGTACCTCAAAGTCAAAAGAGGTAAGTGTTCTCAGAGGAGCTGAGGGGAGAGTAACTGGGGATCAATAGTGAGAGAGAAAGCAACTCCCCCACAAAAGCCAACGCAAACAGAAGCTCCCAGGCATCTCTCCAGACCCTTCTATACTCTTGGGCCGTGTGGACAGAGGAACTGGCTGACGTCTGATAACACGTCAGGCTCACAGCTAACACTTTACACTGGGTGTGGGGGACCTTGAAGCTTGGCTCCCAGGGACAGCACGGTGTGGTTTATCCTTGGCAAGTCCTTTCCATTGTCGTCACTGTCAAGGTTGAACCTAAAGCCACAAATAGGCTAGGCAAGCACTCTGCCATTGGGTTATAGTCCCGGGCCCTGAAGCAATGTCTAAATTGCCTGAGTTGACTTTTGAACTTGCTCTATAGCCAGGCGGGGTTTGAACTTTCTATACTAACTCCTTAGCCTCCTGAATAGCTGGGAAGCTAGGCCTGCAGCTCCAGGGTGGGTCGCAGTTCCTTGTCTTTGTCCATGTTCCTTGTAGATCCCCGGTGGCCCGAGACTCTCTCGGGTATGTGGGTAATATAAGCATGCAGGCATCGCTCAGACTCGTCACTATCCTATTGTTAGATGTCTAGAAATCTAGATCGTCCTGGCCAAAGCCATCTGACCTACCCCCAAGTTGACTACAAACCAAACTTCCAGCTGTCCCTTCATCTTCCACATGACAGACTTCTTCTCCTTCCCCCTGCTTTGGAGGTCTTGGGCTGGAGGGGACTTCTTGTTCAGAAGAACTTTCTGAGCACATCATGGTGACTTTTCTCTCCGCATGTGAGACCCAACTGTGCTTGTCTTTGGTGCACTTGAGTTCTCCCCTTGAAAGGTCTTCTTCTGAGCTCTTCTGAGATACCTGTGAGCAGCTGCCCGAAGATGATGCCCGGGAGCAGAGTGCCGCACGGTGGCACTGGGGGCCTGGCTTTCTGTGACACTCTTGGTCTAGGCTGTTGTTTTCAGAAACCACCCTCCTCTGGCCCTCTCCGGAACTAACCAAAGTACCATTCTCCTTTTCATCTTGACTTCCTCCTTCTACCTCTGGCTGTCTTTCTCTGGAAGTGTCCTGAGTATCCACAGAGTGGCCACCATCACTCTGTCTTCCTGAAGCCTCCGAAGCCTCTCTATCCCTAAAGCTCTGGTACGGGGCTTCTCCCTTCTTGGTCCCTCCCTCCTCTAACGGTAGGCTTTCTCGTGCAACACTGACGTGGAGTTCCCTTTCTCTCGCAGTGGCTGCATCTTCTCCTGTCCCATGGCAACCAGCTCCTTCTACATTGAAGAACTCAGGATCCTTCTCTTCTCTCATCCTCTGACTCCCTTCTCCTTCCCCTCCCTCATCTACCCCAGGCCCCACGGTCAACCGAAGCTCCTGCTTCCCACCAGTTCCCTGGACAGACCTAGGGTCCTCCTGAGGCACAGCCATCCCTGTCTTCTGAGGGGACAGCTCCATGGCCTTTCCATTCCTACCTCCTTTCTTGTTCTGTAGAATCTGCTGTAGGTCAAAGGCCTTTCTGACCGGTGCGCTGGAGGCTGCTGTGGCATCCTTTGGGAATCGCGGGGTCATCTTCTTCTTCAGGCAGACTTCACAGGGACAGAACTCATCCCTCATGACCCCCACACCTGGGCCGGTCCCTAAGGCTGTACTGAGAATGGGCCCATCCTCCAGGCTGAGGGAGAGGGCACCCTGTCCAGGGAAGGCTGAGAAGTTACGCAGACCCTGAAGACGGCGCCTGCGCAGCTCTGTTTGCAGCGATGTCTGGCCTCTGAGGGCTTCTCTGGGTGGTTCTGGGACCATCCTCCCTACCCGGCTCTGGATCTTCCTCACTTCCCTGACAGTGCTTTCTTGAATTCGTCGGCCCACATCCTGCTCCAGCTCAGTCACCATCTGGTCCAGCAGGCTGTCGTCAGGAAGGTTCCATCGGGCTCGGAGTTCTATTGTGGCACTAGCCAGGTGAGCCATGAAGTCTTTCTCTATCTTTTTCAGCAGTTTGGACACCCAGATTGGGTCCGGGTGCAGAGATTCCCTGTGGGCTGTGGGTGTGTTCGTCTTCCTGGTCCCTGAGCTGGCCTTGACGCAGTCCATTGCAGCCACTCCAGACATCTCTTCCAGCCCCATCTCCAATACACGAACCCTTTGACTCTCACTAACGTTTGAGTTGCTCTCACTGAAGCTGTGGGGGGTCTCTGTGGGTTCCTCTCTCCCATCTAGGGGCCACAATGCTCCAGAGGTAGCATTTCTTCCTTCTTCATCTTTTGATGCTCTGGTGTCTTCCGGTGAGCGCTCCCCATCCCGAGAGCCAGATTGGAGCATTTCCGGACTGCAGACTCCAGCCCTTTCTTCTGGAAGCTCTTTCCCATGGACGCCATCTTCCTGCAGCCTCTCTTTTACCCTCCCTTCTGCCTCTTGGGATTGTGCCTCTTCTTCCAGCATTGTGCTTTCCACCGATTTTTCTGGAGCCATGTCCCAGGTCTGCTCCCTGCCACTTTTACTTGACTCCTCCCCACTGGTGGCGCAAGCCCACACCTGGGGGTCAGGCGAGGCTGTGGAATGGGTGGGTACCTCTGGGTACCGCTGCTTCCTGGAATCGGGTCTTGGTGAGGGTATTTTCAAGGGTAAATCTGCCCTGTCTGGAGCCATGGCACAGGGCACGCTGCCCTCGCCTGAGCCTCCCGAGCCACTGCTAACATCTACACCAGAGGAGGAGGTGGGGGTGAAGTCCTCGGTCCCCAGCAGAGCCTGGTTGGAAGTGAGCTTTCTGAGGCCACTGTCCATGTCCAGCTGGCCTTGCCCAAGCACACTCGCAGGCCACAAGGCCTTGGAGATGCTCAGAATCTCCTTGTACTTGGGAGACTCTTCAAGCCTCGCATTGCCATCTGGAGGACCCAGATCCTCATCAAAGAAATGGAGCCTGGCCAGGCAGGCAATGAGGGTCCCAGCAGAGTAGCTGAGCCTCTGAGCTGCTGTGCTGGAGACCTCTGGGAGACTGCTGGGCCGGCCTGGCTTGGAGCCCAGCAGGGCCTTCATGATCTGTGTAGAGGCTGAGACCCTGCTGGGGAGTGCACATAGGCTCACACCATGATCCACAGCGGTCCCTTCTTCTATTCCAGCTTCTGTAGGGGCCTCGACTCCTCTGCCTGATGCTGCATCTTGGCAGGGATCACCTCCTGGTTTGCAGCACACAGACCCTTTCCCAGGGAGGTCTCCTGTTGTCTCAGGCTGCTCATCAGTGGCACCTTCTGGGGGTTGCTGTCTGGCCTGAGCCAGTTCCCTCAGGACTTTCAGAGAACAGCCATCGCCAAGGTCCTCCTCAGCACTTTCTGGACCATCACTGGGCACCTTTGTGGCCTCGCCTTCCATATCACATGTCATGAGTGCCGGCTTTTCTGGGATGTTGCCTAGCCACTCACGGACCACAGCATCGGGAGAGGTGTAGGGTAGAGCACTGGGTGTCACACTGCCATCCCCTTCCTGTTCCTCAAGGCTTCCCTTGATACCAGGGGACTTCCCCAACAGAGTCATTCTGGGCTCTGCCTGACCATCAGCTTGACCATGGTCACTGCTAGGGCTATTGCTGCTTGTAGGATCCTTTCTGGAACATGTTTGCTCCTGGGGGGGAGTTGGGCAGTAGCTTGGGGTCCCCCAGTAGGCCTCAGAGATGGGGGCCTGTGTTTGACCACTGGGGCCTGTGAGGACAGGGGATGCTGCCACCTGTAAGCCACAGCAATCTTGGTGGGTTCTTGGATCTTCTGCCTCAGGCCATTTGTCCAGCAAAACAGAGGCTGAGAAAGGCTTAGGTTTGGTCCCTGCCTTGTCCCACAGGTAACCAACTTCTCCTCTGTGGACAGGTATGGAAGCTGGAGAGTGAGCTGGGCACTCGGTGTCCCCTGCTGGCTCTGCAGAGCGAGTGTTAGGATGGCAAAAGCTGGAGGCACAGTCTGAGTCACTCGTGGGTAGGATGGTGGCTATGCTGGTGGCTTGCGGGTCTTGAAAGTCAAGAGAACTGGATAATGGTGATTTAAGATCCCCGGAGGCCTCATTCTCAGCACTGGGTGAGTGTGGAGAAAATCGTGGTGCTAGGCCTCCTGGGTAGGCTTGTTCTCCTTCCTCAGGCGTTTGCCTTTGCAAGACTGTGTCCAGTGAGGATTGAGTGTCCCTGCAACAGTGACACTGCCTGGCATGGCCTTTCTGAGCCCCTTGGTAAGGGACAGAGGCACCAGGTAAGCACACAACACCAGCTGGCCTCTTCTGCTTTTTCTGCCTCCGTTGGGCTGGGGCACTGCCAGGAGCTGGGAGAGTGGGTCTCTGTGTGTCCTGAGAGGCAGAATGGCCTGGAACCAGGGGCAGCCTTAGCTCAGGCTCACCACGGACCTCCTGGTACGTGGTGCCCTGTGTATACTTCTCTGTCTGAAGGTGCATGTGGCTCAAAGATGAGGGGCTCTGGGTGGAAACACAGGGCCTGTCACCTTGGGTGGCTTGCCCCTGGGAAACTGTGACCCTCGCCTTGCCTGAGCCTCTGTGGTGCTGCTCACAATACTCCCTAGACATCTCATGAGACTCAGCACTGACTGATGTATCAGAAAGGGCTTTTTCTATACCTTGGGTCTCAGATCCCAAGCCACAGAATGCTGTGTCCTCTAGACAGCGGTCCTTACCAGCTTTTAGCTCAGCCCCACTTAGGGAAGAAGTTGAGGAGGCTGGATGCAAGGTGTCACTGTCTGTCTCACCTTCTGAAGTCCAGGGACAGGAGGAGCCTGGCTGGGCACTTCTAGGGTGCCTGGGACCTGAGACAAAGCTATTGTTGCTATGTCCTTTCTTTTCATTGGCCCCCTGGTTCCAGTGGCTTCTGAATCCAGAGAGCTTAGACAGGCCCCACCTCCTCCTCCGAGTTGGACCTAGACCTCCAGGGGTGGTCAGAGGGTTCTTCCAAATGTCATAGTTGGGCTGTGATTGCTGGTCCATATCAAAGGCTCCCTGGTATCTTCCATCACAGGGCTCTAGGCCCTGGGCCCTATGAGTCAAGAACCCCCAAGGGTGGCCCTCCTGTTTGTAGCAGAAGGGATCAGTCTCCCTCGGGACCTGGCCCTCCCCACTGGCGGGGATAAAGACATTGGCATGCCCTACCCTCTGCGACCACCGCAGGGTATCCTCGCCCAGAATTTGGAAACGGACTTTCATCTCCACAGACAGGCTGCCATCTTCATTCATGCAGACCTTCTTCTCTACGTCATCAGCAGCCACCAAGGAGCCCGGTGGGCCAGGTGTGTCCCGAGGGTGCTTGTCCAAAGCAGGCCCTGCCCAGGTTTGATGACCAGATGCCGGATGACCACTGGGGCCAGATCTCTCTGACATCAAGGAAAACTGCTGCAGCCTGCTGCCAGACCTGGCCCTTGAGTGCATCACGCTCTGCTTGGCGTTTGGTCCCCAGCAACCTGTTGTGCAATGGAGCAAGAGAAACGAGAACAAAGCATTGAGTTACTGGGGAAAGCAACAGCAGAAAGACAAGGACAGAGCCATTCCAGAAGGACCTGTGGGTTTCTCAGAGTACTAAGAAAGAACTGAGAGTGAATCCAACCCAAATCCACCAGCTACCTGCCATTGCTGGATCTGCAACTCATTAGTACTGCTTTGTTATATGCTACCAATTGAATCATTGCACAGAAAGCGTTGTGCACAGAACATTCACTGCATATTAATGCTTGCTGAATGGGCACTGCATCATCAGGGTCTGAAGAGATTATGTGTTGGAGACGGAAAAACACTGTGGGGATTCATTGGCCTGGCATCGAGCTGCTGCCTGTGATCTGACCATAAACTATAAACTGGTATCGTGGTGACCCATCTCCCTTTACAATGGCCAGGCTCTTGGGATGAAAAAAGATTTCCAGGAGAGACCTAAACACACTACATCAGTTCATGATAGTCTAGCCCACCCCACAGGCAGACAAAAATAGGAGGAGCCCAGATGATAGAAAGTAGCCCTAGGGAAGAATGGCGTCCTGAGAATGTCTTATTTTATCCCCCCAGTTACGCTTGGTGGGATACACCTGTGTCCAGCAGGACAGGCCTACGAACATATCTGGTCAGGAGAAAGCACCAAGGCATTAAGCAAGCCTGGTGGCTCTTCTAGCTTGTGCCCAGCCATTGTCTTTGTGTCTCAGATATTGGTGTTGGTCATGTTCTTAATGGAGTCCCATGAAGGCCAGCCCTCTGTTTATTCACCAAACTCTATTATCAGTCCGACAGTTTTGTATAATTTTATTCTGCATTTGTGAACTGTGCCCTTGAAATAATGTATGTTTTTAACATGATTACTGAACCCTGGCCCTCTGTGAGCTGTTTTTTTTATGCATCTATATGTCTGAATGCATGGGCCATGGTTGTGGTGTGTTTTAACCGTTGTAACCTGTTGTAGACACCACTGCTGCCTAAGACAGGTATGACTCTGAAGGACTTAATGCTCCTTCAACTCATAGGGCTCAGCACCTCTATAGTGATGTCCACTGGGAATCTTAATGGTTCCTTTAGACCCTAGAAATGTTGAGTTCAAATTTCCATGTCAAAATCTACAGTGATCTCAGATGTCTCCAACCATGCTCTGCTCTAAGGCTGATATAAAAAGGAAGAAGCAAGAGAGACCCAAAGTGGCTGGAAGACCTATGAACCTGGCCAAAGCACCTTTTCCATGGATCTGGAGGTGCTAACAACCAAGCCTGTGGGGTCACTGTCCTGTTTGAAAGACCCAGGAAGGCCCGGAATCGACTTACCCCGTCCACTCCTTGCAGCCACACCAGATAAGGTTCTGGTCCTTTGCCTTCCATCATTTTCCATCTCCAGATGTCTGAAGGCCTCATTCCCAGCACACACCAGCAGGGAGGGACCGTCCAGGAGTGTCTGCAGAGAGTCCACCTGGAGGAGGTGAGCACGGGGTTGGGAGCCTGGCCTGCAGAGACCCTCTACTCTGGAAGGCCCAGGAAGGAAGAGCACATCTCCTCAGCCCCTCCTAACCATTTCATATACCATTCTGGGTTCCCACTTCTCACTAGCCAGGGTCTGAGAGCCCACTGCCTGCAGAATCTCTTTCTCTGTCTCCACCAGCTGAGAGCCTGTGACCACAGTTTACTCAGGATAGAAAGGAGGTCAAGAGCCCGAAGCTGCTTCCTGGAGCATACATCAACCACCCAGAATACATTTTATAAAGTGCCTGTAGCAAAACATTCAGTGCTTCCATACAGAGGTCTGATTCTCAGCCTATCACGTTCCCATAGAGTCCTCTCGAGCATTTGATAACTTTCTGTATAATTCAAGTCAGATGCCTTTGCTTGAGTGGGCCAATGACGGAGGAAGGTCATTGGTTAAATAAACTGCCTTGGCCCTGATAGGTAAGAACAGAGGTGGATACCAGGTGCCTGGTGGGAAGCTAATCAAACCAAGCCCCTTTGACACCCCTGCTGGGTGCTATTATGTAATGAAGACACCTGTTGGGGGCAGTTTGTATTCACTGGAACAAAACAGACTTTTGTTTTGGTTAAAGATGGTCCTCATCCATTCTTTTTTAGCATCTCCATCGTGGGCTTACAGAATGCCCACTTAACGCTAGTACAAGCCAGGAAGAGGGCTGGCATCATGGCAGAAGATAGGAGGCAGTGGGCTAATGCCAATAGAATTTACTGTGTATCTGGGTATAGTGCTTGTATACCTTTGATTGTAGCACTTGAGAGGCAGAGACAGGTGGATATCTGTCAGTTCTAGGCCAGCCTGGAATACATAGCGAGTTTCAGGCCAGCCAGGATACATAGTAAGACCCTATCTCAAAACAAAAGCAATAAGAATTCACTTTGTAGACATATGCCCTATCACCCCTATAACGTGTAAGAGTGGGGTGACTATTCTATGGAAGATTCCAAGTGGGAACCAGCTGGGAGGCTCCCCTTTATGAGGTTGAGCTGTGTTCCTATAGGATGTGGTATGCATTTCCAAGGCAAGTGATGTGAACTGCTTCGCTTTTCTATGGACCACAGACACCCAGGGATGAAAGTGACTCCCATTCTCACTAGAAGACAGCTTGGAGATGATGTGGCTTTGGGCAGAAAGTAAATACAATGCTTTTGCTTCTGTTTTGTTTCTTGAGACCACCCTAGAATTTTGTGTCGCCCAGACTGGTTCCCAACATGCAATTCTCTTGCTTCCATCTCCTGAGCGCTGGGATCACAGGCAACTGTCACCACACCTTGGCATTGGCACATCTGTGGCTCAGATGTATATGTTACTTCTCTTCCTATCAGCTTTGAGCTTTTCTGGTTTAGTAGACTCAGGACCCAGCGGAGAACGTTCCATGAAACTAGAAGTTAAGACCATCACAGGGCACCCCAAGCTAATGAACCAACAGGCAGCAGGAGGGTTCCTGTGTAGGATGGTTAACGGGTTCTGATTACCAAGGGGATGTCTGGTTGCTGTTCACAACACCCTTGTTGGGAGCCTTGTGTGACTTCAATGTACAGCAGGCCAAGGTAACAAAAGACCCCAGCAGCCCTATATAAGAAGGGCCTCAGAGGACTCAGCCTGCCAGCATCATGGGTCAGTCACTCCATCGGATGTATAACCACCAACAGCAGAAGGGCCAACAGAAGGTGGAAAGAGCACTAGACAGGGAGTAGAAGGGACAATGTGAACACTAACAAGAGCCTTGTGGGAGATTGCCTGGCTTTCTTCATAGCTCTCCGAGAGATGCACGATAACCAAATTCCTGGCTTTTGCTTTTGATTTCTTAGACTACTTTATGCAAGGAATTCTGGGGGCTACTGACTTTGGATAGATTTTGAGAGAGGATAGCAAAGTGGGCTTGTAACCAAACTAGAAGACAGACAGCACAGAGACGATGTGGCTTGGGACAGAAAGCAAATATGCTTTTGTTTTGTTTCTTGAGACCACCCTAGACTCTCTGTATAGGTCAGGCTAGTCTCCAGTGTGCAAAGCTCTCACCTCTGTTTCCCCAGTGCTGGAATTCTAAGCATGCGCCACCACACCTGGTTAGTAAATACAATTCTGGCTCTGGGAGGGAGGCCCCAGGGCTAAGCAGATACAGGACCAGGTGGTGGGGAGGTGGAACTAGATCAGCCTAGCTCTGTTTCCCCGAAATGCCCGCCTTTGTCAGAGATTCATCTTCTGCAAGACCTAGAAAGGTACCAGCTACACTTCCTAGGCTTTGCAGTCAGGATTGAGTGAGGCTGTATTCTTCCTCCCCTGGGTGCCTTTGATCAAGACTGAGAAGGAAACTGTTCGGTAGACACCACCTCATCCCGCCTCTGAGGTTGCTGTGCACACGTGAGAATCCCAAGGTTGGCTGTCAGCGCCACCAATGAGTTCTTGAACTCAACATTCACAGTGCTTCCAGCAAAGGCATGAGGACCTGCAGTATGTCGTGAGCCATCTCTGTCACCCCAACCCTGGTCCCATACTCCAGCTTTCCAGACCTGCCCCCAATACCCTGCATTACATTTCTCAATGCCTAAGGGACCCCGAGTGATCTGGTTCCTGCCCTGATCTCACATGGAAATACACTGTTGAGAGGCTTGTATAACAAATGAGGAGTATGTACAATGCTCAGAGCCTGCTACATACTAAGTGGTACTAATGGGAGCTTTGAGTAAGGAGTCCATATCCAAGTCTGTGTCTGTGTGTCCATGTGTGTGTGTTTCTGACTCAGGTCCTCGTGCTGGCCTGACAAGCTATCCCCCCAGGCCTGATGATTGTTGCTTGGTTAACAGATTTGACTCAATGTCTCCACATTCTACACCTTTAGTTAGCAGTGGGCAATCAAGGATGACTTACTGGTCCATCTATGCCTTTTGACCCAGGGTCCAAAGGTAATTCCTGCCCCACAGCCTACCTTCTTCCCACTGGCTGTGTACACCTGCTTCACAGGGAAGCGCAGCAGCTCGGAGGCTTTGCTGAGGAAGGCCTTCAGGTTCCTGGTGTTCCTGTGACTGACAACCACTGTCTGCTGGCATCTAGGATTCCCATTCTTCACCAGTGTCAGCCTCCTCGGGGCCACGGGACCCTTCCAGGAAGAGGCTATTTCTGGAGCTTCATGCCCACCTTCAAAACCCCGTGACTGCCCAGCAGAGGGGCTTTTCCTTTGCAGCTGGCCTGGCTCTCTGGGAGTTTTCAGGGGCTTCTTATCAGAGCAGAGGTAGCAGCCGCCATCTTGCAGCTGCTCCAGGGTGCTGAGGCCATGTAAGCCCCGGGGTGTGGTGACAGAGCGCACACCGAAGGACAGAGGCATGCGCTGAGACAGCTCATCCATGAGGGCGCTGAAGGTCTTGAAAGTGCGCTGGTGAACAGCCAGGCGGACCCCAGCAAATTGGGAATCCCCCCGCTTGAGGAAGGTTATCTTCTTAGCTGGTGTCACCTCGGTGACAGAGGGAGTGTGAGCCACAGAGGGCAGGAGACACTGCCGGTGGCTTGGGGCAGGAGCATCTCTCATGTCTCCTGGGGTGCTGTTCATGATGTGGAGGCCCAGACAGCTATAACAGAAAAGGAACGGAAGTTCAGAGGGCAAGTCACAAATTAGGATAATCTACTCTCTACTCTTCTTTATGGAGGTGCTTAATCCCTGACACCCCAAATTAGGTCCATCCAGCTGTGTAGAGACAGCTTGATCCATCTACGCTAAAAAGCAAAGTGTTAGCATTGAATAGATCTATGCCAACCTCTATGTCCCCCACTTGCTATCCATGTTACCCAGAAGGGCAATGACTTAGTCCCATCTGTAGATTCAGCTTAGTCTAGGTAGTGGTTACAGTGAATGAATGAAATGTACACCCTGGCAATGCTGAAGCATGCATGGGAAGCCTGTATATGGCAGTTCTATCGAACTTGTCCATATTGGGTTTCAGGGTCTAAGTTGATGAGGATGACTGACCAGGTTTCTTCCTCAAGAGGGCACCAGATCTCATTACAGATGGTTGTGAGCCACCGTGTAGTTGTTGGGAATTGAACTCAGGACCTTTGGAAGAGCAGGCAGTGCTCTTAACCACTGAGCGATCTCTCCAGCCTTCTAGGCATGCTCAAACCCGATACCCACACACCCTCCCCTTGCCACACATCCACACGCCGTCTAAGTGCTTCTGCGAGCCAGCCTACTGCTAAGTACGGTGGGAGAGCCCTGAATGGCCTCATGTCTTCTAAAAATATAGGTAGACAGAATAAATAGCAACACTCACAGGTAGAATGCTGGACACGGAGGCAGGAGCTCTGGGCAGCAGGCTTCCCTCTTCTGCCATCTCTCCATGAGTCCTGGAGATCCCTATCTATCTTGACTCCATTCCTCCAGCTGTTCGGTGGAGGACTGGGGTACAAGCCCTGGTTCCAACCCTTCTAGGGACAGGGAATCAGACAAGGAGACTCGAAACCCTTGTCTATATAACCTACTTCACCACTTCACATCCTGTGTCTTTTTCACTAGACTGTTGTTTGCACTGGCATAGTTATGGAGCTAGCAAGATGGCTCAGTGTGTAAAGACGCTTGCTGCCCAGACTGGTGACCTGAGTTCTATCTCTGGGACACACATGGTGGAAGGAGAGAACCAACTCCCATAAGTTATGCAAGGACCTCCATGGGTGTATGTACATACACACACGTACACACACACACACACACACACACACACACATGCACCCCTCCCAAACACAAATAAATGAAATGTTTAAAAAAATACAACTTTCTAAAAACTATTTCTGAGGTTCCCCTAAGTCTTTCCTATGGGTTGTTATCAGCTTGCTGGCACCAACAGAGAGATTAAGGCACAGAGCTGTCCCCACTACCCATTCCCACTCCCACTACCCCGTGGTGTGCAGCCCTGGTGTTGAAATAGGAGCGGCGGGGCTGTGTCCCCAACACCCCGGCCGCTTGGCTAGCTCATGCCCGAAATAACAACACACAAACTGTATTCATTTAAGAACTGCTTGGCCCATGAACCCTAGCCCTTACAGGCTAATTCTCGCACCTGGACTAGCCCATTTCTAATGATGTGTGTAAGCACCCCAAGGTGCGCTTACCGGGAAGATTCTAGCCTACTAGGAGGAGCTTCATTGCGTGCATCTGCCCGGGAGAGCTGAGCATGGCATCTCTGCTCCAGCAGAGCTGTCGGGTCTCTCTGGGAGCAGAGCAGAGTCTGACCTCACTTCCTCTTCCGCCCAGAATTCTATTCTGTTTACTCCTCCCATCTATGTTCTAAGCTGAGGCCAAGCAGTTGGTTTATTATAACTTAACCAATGAAATCAACAGATTGATATATGACACTCCCACATCACCTTGGTGCCTCCCACAGGACACCTACAAACCCCTTTTTTCTGCCTCTTCTGTCATCACTTTCTCTCTGCCCAGGGCAGCCAGGGTGCTATGAAACCCAGCCTCTTCTTGTGTCCCCAGATCTTCCTGGCTCCAAGATCTGTGGGAAAAAATATCTTCACTTCTTTCTTTTTTCTTTTTTTGATTTATTGATTTTTATTGAGCTCTACATTTTTTTCTGCTCCCCTCCTTGCCTCTCCCCTCCCCCTTCAAACCTTCCCCAAGGTCCCCATGCTCCCAGTTTACTCAGGAGATCTTGACTTTTTCCACTTCCCATGTAGATTAGATCTATGTGCGTCTCTCTCAGTGTCCTCATTGTTGTCTAAGTTCTCGGGAATTGTGCTTTGTAGGTTATTTCTTTCTCTCTCTCTCTTTTTTTTGCTTTATGTTTAAAAAACACCTATGAGTGAGTACATGTGATAATTGTCTTTCTGTGTCTGGGTTATTTCACTCAAAATAATGTTTTCTAGCTCCATCCATTTTCCTGCAAAATCCAAGATGTCTCTATTTTTTCCCGCTGTGTAGTACTCCATTGTGTAAATGTACCACAAAGACTCTTCACTTCTATTCCACTACTCAAAGCCTTCTCCCACATGTCCCCTGTCACCTCTGTGAGCCTGGCCTCTTCTCACAGAAGGATTCTGAGGTTCTCCTGTGAGCTGGCCCTGGCCTTCTGCACCCCATTGTGTCTGTCCTCTCTGTTGAGACCTCTCCAACCCCCATTGCTAGTGTAGCATCCCCACAGCTCCTACCCTCCAGACCATGCCTTTACCAGCTTACTCCACCTGGAAGCAGAACTCATGCTCTCGGAGGCCCCCAGCCTGGTGTCTGAGAAATAAAGATTCACTGATAATCCTGACCCTCGTAGAGCTTCCTGCTGGGGTTGGATCTGAGCTGATGGGGTTAGAGGAGGATTTTCATGACTCAGGAGTGCTCAGAGCCACGATGGACATCCCTAATGCGCGTACAGGAGGCTACCAGGGCCACAACTCCCTCCTCCCTGGCACCGCTCTACATGTAGCCCCATTACTGGACAGAAGAGAACCCTCCTCTCATTTTCAAAAGCATAGGGCACAAAGGAGCCTGATAATCCTCTCATCTCTGGATAGATGTATAATTAGCTCCCGAGACCTCCTCCTGCCAGCTAATCCCTGCAAGCTGCTCCCCTTAGGCCTCCAGCTGATGTTACTGCAACTCTAAGAATGTTTGCTTCCCGGTGCCTGCCCATGGGGGCTGTCTGTCTCTCCTGATGCTCATTAACAAGGACAGCCTTTGCTGAGGAACCCAGAGAGGAAGGGAGCACCATACTGCCCTCAGCACCACCATGGATACGGGCATCATGGTGTCTCCCATACCATCGTGTCTACCACAACAGTATGTCCCCAGAATCACCATGTCTCCTGGAATCTCATGTCTATCTTGCCCCACAATGTCACTGTGCCCCAGAGATTCGCTCTATCCCAAATATTGTCATATCCTCCAGTCAGCATATTCTCCAGCATCACTGTGTCCCACAATGTCTCTGTAAACTTCAGCATGACCGTGTCCTTGTTGATATCATCATGTCTCCAGCACCACTGTGTTCCTCCGTATCAGCATGTCCCACAGTATCATCATGTCTCCAGCATTGGTATTGCCTGGTAGATACCATGTCCTCTAGCACCCCCAGCAGATAGAGCTCCCGCCTCTGCAACTCTGCTTGTGCACAGGGGCCCAACGGGACAATAGTTTAGCAGAACACTCAAGGGAAGCCAGAAATCTAAGGCAAAGACCACCTTGGCTCCCCCAGGCTCCAGGCAGAAGTGCAGCATCACAAGCCAAGGACCAGAAAGCCCCAGGGTTCTGGCATTCTTCTAGGCTATAACTGCTCTCTGAATTAGGATTTCTGATCACCAAGCAGACTTCATGACTGCAGGATCCTAAGTGGCAAGGCAGAGCTGGCAGTTCCTGACTCTTCTCCCAGTGAATGCCATGCCCTGGAGTGTGGCAGCATTGTGCAGGTCACTGCATATACCTTCACCCTCACATCTATCAGCACACATCCCCTCACCCCATCCATACACATGGACCCAGGGTTCCATTCATACCCTCGGACCCATGCAAGCATACTTTAATGGGCACACACACATTACACACATGTGTGCCCCCCCCCCGACTTTAGAAGGCATCTCACTCCCAGGAGAAGGAGCTGGAGCAACAGGGTTGGGATCTGTGAAGGGGACGCCATGGAAGACATTACAGGAAGAGGTGGCACCGGTCTCTAGTGTTGTCAACAGAGTCCAGGAAGGTGAACCCTTGGTTCTGTGGGAGTCACCAACAAGCGGAACTTGTAGTCACAGGCATGGGAGTCAAAACAAGGAAGAGCCCCTTCTTTGAAGAAGTGTGACATGTCTTTTGAGCCCTTCCTCTTCAAGTCCCTCTGGTGTCACCTGTTTGCTCACTCATATTCACCAAAGTTTACTGAACATCTGCTGTTCTAGCCTGCATATTAGGTTGTAGGAATGCAAAGACTAAAAAGCCGTGGCACCCACCTACAAGGCCTGTACACTCTCGTGTGTTCAGTAGATACACTATGATGAATGGGTATAGCTTTTAGTCTCTGTGTTCCCATAACCTAGTGGACAGCCAAGACGGCAGGTGTTGTGATATCTTTGGTGAATGAATGAATGAATGACTGGGAGAAAGCTACAAGTGATTGTGAACATGGAGGACTCAGATGTTCCTTGAATATGGACTCTTCAGTAACAAGAGTCTTTGGTGGGTATGGATTGGGGTGTAGGTCATGGGATTTAAACATCGCATGGCATAAGCTAGCCAAAGAGCAGCACCACCAGCAGCAGCGGTGGCAACAGCAGCAGAGGGCACCCACACTTCATTGGACACAGAAGCTAGAGCTGAGCTAGGGAAAAGCCTGGGCTGCAAGGTGGGCTAAGGCCCCTGTTAGATCACCCAAGTAACTCATGCACCACAGGTTAAGTCCTGTCTTCTACAGGCAGCTCTTCAGAGGTGATGCAAAAGACCAGGCACTGCCCAATGAAGAGCAAGGTGCATCTTAGTTTCCCCTCCTAGCTCCCTCCTTTCTTGGTCTTTATCCTCCCTCCAGAGCGAGCCTTGAGACATCTTGCCTTTCTTCACCAGCCAAACTGAGGCTGGCCCAGGCAGGATGCCCTGTACCTGTGGGCACCTGTTCTAGCAGCATGAACAAGGAGCCCACAATTGCAGAATCATCCACAGCACAGAGAAGATAGCTCCCTTGACATTTACGCTCACATGAAGGTCCAGGAAAGGTGGGTGATACAATGGTGTGTTTCCCAGCACCTCTGTCCTACCGGTTAGGGGGTCACATGGGTAGAACTGGTGTACAGTACATCCAGAAAAGGGGCAGCCCCCCCCATCAAGCAATGATGGGATCCATTAATTGCAAGGAATGCTACCTTGGTTTTTTAAGCACATGAAAGTGCCTCTTCCCCTGCCCATGGAGTCAGGGCTACCTAGGAATCAGAATCTTGCTGGAAGTCTGAACAAATGCTCCTGAGCACAGGGTCTGTATGGTTTGACTACGGATGATGGAGTATCCCAGGGAATCCCAGGGCCTGAGGACACTGAGTCTGCCTGGAGGGGTGGAGTCAGGAAGGATGGAGAGGGCGGAAGGGTGCGGGGATTTCAAGGGAAGTGGACAGAAAGCAGAGGCGTCCAGCTTGGGGGTAGAGAGGTGGATCGGAGAAAAAACAGATTAAGGGAGAAAAAATAGAAACCACAGGAAATACTCAAAAAGGTGACAGACCAATGGAGGAATTGGGTTGGGTGGACCCTGGGGGCCTGGGGGGAGGAAACAGTTTAGCTGGCCAGAGACCTGGAAGTGGGCTCTGTCAGGGGAGAGGCTGGAGGCCAGTGAACAAGTAAGATAAGTGATTTCAGGAAGAGAGTAAACATGGTGAGAGAAGCCAGCAGGCGGGGAAAGGGACAATGACATCACAGCCAGACCTAAAGGGGATGGGCAGGAGGGAGGCGACAAGCTGGAGACCTTGAACAGCTGATGGTTTACACACAGATGCTAAGAACTGTAGGGGAAAGTGCACATGGTGACTGTGAATGAGGTGCTCACAAACAGGAGCAGCGCATCACCAAACACGGATTGACTCCTGTGTGTCAGATGTTGGCCAAACAGAAAAGAGGCACAGCTGAGAGGAAGGGAAAACTCCTGTACCCGGGTCCTCACCTTTTGACACTTGAGGGACCTCCTGCTTCCTGACTCAGCTTGGCTCTGCCAGGAACTGGCTAGCAACTGGTTGGCTCCTCCGTGCTTCTACGGCTTCTCCAACCTCAACCTCTAAAGGCCTGCACACGAAGTCTCCCTGAATCTGGGAATATCTGGGAATCTTGAGACATCTAGAAGATGCTAGTTCTAGGTCTTTCTCACCTCCTATCACAATGATGAAGGAAAGTGTAAAAAACAAGACCTCCCTTTCTTTTCTGCATGTGTTGCAGATGACTTCAGCACCCTGGGCCTCTGGTGCCCTCCAACAGATCCCAGCTAAGATCCAGAGCCCAGATTAGGAACAGGGGAAGCATGGAGCAGAGGGACAGTGGAGACAAACCTCAGGGCTGGCCAGGGAACCTTAATGGTGTATGATTTAGCCAGGAAAGTGCTTAAACTCTTTTTAATCCTGCAGCTACTAGGAAAAGGCCCCCAACTGTTGATAAAGAAAGTCAACATCCATGACAACTAAGGAAAAAGACACCTCGGGCAGGAAAAAGCCTGGTACTGGCACAGGAAGGAGATCCCTGGAAACTGCAGAAAAGCAAAACAAAACCCAGCGTCGGAACATCTTCCTGCCCTCCACCCGGCCCCACTTGCTAACATTCTCTAGACAGTTTATCTGCAGGGGAAGACTGCTGCAGGCATGGCCTCCACTTAAGGGACTGAAACGACAAGTGAGAAGCGCAGTCTGGTCTGGGGTCGTCAAAGGCAGGAAGTGGAACCGGTAGGGGTCTGAGCCCTGGACTTTGTATACTGAAATACCCGACCAATGTGTGTGTGCAGCAGTTGATGCAGGACTGGGAAAGGGGGTGTCTGTTCAATGGGGAGGACCGAGGGGAGGGGCATGCAGCCAGCAGAAAAGCAGGGACAGTGGAAACGGCCCTTGCACCTGATTGTGGGCATGTGTGTATGAACAGCTAAAGAAGGAAGATCTCCTGCAGCTGCAGGGCTGAGGGAACTGTGGAAGCTCTGGGGTGTGCATGAACGTAGCGGGCATGTGCATGCATGCGCACACACACACCACCAACATCACTACCAACTGTCTATGGCCCCCCCAAGATGAGAAAGCAAGCCAAGGGTCTATGAGTTAGTACAGTTACAAGATGGAGCCAACAGCCATCAAGATGAAAACATTAATAGTAGGAAACAGGGGGAAGTTAGAGAAGACAGAATGGGTGGATTTGAGGGGGAGGTGGCCCTGTGGTAAGGGACAAAACTGACCATTGATAGCAGTCAGGAAGCTAGGGGGATGGCTTAGTTAAGTACTTGCCTTTCAAGCATGAGGGCCTCAGCTCAATCCCAAGAACTCGTGCAAAAAAGAAACAAAGGAAGGTAGGTGGGAGGGGGAGAGAAGGAAAGAAGTGATGAAAAAAAGAAAGCCAGGTATAATGTATAATGGTGTGAACTTGTAACCCCAGCACTGGAAAGGTGGAGTCAGGTGGATCCCTGGGGCTTGCTGGCCACCTAGTCTACTTGGTGAATTCCAGGCAAGTGAGAGACACTGTCTCAAAATAAATAAAATAAAAAACAAAACAAAACAAAAAGATGGATGGGGATTGAGGAAAGACTCTTGAGGTTCTCTCTTAGTCTCCACACACATGCATGGGCTCACACAGACACTGTACCAACACACATAGAAGTATGTAACACACGTACATGCACGCCCATACATACACACACTTACACACACACACACACACACAGAGAGAGAGAGAGAGAGAGAGAGAGAGAGAGAGAGAGAGAGAGAATATAACATATCTATAACTATTAAAAAATAATTGGGACAAAAGAGCCTTGATTACCAGGCCTGCAGTAGGAGAAGCCATTGGTATCTAAGAGGTTGTTACAGCTATTCCACGAGGTAATCTAGGTGTTGCAGAACCCTGAGCTCTCGAAGGTTCTGAAGGAAGGGATGATGCAGCTGCTGAGGGGCCCCAGCCTCCATGTCAAGGAGGTCCCCAAAACTGTTGAAGCTGTGAACTCTTAGACTCTAACTGCAAACGCCAGGCCTTTGGCTTTGGGCAAAGACCCAGGCACTGGGACAACACGAACTTTTAGTATTTGTACTTTTCAGACAGTGCTGGAGCTCACCAGGGTCACCCAGTGGGCATAGTTGGGTGGCAATTCCATGCTACCCCATCATGACATTAACCTAGGTGCAGCCGAGGCTCTAAAAGGAAGGCCAGCCCTCCATCAGAGCTTGGGAAGGTTGGCATCTATGCAGTAGGGTAAAGCTGAGGCTGTAGCCATATCACTGAAAGGAACTTGCTTGAGTAAAGCAACTTGATACCTGAGGGTGATGGTATTGCAGGATCTGGGGGAGGTGGGTTGTCTAAAAGCAGCCACCACCGTTGGGCATCATGACAACTTCGGGGCAAGGCAAGGTCTTGCAAAATGGGACTGGGGAGCAAGACCCAGGTGCGGGTCTGCGCACACTTGGGCGTGTTATTTCAGCCTCGTCTACTGTTCCTATGAGGCAAGGAGACTGGGAAAACCCCTCACAGAGAAGGAACCAGTGGCTTGGCAATGTGCCCTCTTTCCCCCTGTGCCCTGGTCCTAAGTGGCAGAGGCTTGGCCAGAACCAGCTCTCAGATGCTAACGTGGTTTCTTCCCTAGCCTGCTTCTGCAGTGCGGCCTGCTTGGAGGCAGCCATTCCTGGTGGGCAAAAACCAAGGACCATGGACCCCAAAAGGTTCTGCACCCTGGGAACAATAATTTGAAATCCAAACAGGAAGGGGGACCAGCCCGGAGTGCTTGGAACGGTTCCATGGCAGCAGAGCGAGTGACTCTCTGACACCGCTGTGGCCTCCGAGCAGAGAGCCTCATTTCCTCAAGAATGTTTTTGTCATTTTGCCATCACGCTTCTCACCATGGTCGAGGTCGCCCTTGAGGCCACCAGAGGCCAAGTCCCGGTGAGGAAGGAAAGAGACAGAGGTGGGGCAGAGCCCAGGAGGAGGCCAGGGTGAGGCCTGGGAGAGTCCAATTCTCAGAGTCCCATTGCCTGTCCACCGAGTGACCCGAAGCAACCTGTAGCCACCATGGGCAGCAGACGCTGGGAAATCAATGCCCACTGTCCCCACATAGGGTTAGTTTGAAGAGGGTAACACTCTATGACACTTCAGCAGGAGAGAGACAGCTTATTCTAGGACCTTCTGCTTCAGGCTCCTTTTTCCCCAGAAATGCCAGGAAGCAGTTTTCTCTCCTATATGGATACAGAAGAGGCTAGAGAGATAGTCTCTGAACCTGATATTTGCTGGGCAATTGTCCAACCTTCAAGGCTCAGCCCATATCCCAGTGTGAGAGTGGGGGACATAGAACTTTCCAGGGAATGAGGTAAGATAGTAGGAACCTCACACTCTTCAGGGCACTGAGAGCTACCGACTCTCTTCTAGTCCTGACTAACTAACCAATCAGTGGCCAGGAACTAGTCAATCCAGTTAATGGGTTTAGACAGAGACCTCCAAATAAATACAAGGCAGAGGACTTGCGGTCCTGCCTTGTCCTCTTGACACCCACAGTGACTCATTTCTGCCTCTCTCATTCCCATGCCAGCTGATCCTGGACAGCTCTGGGCACATCTGTTTTGCGTCTCCTTCTAGGCCAAGAGATAGTCAAGGGTGAGGGAGGCCCAGGCCTCACTCTGGGAGTCCCCACTACATAGTACAGCGTGCGGCACATTGTAGGCGCTTGGGAAGTGCTTGTTGAGCGATGAATGGACAAGAGGTCAAACAGTTACTGGGCACAAGGGCCATCGTGTTTTCAGTCCTTGCTTGACCTGATGCCCAGTCTCTGGGGTACATGCGAGGAGCCCAAATGGCTCTGATAGTATTTGAGATCCGTGAGATTGATTGGCCCATCAGTCAGATCGTTTTCTACTGGCCATATCTTGGGCTGTGGATGGAGTGGTTACTGCAAGTCACCCCAGTGCTGGGTGACCCAAAGCTTTAGGGGTCACTCTGACAGTGAGAATCAACATCAAGGGTGAACTAACTGAAGATTACTTAGGGAAGACACACTGACAGGGCACTCAGTGGTCTGAGTCCAAGGATGTACCTACGAGATGGTGCCTGTGGGAAGTTCTCTCTACCTACCTGTCTGGTGGGAGAGGAAATGGCACCATTGGAACAGGAGCCCCTGAGCTGAAAAATCCAGGGAACTTGGAGTAGACAAATGCAGCCAAGGTCAAAGCTGTGGCTGGGCTTTAAATGGGGGAACCAGAACACCTTCTTACCTCTCTTTCTCAGCCCCTACCGGTGCTTCCTGTTGTCTAACCACCAGAAGCAAGAAGGTAAAAGGGCTAGAGGGACAATCCACAGAAGCCAAACATCTAGGTGAAAAGACATGGGGGTAAATGGATATTTAAATAACCTTCACTGGTTTGGGTTCTGTTGCTATAATGAAACATTTAAAACTGAGCACTTACACAGAAAAAAAAATGTCTATTTAACACAACTCTTTGGAGCACGGAAGTCCAAGATTAATTGTGCGCATTTGGTTCAGTCATAGGGGAGCGACCTTCAGTGCTCAACTGTGTCCTTCTGCAGTAGATGGATTGGCATCATGGCGGGAGCACATGAGAAAGGGAGCGGTCGCGTGGAAGCCAGAGGCTTCCACAGAGGACTAGCCTCACCAGTGACCAACAGTGCATTCTTGAGGGAATTCACCAGGATTCCGTGAGAACTACATTGATCCCTTCCAACGGCAATGCTTCCGGTGACCTAATTAGACAAAGCCCCGTCTATTAAATGCCATCCTGCTGGGGACCAAGTTCCCAGCACACAGTGAGAAGCAGGGAGCTGTGTGTCCCCTCTGGTCTCTTTCACTCGTGGCTCAAAGTCATCCGGATTCAATCATGAAAATTATCCCTGGCAACCTTACCTCCTCCTAGTCACCTCCCAAAGTCCCTCCTCTGCACACCACGGTTGGATGACATTTTTACCCTCTTAGCCCTCACAAGGGGGATTATACTTTAGCACATGACGTCTTGGGGGACATCCTCAAGCCAAATCCTAAGCATGGTGCTCCAGGCTGAGCTCAGGTCTTCTTCTCCCCACTGTGGCATCCTGCTACTCCTAGTCACCCATTCCTTTCTGGTTTTGTGGGTGCTCTGAAGGGACAACCATGGCAACCCCATAGCTGTACATCAAATGCCTGGCGCGTTTACCAATTCTACTTCTGTTGACCGTTTTTGTTTGTTTTGGCGTTGGGACCTGGTCTCACCGCGGAGCCCAAGTTGGCTTCAAACTCCAGATCCTCTTGCCTTTCAGATGCTGGGACTGCAGGCAAGAGCCATCATGCCTGACCACAAATACCACTCGAGTGCCTGCCAACCTCTGGGTACCAAAGAAAGAAGGCTAGGGAACTTCTCAAAGGAAGTGAGGTTCTTTGTTGCCCTTCTCTGCAGGTGCCCATGATTTGAAAATGCTCTGATTTTAGCAACATCAGGAACTTCATTCTTCTACACCCTTTGCTGTTCTTTCCTTAGGCTCTATGCTGTTGAGGCCAAGGAAGCAGAGGGTAAGAGTGATGGATGTCTTGGGAATGGGGAAGGACTTGGAGCCTCTCCATACTGTGTGGACAACTTTTCTATGGGTTTAGAACTACAGAGAAACAAATATTAAGTCAGATGCAGCCCCAGCAGGGTTCAGCAGATACTGAAGATCTCTGCTCAGGTCACAGCCCTGATGGATAAAAGCTATGTGGATGGGGTGACCCTCATACTGGTTGCTTCATCTCTATCCAAAGGCTGCCAGCCTGGATTCCAGGTAGCACCAGCTGGAGTCTGTTGGAGTCAGTTCTAACCTGCTACGGCATCGGTTTGACTCCAACCTACCTAATCGCAGCCAAGGTGCAGACAGACCTGGAGCCGTGGGTGATGGTTCAGCCAACTTATTTCACCTTCCCCCCTCATTTATCTACCAACTCTGTCTTGATCGCTTGCCTTGAGCAAGACACAGAAAGTGCTGTTTCGTGCAAGTTGCTTCAACTCCTTGGGTCTGTGTTTTCTCTGGTGTGAGTCTATTCCAGGATCCTGAGAGCTCTAAGACCCACGTCTTGACTATGTGGAGCAGGCAGCCTGCACCCCTGCCATCCAGAAAGTGTCTACTTGAGGAGAAGCAGGAGAAACAGATTTAAACCTGGCATTCAACCTGCCCTCAGCACTGCCCTTCAGCAGGAAGGGGCAAGAAATCACTTCTCTGGGTATGGACATGTCCTCTGTAAAATGGACAAACAGACGCATGTCCTGCACGCTCTGGGGAATGGCGGGGCTGTTCCTGCACAATCATAATGTTTACGCCTCCTTCTGCCCCACTCCCCTCCGTCCTATCTCAGAGTTGGTGGCTATGGCTCAGGGATTCAGCTTCACAGTGCCCCCTGGATAAAAGGCCTGGCCACAGGAAAGCCTGTTGTTTCCACGGCTCTGGGCTTCCTCCCTTTGTCTCTGCGTTATAAACAAGCCCATTCCCAAAGCCACAGCTGATAATCCAGCTGCAGGCGGTCAGCAATCCAGCAATGGAAAAGACTCTTAGGTAGGATGAGTTTAGCCTTGAGCCAGCCTGATGCTGGACAGGAGTCCACATAGTCCCTTGACATACCACAGAATGCTGGACCAGCCTTAGACTTTAGTGATCTGAGGGCAGGATACATGTTCTGCAGGGGATGCTGTCTGTAAGATGCAAAGCATTGCCACCCATTTTCCAGCTGGCCCTCTAAGCAACGTGTTTACGTGGGGTCCTTAGAGGAAAATGATGGGAAGCTCAGAGAGCAGAGAGGCCAGGCCTAGGGAGGTAAGGGGGAGCCCAGCCCTGGCTGTCCTCAAGGCTTTTCTCTTCCAGCGGAACCTTACACCCATCAGGCTCAGCCACACAGCCCCACAGTGACAGGGCACTCCTATCCCAGCCTCTCATAGGAAGGAAGGAATCAGATTGTCTTCTGCATCTACCTACTGACTACGCAGCAAGTCAACCAACTGATCACCAGGTTCAGTGATGTCCACTGTATGACAGTGCATAAGCCCTACAGGCTCCTGTAAGCTCTTTTGTGACAAGCTGAGAGAAAAGAGACCCTATTCAAAGCTGGGCATGGGGCATGGATGGGATGATGGCTCAGCTGGTAAAGTGCTTGCCACGCAAGCATGAGGACCTGTGTTCAGAGCGCCAGCACCTATGCAAAAAGCCAGCTTGGAATCCTAGGTCTGGGGAAGCAGAGACTGGAGGATCCTTGGGGCCTGACCGCTACCTAGTCTTGCTGAAGTGATGGGCTCCAAGTTCAGTGACTTTGTCACAGGAAATAAGGTAGAGAAGAAGCAGGACACTCAGTACCAACCTCTGGCCCTCACACACACATGCATGCACACCCATCCACACACAAAGCACATGCATAAACGTGGGTGTGGTAGCACATGACTATAATCCCAGTACTTAGAAGCCTAAGGAAGAAGGATCACGAGGTTGGGGATAACCTGGGTTACATGAGTCTCTCTCTCTCTTTCTCTCTCTCTCTCCTTCTCCTTCTCCTCCTTCTCCTCCTTCTTTTTCTTCTTTCCTCCTCCTCTCCTCCCTCTTCCCTATCTCTTTATATATGTACATAGTATTATATAAATTATGTCCAGACATATAAACCATTTTTTAAGATGCCTCCGTTTGCAGCCACTTGGCCTGCTGGAAACGAACTCTACATCCTTGTCAGTTATAGCTCAGTTGATCTTTCCTGCCAAGAAAAGGTTAATGCAGTTACTACCTGTGACAACTTATCTCCTGCATAGGAGTTAATTTTCTTAAATTGATGGAGGAGGGGAAAGGGAGGGAGGAAGTAGGAAGAGAGAGAGGAAAACTGCCCTCGGCTCCAGATCAAAGATGCTCTGAGATCCAAAAGGAAGCAGGGACTCCGGGTGGAGGTGGGGGGATTCTCAAGACTGCATCCTTCTGATAAGGAGCTAGACCTTGAGATGGCCTCTTCCTCCTGCAGGCAGACCCCAGCTGGGTCCCCTGTGCCAACGGAGCAGGCAGTGGCACTTGCCACAGGATCTCGGAGTTCCCAGAGGCAGTCCCAGGTGGGAGAAGCCTGCCTCAAGCCAGGGCATGAAACAGCAATAGGAAATACCCATGTTGTTTACACGTTGCCAGGCTGGATGTGTTGTTAGCTGCAGGTCTGGTTCACGTCAGTGATGTGTGTGAATGCGTGGTATTAGCTGAGCTCGCCCACCCATGCCAGCAAGGGCACAGTTAATTCCGTGCCGTGTGTTCTCAGGCACTTGTGAGTCCCATCCAGGCCCTGAGCCAGTTTTACTGATGGAACATTGGGAAGCAGTTTCCCTAGGCAGCTGGGGACAGGAACAAGAGATTCAGTTCTGATGCAAGAAAAATATTACCTTGGCTGGTGTGTGTGTGTGTGTGTGTGTGTGTGTGTGTGTGTGTGTGTGTGTGTGCAGGGTGTGCCTACAGCTATGTCCATGTGTGTGCAGTGGCCAGAGGCTGTCTTCCTGGGTTGCTCTTCATCTTTTTTTCTGAGATAGGTCTTCCATCAAACTTAGAGCTGTCTGATTAAGATGGACTAGCAGTCCAGGGAGCCCCAGGGATCCTCCTGTCTCCATCTCCCGAGAGCTGGGGTTACAGTTGCATCCTTGCCACACTCAGCCTTTGTTTTTTCTTTCTTTCTTTTTTTTTCTTGTTTGTTTTTAATGGTTGCTAGGAATCCAAAATCGGATTTGGATGCTTACATAGCAAACACTTGGACACCTGAGTCATCTTCTCGACTCCCTACTTACTTGTTTTTTCCTTCTCATAAAATTTCTACTCAGAATGCGGGTTGGGGGGCTGGAGAGATGACTCAAGAGTTAAGAGCACCAGCTATTCTTCTGTTCCAGGGGCTATGGGTTCAGTTTCTGCCATTCACAAGTTGGCTCACAAGCACCTGTCATGCTAGAGCCAATGGGTCTGATGGTCTTTCTTGGCTTCCTTAGACACTGCATACAACTGCATGCACATGGTATACAGATATACATGCAGGAAAAAACCCATATACATAAAATATTATTTTTAAGTGTTGAGTGAAGTCACTGGGCCCGGAACCGAGTGCCAGCAGGGAGCTTCCCAACAGAAGGATATCCTTACACTTATAGCTGCTTATCAGATGAGCCTAAGTTCTAGGTCTGCCGGAGATCATGCTCCACTCCCTGACAGGAGCAGTGCCGCTCCTGCTGGGGCCCCTGTACCCCTAGCCCTTGTATACACAGCACTGTCATCATGGAACAGTCCTTGTGTCCAAGGGAGGGAATAGAAAGGGCCAGAGAGAAAGAGAGGAAGATAGAGGATGTCCAGACGTCACATAACAGGGATTCTGGGGTTGCACCTCTCTCCTAACCCCATTAACATGCCCCAACTCTTTTCTCTTTTCCTCTTGTGGATGGTTAACAATTATTATTATTAATAAACCCTGTCATTGGATCATCTTACCATGAGCCTATTTCATGACTTCAGGGAAATCTTGACTAAAGCATACTTAGATTACAAGGTCCCCACACCACAAATATGAAAGAGGAATGGGTTTAACATGTTGAATGGAAATAAAAGGTGTTTCTGTCTGGTACAAGGGACAGGGGTGTCATTAATAAAATTCTTGGGGCCCTCTCCTTCTTCTAGGGCCTGGTGCAGGCAGATGCTACCTGATCAGTATGTTTCATAGTGTTCCCTGTGGTCAGGATTCTTACCACATTTTTTTCTATAATATTCTATTTAATGAAACAAGAAATAAGGAGCTGGGGGAGATGGATCAGTTGATAAACTGCTTGCTGTGCAAGCATGCAGATTTGAGTTAAATCCCTAGAACTCAGCAAAAATACCAGATGTGGTGGCAAGGTCTCCTAAGCCCAGTGCTGGGGAGGCAGAGACAGGCAGATCTCTGTGCTTCTCTGGCCAGCCAGCCTGGCTGAATTGACAAGTTCCCCATTGAATGAGAGAGAGACACTGTCTCAAAATATAAGGTGCTGAGTAACTGTTGATCTCTGACCTTCACCTAAATCCACACCTCTGCACGTACAGACACACACATCTATGAGCATGCATGCGCACAATCACAGAATGAATCTACTTCCTAGGGACACCATAACAGGAAAGGAAGTTGGATGCTGGCTAGAAGACCTGAGGTGAGCTAGCAGGCCCTTATGCTGCCTCCGAAACAGAGCATGTGATGCAAAGAAATTTACTTGGGGTCTCTTGTCTTAGCTATAGTTCTGTTCTGACAGTGAGGCCTCAGAAGCTTCCAAATATAACAAGAATTATGATGATGAATTATTCTATAATTCTAATTGGGAGGAACTTGTGAGAGGAAGGCAACTGTAATAGGACAGTGCAGTATTATGATACCATATTATAAACTAAGGCACATTTCCACAAGTAGGAGCAGATGTGTGGATGTGGCCATTTTCACACCAGGTCACACTCGTCCTTCCCCCCACACTCTCTTGTGAAAGGGAGACTTGAGAGCTGTGTGGCCCGTGGTGGAGTGGGACCACGTGAGCAGTTCTCATCGGTGAATTACGTACATTGCTTATGTTTGTAAGTTCATGAGCAGGCCAGAGGACAGCGTAGAGGGCTGTTCCTCAGGACAGCAGAGCCACTAGGCTAAGCCCACTTAGACCCAAGTCCCCTCCCACGGGACAGTTGCCCCTGAGGGTTGTCTGGAACGACATTGACTTTGTATTGCTGAGATATTAACCTGTGTGGACTGAGCCACTGGGGAGTCAAGGTGTTCGACGTCACAGGAAACAAAACAAAGACACATAGACTGGAGGCTGGAGAGATGGCTCAGTGGCTAAGGGCAGTGGTTGCTCTTCCAGAGGACCCAGGTTCAATTCTCAGCACCTACATAGTGACTCATAACCATCTGTAACTCTAGTTCCTGGGGGTTTGGTGCCCTGTTCTGGCCTCTGTGGGTACCAGGCAAACAAATGGTGCTGGTACAAATTTATGCATGCAGATAAGGTGCTCATATCCATAAAGTGAATTTTTTAAAAAAAGATTCACACTGAATGATGTAAGGAGAGACACCGCAATGTTTACTGTGCCTTTTACTATGACAATTCCTTACAGGTTATTTAATTGTCTTATTTATTTTCATTTGCCATAGGGTAACACAGACTAAGCCTGGGCTGACTGCTTCATGAATGCTTATCCCAGAGAAGTAAAACTTCAACTCCCCTGACAGCCTGTGCACAGATGTTCATAACAGCTTTAAAGGCAAACTGGGAGGAGAGCCAGGAGCTGGCTCAACAGGTAAAGGTGTTTGCCGTGGAAACTGGGCAGCTGGAGTTAGTTCTACAAAATGCATGTAAAGGTGGTTGATAGAACCAACTCTACAAAAGTAACCTCTGACTTCCACATGTACACCGTGGGATGTGCAGCCACATGCACAATTATATATGCAAGCATATACACATATGTAGGTAAATCAATACATTTTGTTGTTGTTTTGATCTCATTCTGCAGCCCAGGCTGACCTGGAATTTGCTATGCAGCTCAGATTCACAGTGATCCTCCTGGGTGCCAGGATTATAGGCTGGTACCACCACGTCACCAGGAAACAGCCAGATGTCTCACAGAGAATGGCACTGGCAGTAGTGACAGGATGTCCATGGTTTGGAATATAAATCATCAAGGACACAGCACACCCTGAATCCTCTTACATAAAATCTAAAAATGGCAAAATTACAGACAAGAAGGAGACTCTTGCGCTTGCTCAAAACTAAGGCAGCCTCATAGGGGGAAGTGGGTATGGCGTGGCCGGCTGCTGCAGGGCACCTACGGATGCCTGGGGTGTCCTATGTCATCAGTGTCTCTGTCTTCACTGGATCAAGGTCAGTGTCCTGACTGTGATAGCCCAAGCAGTGTGCTGAGGTTTCTGGTGGGAACCGGGGTGAAAACACGAGCCACTCATTTGGGTTATTTTTCACACCTGCATAAGAATCAACAAGTATGTAAAACAGGAGGCATAATTCTTTGAGAGCAGAGTTTTAACAAAAACTCCAAAGATGACGGAGATAAAAATTATCCATTCTCTCCTTTATATAAATTCACCAAAAATCCTGCACACAATGCTCCCTTGAGTATTTTCAGTTAATAAAACACTTCACCATTCCTTCCCAGGTGGCGTGAGCTGAGGAACTTTAAGTGAAGTCTTTGGGAAGGGTTTCTAGGAAATCTCTTCAGTGGCTGCTTTTCCCTCTTCCCCCAACTCCTTCCAGATATCTGGAAAATACATATAATGGCTGGCACTCCTGAAATAATGTTGTCACCACAAGGGGATCTAGTCATGACAATAAAGGACAGAGGAATTCCAATGGCAGTGGCCTTAGAGATAACAGACTTCTCCTGACCCACTGAGTGCTGATTTTACAAGACATGCTTAAAAGCAGTCCAATTGGTGCATCCGTTCTCTCTGCTCAAGTTTTCCTGCTAGGTCCCAAGCATCCCCAGATCCTACAGAGGGACTGGTGATTAGTTGTGCTTAAAAGTTAAAGAGTGGAGCCAGTTGTGGTGGCTCACACCGGTAGGACTGCTGAAGGAGGCAGCAGCAGGAGGATCATGAGTTCGAGGCCAGCCTGGTCTACACATTAAAAAAAAAAAAGTCAAGGAGTGGACTTGAAGGACTGAAAGAGCAAAGAAAGCCCATGTTTATTCACACTAGATGCCCACAGCTCAGGCAGATCAAAACTGGCTGGGAAGTCGGAAGTGGAGGAAAATGAGAGAGAAGAGCATCCACACCAGATAAGATTAGGAGAAGAAAAGGTTCCAGAAACTTCTTAGGAAATGTTTCTGGGGGGAGATAAGCAAATGAGATGCTAGGTGTTTTCCTTATAGAACTGTCTCCCTGGGGCCTGTTAGTGGTGTTTTGGTAAATAATAGTTTATTGTTTGTATTTGTGTATCCAGGCAGGCACACAGGAAGGGGATACTTGTGCACACACGTGTGTGCATGTCAAGGCCAGACAACAACCTCAAGTGTTGTTCCTCAGAAACACTGTCACTTAAAATTTTAGACAAGATCTCTCACTGGGACCTGGGACTCAGATTAGCCTACTGGCTGGCCAATGACCCTCAGGGATCCTCCTGGCTCTGCCTCCCTGGCACTGAGGTTACATGTGCATGCCACCACCCCCGGTGTTTTCCCATGAATTTGGGGGATCAGATTCAGGTCCTTGTTTGCAAGGCAAGCACTGTACGGACTAAGTCATCTTCCCTATTTAGATAACTGAGTTTAAAATATAAAATGGTGCCTCTTCAGGAGGGAGATGTGCCATTGAGTTGCCCACCTGCATTTGGGTTGCACCTGCATTTGTGCGTTCAGGATCCCTGCAGTAGCTGCTTCCAATGAAAGAGAGGCAGCAAACAGGGGCTTTCAGGAGGCAGAGCTGACCATGGCAAAACTATCTATTTTCAAATTGAAAAACAACTCTCTGGAGGCCAGGGAAGGGTTTTGCCTCTTCTTACATGCACAAAGGCATTGAATTACAAAAGCCAGGACAAATTTTGGGTTCCACTTCTTTGGAAGGCCTGGTGTACAATGGTGCTGGCCTGTAGGGTTCTCTCCGGCTGACCCATCTTTAATGCACCTGCTCTCCTGGACGGCCAGGCCAGGCTAGGCCATGAGTGACTTGAAGATTTGGGACCAGTGTCACAGAAAGGAAGCAGAGAATTTGTGTTTAAGAGGATGATGAAAATGAGGAAGAAGAGGAGGATACAGGTGAGAGGAAGAGGAGAAAGAAGAAGGGGACAAAGGAAAAGAAGAGAAGGAGAAAAAGGAAGAAGAGAGGAGGAAGGGGAGAGGGGAAGATGAAGGAGAAAGAGGAGAGGAGGAGGAAAGGAAGAGGGAAGGCGAGAGGAGGAAGAGGGAAGGAGGAAGAAGGAAGAGGGAAGGAGGAAGAAGGAAGAGGGAAGGAGGGAGGGGGAAAAGAAGGAGAAGGAAGAAGGGAGGAGGGAGAAGGAAGAGGAAAAGAGGGAGAAGAAAGAGGGAAGGAGGGAGGAGGAAGAGAGAAGGGGAGGAGGAAGGAGGAGGCGGAAAGAGGAAGACAGGAAGAGGGAAGGAGAAAGATGACACTGTCTTCTTTTCCTTCTTTTTCACCAGGTACCAGAGATCCTGGGAAGAGTTGGAACAAGGCCATGCCTGCTTGCATGATAAAAGAAGCCTCTGAGAGAAGGACCTGGTCCAACCAGCAACCTGATATGAGAACTAGAAACATGTGCCTTCCTTGCCCGGGGCTTTGCCGGCTCATCTCACTTGGGCAGGTAGTGGTGTGTAGTAAGCCATCTAAGCTACATCCAAGGAAAGGCATTGGTAAATCCATGGAAATTCAGAGGATGGAAGCAACCAGAATGTATGAGAAACTGATTCATAAGGACAGAGCAATAAAACTGGGTGAGGCCTGCATCATGCTGGCAGAGTGGCCTCGGGTGGGTGGAGCGAGACTGGGAGGTAGAAGGGAACAGAACCTTCCAACATCTGTCAACGGGGGCAGGTAGCCAGGGAGTGGCTTGGGATGTGAGAAGGCCTTTTCAGGTGCTGAGAGCAGGCATCCCAATTCTGCTTTGGGAGAAGTGTGCTCTGTTTCCTGTCACACCTTTTATCTTGATGGGCCCGAGCCCCATCCAAGGAGCATGCAACCATCACTACAGATTTTTTTTTTTTCTTCTCTATACAGCCCTGGCTGTCCTGGAACTCACTCTGTAGACCAGACTGGCCTTGAACTTGTAGAGATCTGCCTGCCTCTGCCTAGGCCTGTACCACCACGGCCTGGCTCATCACTCTGGTTTTACCCTGGAGTCCTGAGACAGGCAAGCCCTACAGAGCTCGGCAACCCAGGACCTCACTTGGCCTTGAGCTATTTTACTCATACCCCTCTGCTAGCAATACTCTTAGCAGTGTAGGACGCCACCTACATCAAACTGCACACACCCCTCTCTACACAGCCATCAGGAAACTCTGGCTTCTAGATCCCTAGCAACCCTTAGTGACTCCTCTTTCATGGCCAAACACATCCTGAAAGTGGGGACAGTGAGACAACCCCCCATAGACTGGTTTTGGGCATGTGCAGCAGGGCAAATGGTATCCTCTGAGTAAACTTTTTGGGAGGAATTCCCTATTTGCCCTTATGCCTATGCATGATTGGGCGCGCATACGATTACAATCAGATGCATTGTGGGAAAGGATAGGCACAGTCAATAAAAACTTACATAACCCAGGCCCGTCAATTAAAGCAGAAAAACACCCACACTCTGCCCCTAGCAACTTAACTCCTCTTCCTGGGCCCAAGAAAGGAAGCCCTGGGCAGTGGCCGTGGCTTCTCGGGCTGCATGCTGGCTCTGGGCCCGCTGCTGTCTTGCAGTATATCTAACCTGTACTTCCACTTTGACTTTGAATACAACTCTTTGTTACTTGGGCATTTGTATGTGCTTCTTCCCTTCCGTGAAGACAATGTCCAGCCCTGGAGGCACCATCTTCAAGCCCTGGAGGCACCGGTCCAGACAGAGACCCCTAACAGTAGTCCTTCATCCTAGTCTCCTCAGGCTGGTGAGGTCCAGTGAGGAGCTGGATCAGGCAGGCCTACAGAAACCATCTTCGAGGTCTGCAAAGTCATTGGAGGGCTACTGCCTTCCTACAGTTACAGTCCCCGGAGCACAGAGCTGGCAGCTCATTTTCTGAGCTGTTCTCTGTGCTCAAACATCCGTGCCCTCAGAAGGCACAGACCTGGCCACGGAACCTGATTTCTCACACAGAAAACGGTTATGGCTGAGAATGACTGTTCTGGGGACACAACATCCATGGGTGGATCTCTGAATATCTGAAGGCCCCTTGTGGGGGATGAACCCAGAAGAGAGTTGACAGAGGCCCTGGAATCCCAGAGACTTCTATGTCCTCATGGGAAATAGTAATGAGACAGGGAAGACACACCCCATTGGCCTTTAGACTCCATGCTGCTAAAAAGTGCCACGGTAGGAAAGACGGGTTCCTATTGTCACATCTAAAGTGGTCCATGAGGAAAGCACCTGGACTCACAGACAGGTGACTCTAAACTGGCTTGTCCATTTCTGGTCCTAGGGATTTAGACAAGTGGCTTCTGTATGGAACAGGAATAGTTCCGCTTACTCAAATGGTGAAATGAAGGAAGGTAGTGGCACACAGAAGTCTGCTAGATGTCATTGGGTATAGGTCTTCCATCTTTGTCTTAGTCACTCTTCTGTTGCTATGAAGAGACACCATGACCAAGGCAATGCTTATAAAAGAAAACATTTAACTGGGGACTTGCTTACTGTTTCAGAGGCTTAGTCCACTATCAGTACTGCGGAGAGCATGGTGGCAGGCACACCTGCTGGAGAAGGAGCTGAGCTTCAAACCCACAAGCAGAGAAATAAGAGACAACGAGCCTGCAAGGACTTTTGAAACCTCCACCCCCAATGATATACTTCCTCTAACAAGGCCACACCTCCTGGTCCTTCTCAAAGATGCCACTCCCTGACTACTAAGCATTCAAATATCCAAGTCTAGGAGAGCCATTCTTATTCAAATCACCACAATCTTCCCAAGGAACAGCCTCAGTCTGGGAGATTATACCAACTGAGGAGCTGGATCCTAAATCTCTTCTTGCAAGGCAATAAACACCCACAGACTGTTCCCATCCACAGGCAATGCCCAGGAGCTGCAAAGAACAGCAGAATGGAGTTGTTCTCCCTGCAGAAAGTCCTGCAAAATTAGTTCAGTGTCCATGGACTCTCTATGATGGCCGGCTCCTCCCTCTGTCTAGTCCATCATTGCCCTCCCTTTACAGGGATTTGTGCAAGGGCGCTTAAGAAGCCATGGCCCTCTAACCTCCTCCTCAGTTGGCTGCACAGAATATACAGCTAAGAGCTTGTGACTCTTCTTGTATTCCATGTGCATGTGTGTTTTAAAGTTCGCATTCCATGGACCAGCAAGACAGCTCAGCAGGCAAATGGGCTTGCCACAAAAGCCTGGCAACCTGAGTTCAATCCTAAAATCCAAGCAAAGATGGAAGGGGACAAGTGACTTCACGAAAGCTGTCCTCCGACCTCCACAGGTGTGCTGTGGCACATGTGTGCCCACAGACAACACTAAATGAACCAGAGAAAGATTTACAAGTGTGTATCCCAGTGGCATCAAGTCCAGCCATGTGGCTGTGAGACAAACACTTTCATCTCTAGGACTTTCTCACTCCCCCAGCCTGGAACTCAGTCCCCATGAATCATTTCTCTCTCTCTCTCTCTCTCTCCCGGCTCCTGCCGCTATGATGTTCTGCCCAAGTTGACAAGGCTAAGTGACCCAGAACTGAACCCCTAACACCTTAAATCTTAACAAATCCTTCCCCTTCATTAAGCTGTCTTGTTAGGTATTTGGGCCACAGCAGCAAAAAGCCAGCTGACACACAGTCTGTATTCGCCTCTTCTTCTCTGTGAGTTTGATCACTCTCTGGACTCCCTATACCTGGGCAGTCAGCTCCCTATACCTTTGCGATCAGCTCCTTTCACGTCTCTAGTATTCATCCACATTGTAATATGTGTCAAGACCTCCTTTATGTCTGATGTTCTATGGTATGGACAGATCATATTTTGCTCTCCATTGGTCCCTTGATGGAGCTGTGAATATGGTGTGCTGGCATCTGTCCAGGATCCCCATTTCAATCACTGGGGGTGCGTACCTAGCAGTGGCCAGTGGCCATATCATTTTACAGTCCTAACCACAGTGATTAAGCCTTCCAGTTTCTCCACATCCTCTCAAACCCCTGTATTTTCTGCTTTTGATCACTGCTATTGTTTTTCAGTGGAGGTTCACAGGCCCTTTTATTACTGAGACAGGGATTTTTTTTTTTTTTTTTTGATTTTTCGAGATAGGGTTTCTCTGTGGTTTTGGAGCCTGTCCTGGAACTAGCTCTTGTAGACCAGGCTGGTCTCAAACTCACAGAAATCCACCTGCCTCTGCCTCCCAAGTGCTGGGATTAAAGGCATGGACTGCCCGGCTGAGACAGGGATCTTACTGTGTATCCCTGGCTAGTCTGGAACTTACTGTGTAAACCAGACTAGTTTCAAACTCATAGAGAGCCACCTGGCTCTGCCTTCTGAGTTCATCACCACCCCCAGCCTAAAGTGTTACAGGCAGTTCCAATGCCCACTTGTTGCTCACAGCTCTGGAATCTTCTGATGTGGATCCCAGGCCAGCACTGGTCTGATGCACGGTTCTGGGATTTTAAAACTAGCATCACAAAGAACCCTAAGTCAGATCTGGGCCTGTGCCTGGGTTCTCTGTCCCTACAGAGTGGCCTCCACAAGTTTGCCTTAAATAAGCAGAGAGTGAAGAGATAGGCTTGATCTCAGAGGTCTCAGACCCCACTGCTTGCTGTGAGATTACAGTTGGGAACTCAGCTGGATAGGACACCTTTACTAAGCAATACCACCAGCACAGACCCAGGGGCTAGGACACAGTGCCCCACCCGGCATCTACTTCTACTTCCGCACACCCCTTCCTTCAGCTGCTCCAATATTCTAACCTCACAGCTTTTTCATGCATCTTCTCAGAAGCCAAAAGGGGTTGGTACCAGGAACCCACAGCCTCCAGCCTAAAGGTCCAATGTCATGGGAAATGCCATCTCTACTTCCTGTCCCTGCCTCCTTGCATTGCTGCCTGGCTCTTCCTGAGCCCAGACAGGGACAAAAAGCTTGCTGGTGAGTTCTCTTCTTCAGGAAACCTGACCCACTCCTGGTGGATGCACAAGGCTCTGAGGGAAGAAGAATGAAAGCAACCACATGCCTGGCCCTCTCAAAATGCCAGCAAAATCCAGCCCTTCATGGGCCGCAAAGATGGCTTAGTGTGTAAAGTGTGGGCCTTGTAAGTGTGATGACATGAGTTCAGTCCCTGGAATGATGTGGGAGTTCCCTCTGTGTGCTGTGATTACCATTAATGAATAAAGAAACTGCTTTGGACCTATAGCAGGGCAGAACTTAGCTTGGTGGGGAAAACTAAACGGAATGCTGGGAGAAAGGAGGTGGAGTCAGAGAGAAGCCATGGAACTGCCATAGACAAACACTGGGAACTTTACCCGGTAAGCCACAGCCATGTGGCAATATACAAATTTATAAAAATGGGTTAAATTCAAATGCAAGTGTTATTCAATAAGATGCTAGATCTAATGGGCCAAGCAGTGATTTAATTAATAAAGTTTCTGTGTGATTATTTTGGGGCTGAGTGGCCAGGAACCAACAAGCGACTTCCTTACTACACTGGAAGCTTTGTTTAAAATATAAAAATAGACAAAAATTTAAAAGACTAGCTGGGCGGTGGTGGCACACGCCTTTAATCCCAGCACTCAGGAGGCAGAGGCAGGCGGATCTCTGTGAGTTTGAGACCAGCCTGTTCTACAAGAGCTAGTTCCAGGACAGGCTCCAAAACCACAGAGAAACCCTGTCTCGAACTCCCCCCCCCAAAAAAAAATAAATAAATAAAAATAAAAAATTTAAAAGACTAAGATGATAATGTGTAATTATAATCCCAGTCTTGTGGCGGTAGAGACAGGCAGGAGAGGACTGGAGAGTGGATAGACAGGTGACCTCTTCCCTTTGGTCCTTTCTGCACTGCTTCTTGTTTCAGAGTCTTTATCGACTATAGAGTTAATGAATCATTTCTCTGGAATTTTCGTTAGATGAGTCAAGAAGTCCCATGTCCTTAAACCCACTTCTAGCATGGAACTCCTTATCATGAAGCCAAGGAGGGAGCAGCCCAACTGCTAACTGTGGGTTCTGATGCAGCTTTGACCGAAAGAGTCACCATGGCCCAGAGCATCCGTAGAAGCTGTACTCTTGCAATGCCCACATCCACGGTAACTAGGTGTCCTGTGACTGAGGTTGACACACGGGCTGGCTCACTGGCATCCTGTCACAATACAGGTGAGGAAATGGAGGATTAGGGACGTTAAAAGAACCAGATTTGGTAGCTCTTTGTGTTTCACAATGTGCTTTTATGGTGATCACTTCGCTTAATCTTTATAAAAATAACCCAGCATCCTCATTTTGTAAGTAAGGTGAAGCTGAAGGAGACATCAAGCTGTTAATGGTTATTTGACATTTCATAGTTTACAGAGTGCTTTAGGAATGCGTGTAGTTATTACCTGCAGAGAACTGTCTAGTCTAAAGGATGGAAGTTTGTATGTGAGGAAGGCTCAGCTCACCTAGTGAGTAAGTGCCAATCTACCCAGAACAGGGACACCTGGGCTTCTCAGCCCTTAACCTAGAGTTTCAGTATCTTCCCCTGGGGGAGGGGCTTATTAGAGATACAAATTAACATATAGCCCAGACTTCCTGGGTCAGAGGCTCTAGGGTAGTGTCTCTCAACCTTTTTAATGCTATGACCCTTTATCTAATACAGTTCCCATGTTGTGGTGACCCCCCCCAACCATAAAATTATTTCCATTGCTACTTCATAACTGTTACTTTGCCACTGTTATGAACTGTAATGTTAATATCTGTGTTTTCTGATGGTCTTAGGTGACCCATATAAAAATGTCGTTTGATACAAAGGAATTGTGACCCATAGGTTGAGAACCCCTTCTCTTGAGTGAGGGTAGGGGGTGTGTGGCCCAGTGAGGTGTTTTGACTCCAACCCACATGAACAAGTTTGAGAAGCCTGGCTTTGCACCCAACTCTTTTCTCCTAACTAGAATTTCCTCACCAGGTTAACAGCAGGTCACGACCAGGAGTACTTCCCAGGACAGCAAACAGGTATTAAACCCAAACAAACATTGTGTCCAGTCACAAAGAAAAAAAAGTCCAATCACACTGCTGAGACTGAACCGTTTGGTCCTGAAGCAGGGGACCATGCTAAATGAAGCTGATTTTAAGGTAAAAGGAAGTATCTTTGATCTAAAAGCGAAGACAGTCCTGTGGAGGCCAGGCAGGTGATTCACATCGTTGCTTATGCGTTATTGCAACACAAACACCTTCCAGAAGGGACTTCTTAAAGGAGGAAAGATGTGTTTGACTTACATTTCGGAGAGACTTTTGTTCATGGTGGCCATGGTGGAGAAAGCATGACCACGGGAGTAGAGCTGCCCATGGTGGTAGGGGTGAAGGCTGGGAGACAGCGTCCACGGCAGTGGCCCAGGAAGCAGAGAAGGCACCGGAGGTGGGCCACACTATAACTTTCAAAGGCTCATCCCTAGTGACCTACCTCATCAATGAGACCCTGCCTAGTAAAGGCACCAGGACCTTCAAATCACAGACACAAGCTAGAGAGCAAGAGTTCATTCAGGAGCCTGCAGGAGACAGGGCCAATTTAGACCACGCCTCTCACTCATGGAGCATAGCACCCCAAGCTCACAGTGTGGTAGTCAGGACCAGTCTCACCCGTAGGAGGTGCAGAGCACCCAGAAACTGGGTCACAATGTCAGGGTGGAGAGACAGGGGTGGGAGTAGTGGGGGGAGATGACTATAGTCAGCAACTCTGTGTCAGACACCCAGATAAGTGCCCCTCCCTCAGCTTTCTAGTGGGACCCTTATCTCCCTAATGTCTTAGAGAATCTAGGCCTCTGAAAGATGAAACGGCTTACTCAAGGCCCCTGCGGCTGTTGAGTAAAATACAAGTTTGTTTTCCTCCAGATTTGTATTCATCAGACTGTATCAGGAAATTAGGCCCTGCAAAGGATCCCGCAGAGCAACGCCAATGTCCTGTCTGCCACCTTGGCCTTGGCTGGCTCCTGACCAGGGCTCATTACCCTTATTGCTTCTGCAGCCTTCTGGTTACCTCTTGACACACCTGCCTCCCGCTCTGGTGGCCAGGGACTTCCCACTCATTGTCCCTGCCCTCGCAGTGCCGAGCCAAGTTCTGAACACAGCTGGTGCCCAACTGATGTCTACATGCCACGCTCTCAGAGATGTTGGGTGAAGGCCCTGAGCTTTAGGGAATGGTGCCATAAAAAAAAAAAAAAAAAAAAAAAAAAAAAGGATACATGTCCTCCCCACAAGTCCCCAAGGCCCTAGGCCATGACTGGCCAAATGAACCCCAGGTCTGAGGCAAGGTGAAAGTCTATTTGGTTGCAGAATGGTTGAGCTGTAACAACAGCCAAAGCATCTCCCGCAAAGCCGCAGGGTGCTTGCTCAAGAACTCCCGCTGACAGACTGATCTACTGACTAATTTATGTGACATACTTATGGAGTGACACAGGTCTCTTGGAAGAAGTTCAGACGAAAACAGTCACGATGATTAAAGGATTGGAAAGTGGGTTTTTCAGGGAAAGGTTCTAAGGACTGGGCCGTGGAGATTGAAGGTATGGTGGTCTCCTTCGGTCCACCCTAAAGACCAAAAGCCCAGAGAACAACAGAGCGTGACACGGCCAGCCAAAGCAGGGTCCCACCTGTGACAGACAGGCCAGGGGTCCCCACCATAGCAGCTTTTCCTCTTAAACACACTCACATAGGAGCACACCAACACGTGCACAAACATGCACGCCCAGGCCTGTATGATCACCTGGATGCACACACACACATGTACACACCTCTCTGTGTGTATCTCTCTCTGCCTCTCTCCTGCTCTCTTGCTTGCTCTCTCGCTATCACACACATACACACACATGTGCTCACCTCTCTCTCTCTGTCTCTGTCTCTCTCTACCTCTCTGTCTGTCTGTATGTCTCTCTCTATCATATACATGCATGAGAATGGCAAACAGCTCTTCTCTTGTCTTATGAGTTAAGACAAAGGCTTGTCTGAGGTCACTCTGATTTGTAAGAGGATTTTTCGAAGTCTCCATCACTAAGAGGGTAAATAAGATTCAATCATACTCCTGTGGGCAGTGGGGGTGGAGTCTCCGTTGTCTGCATGCATGCATTTAAGGATACACCTTCCGGAGGGCTGAGCTACCATCTCCCCCAGGGGTTTGCCCATGGTTGTGTCTTGATGAGGCTGTCTGCATGCATGCATTTAAGGATACACCTTCCGGAGGGCTGAGCTACCATCTCCCCCAGGGGTTTGCCCATGGTTGTGTCTTGATGAGGCTGTCTGCATGCATGCATTTAAGGATACACCTTCCGGAGGGCTGAGCTACCATCTCCCCCAGGGGTTTGCCCATGGTTGTGTCTTGATGAGGCAGTGGCTTCTGCCTCTCACCTCTCTCTTCTCTCCTTGTCACTAGGTAGCAGTTGGGGAGGGTGGGGACTTCCCCTCCACGGATGGAGCTTTTAGTACTCAGCAAGAGGGATGCAGGGTGTGGTTCCATGAGAAACTTAAAGCAGAGCTACAGGAGCAGTGATGACCATGCTGGAGCTAGACTCAGCATAAACCCTCAGTCACAGGCCTGTGACCTTCAAGGTACTACTAACCCAACCTTGACTTCCCCATCACTGAACCTGGGGCAGGGGAATGGCACTGTCCCCACCCTTCCAAAGAGTCTCTGGCTATGAAGAATATACTCAGTTTGACTCTGGGGTCCTTCCAGTTATTCAATCTTTCTGCATCTTGGTTACTTCTTGTAGAAATGAACATGGATGATAACCCTGAGGCTATTCTAGAAGATTCCATATGGTCATACCTAGGGTTCTCTAGGCTCTACTTGTTCTTTTCCTTTTTTCTTTGCCATGCTTGGGATGGAGCCTAGGGCACTGCATATGCCAGGCAAGCTCTCTACTGCTGAGCCCTAGCTCCAGTGCGTCCCCCTAACCCCTACCCCAACCCTGTTCTTATCACTTTCTGCTTGAGGTCTGGGTCTTCTGAGAAGCAAACTGGACCCTTTCCTGGGAGCCAGACCCTCCTCCCCAGATAGCCTCACCCCTGCAGAACCAGCTGGCCCTTCTCCTTCCATTGTGGGACCCCAAGTGTCCTGCGAAGTAATTTCCCTCTTGCTGGCTACAGCAACTGCATCGTTTTCCCCCAAAGGTCCAGGTGGAAGGACCGGACAGGCTGCAGCATGGACACCCATAAATCAACCGGCAGGAACCTGAAACTCGGCCGCTATGACAGCACCATGTTTCAACATGATCTGCTCCCAGCTCAGTAGGCTGCAGGGAGGCAGCCGAGCCTTGCATCACCGCCAGCATCGGCAGCAGGAACATCTCCCCATTTTCTAGGACTTCCCAGCGTCAGTCTTTCTATCCCCCACCCCCGGTGGCTAGCTACCCACTCACCGGAGGAACACTCAGGCATGGCTCAGCTCTCTGAGCCCAGGGAACAGCCAATGGAGGTCAGGCTGATGCGGCCCCTTTCCCAGTAGCTGCTGTGGGTCTTTTGATGGACCCTCTGGATATGCCTCAGATGGGTCTTCTGTGACTTCTGGAACTCTCTCTGCTCGATCGCTGGCCCTCTCACATGGAGATTCACCATCTCAGCGGCTTTCAGAAGGGCTGGATTATGACAAACCCAAGAAGATTAGAGAGGCTCGCCATCTGCAGAGAGAATAATTAGCTCCGTGCACTTACATAAATGACTTCTGGCCCTCGGCCGTTGGGAAGGCTGTGTGGGGACAGAACAATAGAGCTGTGTGTTCATGGGGAGCCTTCGAGCACCAAAAGTCGCCATTTGGCTTCAGCTTTGGTGACAACAAGCAAGAGCACTTAAGTGAAAAGAGAAAGGGGAGATGTGGGCCACTAGCACAAGAAGAGCTGGCAAAGAAACAGGAGGACAAGATATGGGATGGTGTGATGGGTAACCTGGAGTATTTACTTGATGGGATGTGGAATCACCATGGAAACAACCCCTGGGCATGTTTGTGAGGGAGTTTCTGGATAGAGTTTATTAAGGTGGGAAATTCCATCCTCAAGTGTGGGTGGCACTGTTCCTCAGCCTGGGGCTCTGGACTGAATGAAGAGGAGAAGGCAAGCTGAGTACAGAAGGCTCTCTGCTTCCTGACTGTGGACACAATGACATCAGGTGCCTCAGGCTCCTTTCCCTTCTGACTTCCTGCTATGACAGATAGTATCCTCAAACTAGCAAGTCCAAATAAATCCCTCCTTCCTTGAGTTGCTTTTCTCGGGTATTGGAAGAGCTCTCTTCCCTCCACCAGCTGACATCCAATTTCCTTCTCAGGGTTCCCAGCACTCAACGTCAGACTGAGTCAGCCATATTGGTTTTTTGTTGACCACAACCAAGGGAAATGATAGGTGCCTGGAATAATCAAATCCATTCTTTCTGAAGACAGAACAATCTGCTTTACGAAAATGTCCCAGTTTAGGTCCATGGTTGCCAGGAGGAAGGGGGTGAATTGTGACCTGCACCCCAGCATTCTGCTCAGGGGAAACGAAATGGGAGAAAGAGCCACTTGTGAGAATTTCTGGTGATGTTGCCTTCAGGAGACAGAAGCTGAGCAGCCATGCATTTGCTCCAACATAAAATCAAGGAGGGCTTCCTCCTAGGGGACAGGTACAACTGGTCATTCCAGAGATCAAATGGGCATGGATGTGAGCCACAGGGATGGGGTCACTCATGTCATAATGAGCCAGCTGGGATGGCTCAAGTTGTTATGACAAATGTTGTCAGATCTCGTAGGCTAAAATGCTGATTCTTCCAGAACATGGTCAACATGATGGGCTCTCAGTGCACACTTCTTTGTTTCATGTGTATCTACTGCATCTCTGCAAACTGTGCAAGGTCACCGGTGTGTAAGAGATGCCATTCCCCTAAGGATCTGCACAAGGGCAGGGGAGTGTTCACTGGGCTTTGGGTTAGTTATGTCTTAGGTCAGTAAAGGGAAGGTATCATTTGTTAAACATCTATATTTAATGAAATAAGGAGAGTGGACATGGAGTCTTTACTTGGGTGGCCACATTTTTATTATCAAAACAAAGGCACTTTGAAGAGAAAATGGGGGCACTATCAGTTAGGTGGCGACAACAGGACTACCCTCAAACAATCAGGACATCCGATTGCCCTACTGTGGGGGGCTTTAAGTCAATGAGTTGGGTAGTCAACTAGACTTTAGCATACAGAGAACAGATTCAAGTTATTTCATCTCTAAAAAGGTCACTGACCTGTAACACTGTAGCCATCCACAGGAGACTCATGACTCTATCACACTCGCATAGCCCAACTGCCTTAGGAACCATGGCTGAAGATGCCAAGAATTTTCAAAGACGCTGGCATCAAGTTTCAGAGTTTAAAAAAGAAGCCAATTAAAGCAAAATGTTGGTCTGAGTTTCATAATAATTTTTGCTCCCCAGAGGATAACCTGTCAACTGAGCGAAATTGATAGAAGGGGCTACTAAAGTCCTATAGCTAGAGGGGCATGTGACAGGAACGATGTCACCTTTAAGGGACAGAAGGTAAAGGACAATCCCAATTATTTGGAACAGGATATTTATGTATAAATGTGCACCTTTTTCTCCCTGTCCATCCACATAGAGAAGAAAGAAAAACCAAAAAGACAGAAGTAGGCTGGTCCACATGCCTGCATAGGAAGATTGGCATGTCTACTACCTCAAAGGAAGAGACAGCACAAGGTTGGTAGCCGGGCTGACGTGGGCTGGCTGGGCTCATCCACCCTCCTCACAAACAAAAGCTGTGCAATGCAGAATTTGTGACTTTTCTCTCTGCTGTGACAAAATCCCCAACAAGAGCAACTTAAGGAAGGGTTGGTTTTGGCTCACAGTTCAAGGGGATACAGCCCATTATTTGGAAATGCCTCAGTGGCAGGAAGAAGTCATGTTGTATCTAGTCGGGAACAGAGAGGTATGAATGACAAAGCTTAGCTCCCTTTCTCCTGTTGGACTTTTTACTCCATCTTCGACCCATAGGGTGGTGACACCCACGCTCAGGGTGAGTCATCCCTCATCTGTTCATCTTCTCTGGAAACGCATTCACAGACATGGGCACAAGTGTGTCTCCTAGGTGATTCTAAATCCAGTCCAGTTGACAGTGAAGATGAACCATCACGGGCATTGTGGCTTCAGAACAGCAGCTATCAACAGGCAGGCAGGAACAGACTCTAGAGGACATAATACAAGGACGGGAGATGCTTTGGTCACCCTAGTTGGCAGGAAGCCTGTTGCTAACAGCTAGTCAGCAGAGGAAGGCCTGGAATGCTTCTCAGCAGCCAACAATGAACAGGGTGGCTCCCCCTGTCAACACTGCTGAGGCTACAGACTGGTTAATGTGACACTATGGGCCTCACAAGTAGAGAGGGGAGGGACCAGCTGCATGGTTGGGTGACAGGACCAGGGATAACCTCAGCATCTTCACAGAACAGAGCTCATTACGAGTCTTGGTTGTGAGACTCCATTCTGACCAGAACCTGGACAGGCATAGGACAGTCACAAAGCCACCACAGAGAGAGAAACAAAATCACCAAGGCCAAGTGAGCCTGCAAACTGAGAGTCTACAGCGCAGGACAAATAGTGTATACAAATACAGAGAATTGACAGCTTAGGAAGCAGGGCTAGGAGGGGGAAGTAGGCCAATGGGCACCACGTCTGTGAAGGGTGTGTCTTGTCCTTGTATGCCCTTCACCCCATTGCCCTTCCCTGGCTACTACTGTAAGGTAAGCAGTGTTGTTACATCCTGTGTTTGCCACCATGATGTTTTCCTTCAGCATTTGCCCAGAATCAAAGCCAAGTGATCATCAGCTGATACCTATGAAATCATGAGCCTGAATACATCTCGGGCAGGGGGATAAGGAAGGGACACATACTCGGGAAATCCATATGCACTATAGATGAAATCAGTCTCCTTGGGTGGTCTGATCAGAGTCAGGGAAGATTCAATATTCAATGAAAGACTCAGCAGAAACCACAAACCATACTTGACTTTCATACTTTCCTACTTCCTGAATCTTCCTTCCGATTCCCTTCCTACACTCGCTTCTTCTCCCTATTTAACAAGATGTGGGTGGATGCTTTTTTTTTTTTGCAGGAGCAGCACAGTAACTGCTCCAAATCCTGGCTCCTGCCCCGTGTCCCACACATACCTCATCCCAACCCTCCCACAAAAAGCCCACATCCACCCATTGTATGCCCCGGCTCAGGCTGCTTTAATGGATGGAGCTCTTTTACACACGAAAGGACTCAAAGAGCAGACAGTTCTGGAGGTTGGGTATTCAAAGTCAAGTGCTTACAGGGTTGGTTCTTTCTGGGGCATCTCTCCTTGACTTTCAGATAGCTATGACCTAACACTGGTCTTTTGATGTCTGTTGTCCTCTTCTGATAGGGACACATACTTCCAGTTCCCAAGGTTGGAAGTCCAATATCAAGGTGTCCACACTGGATGGGGATCCATCATAAAGATCTCACTTACCTTTGCTGCATCTTTAAAGACCCTATGTGCAAGCATGCTCACATTCTGAAGTACAGAGGACTTTAACATGGGAACAAGGAGGCAAGGTGCACAGCAGTACACAGCGTACATGAGCATGCACACTCAGACTGTGCTCCCCAGCATCTTCTCCATCCATCCCCTAGCACTGGCTTGGAGTTATGCTTCCCCAGAGAGATGTGGCTACACCTTGGGACTCACAGCTCACTTCTAATGAGGCCAAATAGTTTTTACCTGCTCAGTGGCCATTTTTGAGTGAGCAGATGGATTCAGAAAGGATGCACGGAGGGTGACTGTCCCCCACTCCCAGCTGCAAGGCTCCAATTGGACACGGTCACCTAGAATGATGCTCTCTGTCCTTCCCTGAGGCCAGCAAGGCTTCCACCCACTCCATAGGCTTCAGGCTCCGGCAGGCTGAATTGACAAGTGAGAGGACGCGCACAGGTGGGATAGACCCACAGCGGCACAGAGGAGGGTTGATAGGGAACTCCTGTGTCAAGGAGCAGGCCTCCCAGCCTCCCCTAGTCCTGGAAAACTCTTCCGATAACTGGCAGACTGTCTCTTTCTCAGGCCCCATTCAGGAAGTGGGCCATACAGTTCACGTGGGGGACAGTGGAGACATCCTGAAGCCTCCGCATCTCCACTTCCTGGTTCTGGCAAATCACTTTGCATTCTGTGAACAAGAGCCCCTCCTCTTTGGTTGGCCCACCTCCCGATGACCTCCTTTGACCCAACTGGAGGCTCAGAAACGCAAGCCTGCAGCACAGAGGGTTGAATGCAGCTGCTGGGAACTCTAGCCCCAAAGGCCAGCACCAGACATACTAGGCGTTCCCATCTAGGGCAGTCCAGTCAGGCGGCCTGTGGAGATGCGGCGGTCTTGATGTTCATGCTCTGACTTGGCAGTTTGTTCCTAAAACCCTCTCCTGTTCACACTGACCTGGCTGCAGATGCCAAAGACCTTCTAAAGTCCACTTAACAGCACCCCGCTTGGGGTTTGATTAAAGAACTGTAAAACATGGCACAGCCAAATCCTTGTAATTAATACAGGTATTCATCTGTTTAGGGACCGGGGACAGAGTCAACATGAAAGAAAGATTAGAGATCTCCAGTGAGAAGCTCAGCCACCAACACAGAAAGACATAGGGCATGGTAATCAATAAGTTCCCCTGGCTAGTAGTCAGCAGGGAAAAGGGTCAGGGTGCATTTGAGAGGCAGTGGGAAAAGATCCCCTCCCCCAGTGCTGCGGCCCTGCGGCTTGGTTTGTTTTCTATTGCTGTGATAAAATACTGACAAACCAACTTGGGGTGAAAGGTTTATCTGGCTTATAGGTCACAGTTCATCACTGAGAGAAGCCAAGGCAGGAATCTGGACGCAGGAACTAAACCAGAGACCATGGAGAAATATTGCTCACTGGCGTGTCCCTTGTGGCCTTCTTAGTTTTTGTTTTTATACAGCCCAGGACCAACTGCCTAGGGATGGCACCACCTACAGTGGGCTGGAGCCTCACACATTAATCATTAATCAAAAAAAAAAAAAAAAGAAAAGAAAAAGCCCCTACAGCTTGTGGCCTTCTTGGTTTTTGTTTTTATACAGCCCAGGACCAACTGCCTAGGGATGGCACCACCTACAGTGGGCTGGGGCCTCACACATCAATCATTAATCAAAAAAAAAAAAAAAAGAAAAGAAAAAGCCCCTACAGCTTGTGGCCTTCTTGGTTTTTGTTTTTATACAGCCCAGGACCAACTGCCTAGGGATGGCACCACCTACAGTGGGCTGGGGCCTCACACATCAATCATTAATCAAAAAAAAAAAAAAAAAAAAAAAAAAAAAACCTAGCCAGCTCAGGAGAGAACACCAACCCCAACCAGTTTTTCCAGACCCTTCCACTGGGGACTCCGGACATGGGCAGTGGGGGAGGGGCCAGCATAGCTGTTCCTCAGATGACCCAGGTATTTCTAGGACAGGGGAGGCTAGGAGGAAGCCTGACTCATTGCTCCCAGGCTGTGGTGCTTGGGCACAGCACTTGGGGCACCCTGCCTAGCTGCTTTCTGTTTCAAAGCAAAGTCATAATATTGAAAACACAGAATTATGGAAGTCGCTGGGTGGTGGGTGGGGGAAGGTTGGGTTTGATCCTGAAGGGATGAGGTAAAAACGTGAAGGTCAGTATTGAGAGCAAAGCTGACCTATAGGAGGACAGGGAGACCCAGGCTGCAATTAGCAGGATGTGTGGGATGAGGGAAGTGGAGTGTGCATGTGTGTGTGTGTGCGCGTGCACACAGGTGTGTCCAGAATGGAGAACAGATGGAAATCTGAGACTGATAAAAGGGAAAGGGGGTTAAGGTCTCTGCACAGATGCAGGAAGATGACCTAGGGCACAGGATCCCTGAAGGACCAGTATGAAAGAATTAGGAGTCTGGGACCCATGACATAACAAAGCCAGGCTTTCTTGCCGGGATTCTGGGAACTGAGTCAGTTCCAGAGACGTCTCCTAGCAACTGGGAGAAGCCAGGGCCATGGCACTCCTAACACCCCAGGGAGTGAAGGAAGTCTTCCAGTTTCAGGTGAAGATCTGGGTTAGAGTCCTTTGCTCCAGTGGGTGTAGTGGGGAGGGGGAGGTGTCCCAGCAAGGATCGTAGACGCTGTCTTCTTGGGTGGCACTTCTAACATCTCCACACACCACCTCCCAGGGCACAATGGATGCTTGAGGCTGGAATTCTAGAGTCACCAGCCCTGAGTCTGGTGCAATGGATGCTCGAGGCTAGAATTCCAGAGTCATAGCCTTTTGGGGGCTCAATGGGAAGTCTAGGCTATGGACCAGCCCCATCAGAGATGGGGGAGGAGAGGACAGTGCCCACCAGCTGGTGCCGGGGGCTCCAACAGCCCTCTAGAGCTGTAACCCACATGTGAGGGAGGGCAAAGGGGTCTGGCTGATGGGAGCTGCAGGGAAGGACTGCATCATATAGAGACGTGTGGTGAACAGAAACTGCCAGGGGTTAAGAACCGGGCTCTAGGCCATGAGGTCCGCCATTGATCTGCTTGGAGTTCCCCTAGCTGGAGCCTCCTCATCCTGCAGAGCAGACTCCTGTCTACAGCAGGTCTCTATATCTTCTCATTTCTTATTGTTATGGAAGTGTTGTTTTTTTTTTTCCTCTGAGACAGGGTTTCTCTGTGTAACTTTGGAGTCTGTCCTGGAACTTGCTTCTGTAGACCAGGCTGGCCTTGAGCTCACAGGGATCTGCCTATCTCTACTTCCCAAGTGCTGGGATTAAGAGCGCGTACCACCACCGCCCGGCCTTGAAGTGACTCTTGCTTCTCCTACTATCCACCCTTTCTAGAAAGGCTATAGAAGGACGACTGAGGGAGAAGTCTACTCTGTCAGTCTTCTCAGTCCACAAGAGAGCCCGGACAACCATCCAGCTAAACGTCACCTCACTAAACCTCTTCTCCGCCAGCCATTTACACTCTAGTATGAATGTATCAGGTTAGCTAGCTGAAGTCTCAGAAATTAACTTGTTTTAGGGACCTATAATTTAAAACGAGGCTTGTTGGAGGTGCCTAAACCTGGGGCTGCACGGGCTAGTGTCAGAACTCTCAAAGGAGTGCTAGTAAGAGTAAGTGGGGTTGGGGAGACAGTTCAACTGGTCAAGGACTCTCCACACGAGCTCAAGGACCTGACTGTGTCTGATTCCCTAGAATATACTTCATGGACGGGTGGTACCAAAGCTTTATAATGCCAGTAATAGGGAGGCAGAGACAGGCCACAAGCCCAGACCACTTGGCCAGTTCCAGGCCAGTGAGAGATCCCGTCTCAAAAACACAGGGGACTATGAGTGATGACTGACTCCTGAGGCTGCCCTCTGCCTTCCACATACACACTCACACATGTGTACACACACAGGAACACTGACATGGGAGCACACCCACACATGTGTACCCCTACACATAGTGTACCAGATTTTTTCTTCTCTCTCCCCCCTCTCCCTCTCTCCCTCTCTCTCTATTACTTTTTGAGGTTTTTTTTTTTTAGGCTTTTTGTTTTATTTGGTTTTTTGTTAAGACAGGGTTTCTCTGTGTAGTCTTGGCTGTCCTGGAACTCACTCTATAGACCAGGCTGGCCTCAAGCTCACAAAGATCCGCCTACCTCTACCTCCTGAGTACTGGAATTAAAGGCATGCTCCACCACCACTAACTCCAGGCTTTTTCTTTTGGGCCACCAACCAGCTCCCAAATCACAACAGGGAGGCTTCCTGTTGGTTATAAATGCTCAGCCTAGCTTAAGCTCATTTCCGGCTAAGTCTTTTGAACTTAAATTAACCTTTTTCTCCTTATCTACCTTTTCCATTAGGACTTGTACCTTTTCTTTCTTTCTTGTTGTCTCTATGTCTGTCTGACTGGCTGGCAGCTGTGTGTCTTCTGGCCCCAGGCATCTTCCTCATTCTCTTGTTCTTCTTTTTGAGCCTAGAGTTCTCCTATTTTTTTCACTCTGACTGCTAACCCCACCTTCTCTTTCTCTGCCTAGCTATTTTATTCGACCAATCTGGGTGCTTTAGGCAGGCAAAGTGAAACAGATGCAACACATCTTTACATAATTAAACACACATCCTTGCATTGTTAAACAAATGTAGCCTAAACACATTTCACGTGCTAGCAGTGGTGGTGCTCGCCTTTAATCCCAGCTCGGGAGGCAGAGGCAGGCGGATCTCTGTGAGTTCAAGGCCAGCCTGGTCTATAGAGTGAATTCCAGAACAGCCAAAGTTACACTGAGAAACTCTGTCTCAAAAAACTAAACCAACCAACCAACCAACCAAAACAAAACAAAACAAAACAAAACAAAACAAAAAAAAGTATAGCTTTTACACAGTTAAAGTAATATTCTGTAGCATAAGCAAATGTAACACATCTTTGTCTAGTTAGAATAATATTCCACAACACATGAGCACACACCCACACATGTGTACCTATACACACAGGAGCACACTCACACATGTGTACCGACACACACAAGAGCACATTCACACATGTGTGCCTACACACATATGGGAGCACATCTATACATGTACACCCACATACTTGGAAGCATACCCACACATGTGTGCCTACACACACAGGAGCACACCCACACATTTGTACTGATACACACAGGGCCACATCACACATATGTACCTAGACACATGAAAGCACACCCAGACACACACAAGAGCACACCTACACATGTGTACCAACACACACAGGGGCACACCCACACATGTGTACACACTAGAGCAGACCCAAAAGAACAAGTTTCCAGGAAGGGGAGGAACAGTTGTCTAGAAACCAAGCCTGATTCCTCCTTGGGGTCCCCACATTCCTGGTAATTCTCAGGATTTTCCTGGGGCCCCACAACAGTGTCATGCCCAGTAATGACTTTATCTCCTTTCCCTGTAACACCCCCTGCAGAAACCCCAGGGGCGAGAGCACTTGCGAAGGCTCCTAAACTGGGAGGAGTTTGATGAGCTGAGGGATGCCCGCCGGAGCATCCTGCTGGACACCCTCTACGACAGCGTCATCTTTGCTGTGGGTAAAGGCTTCCCATGGGTCGAGGTGGTTCAGGTGGTCAAGTTCACTGAAGAGTTGCTCAAGGAGACCAAAGGTAAAGAATGACACCAAGGGCAGGCACACGGGAGCTCCCAGGAGCAGGTGATCTCTTGGGAGGCACTGTGCTCAGAAGCAGCACGGCCCCGGGCCCTGGTCCCCATCCCTGATCTTTATGGCTGCAAATCCTGCACCGCCTCACACTGTGCACATGAACTAAGTGTGTCAGTTCCCTCCTTAGAGTCTTTCATGGACTCCCCCTTGCACTGTGGGACGGAAGGTTGTCTCCACAATGGGTTATGTTCCTCAGGAGATGTCCCCTCTGCTGTAGACTGGTCACTGCAGAGCCATTATGGAAACATGATGGTTTAATTACAAAACACAAAACTGTCTTTCCCACCATCATTCCTCCACGTGAATCACATCAGTGTATCTTCAGATTGCATTGTGGTAGAAGGTTTGGTTTTTAAAATTGCTATTTGAGTCACTGACTTCAATTTCATAAGGATATCCTTTGATGATTTTGGTTTGAGATTAGGGCAAATTTTCCACTGGTTTCTAAAATGGCCAGGGACATACTTTTGTAATTTTTTTACTATGAATTTATTTGAAGCAAGGCTCCTCAGCATTGCAATATCAAAACATTAGTTGAGTCTGAAAATGTTGAAGATATTCCATATTCTACAGTATTAAATATTCATCTAAGATTTCATTTTTATATTTAAATAAACAAGTAAATAATCTCATTAATATGCAACCTTAATCTTTAATCAGTAGTAAAATTACATCTGCTGGAAAATGTTTTAAATGTAATACTCATAATTGGTAAATTGATTTGCATACCTATTTTCTTTACCTACATATCCAGAGTGGTATTTCATTTGGAGGGCATGAAGTTGGGCATGGTGGTGAAACACTTTCATCTCAGCACTTGGGAGGTATATGGGTCTCTGTGAGTATACAACCAGCCTGATCTATAGTGTACATAGTGAGTCCAAGGCCAGCCAGGGCTACATTGTGAGACCCAGTCCCAAAATAAAATTGGTGGGGTACAAAAGGATCACAGGTGGAAAGCATTCAAGAAGCCATGCTTACAACACTTGGGGCTTTGGCTGAAGGTGGAAGACTCATAGAGGAGGGAGTTGTGTTACCATCACTCTGTTGCTGAAGGTTCACTAGCACAAGCTCACCTGTGCCCTGGACCAGCCATCCGTTAGGAACGCTGGGTCTTCTGCATGACCCACTGACTTACGTTACCGCCTCTGACTTCACTAGGTTGCTCATTTCCCAGTTTGATCTTGGTCCCCCTTTTCTCTCCCCTCTGGTAACATCTGAGCCAGCCACCCAGGTTCGCTGCTGGGTTATGAGCCAAATGCTGAAAATGCAAAAATTAGAAACTCTTAAAAGCTGATAGATTGCTTGTTGCACCAATGTGAGGACCTAAGCCGGGGTCCTCAGCACTCACTTAAAGGCAGGGCATTGTGCTAAATGTCCCTATGAAGTGTATGCCCCAGCACTGGAGGCAGAGGCAGGGACGATTGGTTCCTGGGATTTGCTAGCAAAATGGTGAGATCTAAGTTCAGTGAGAGCCCTTATCTCAAAAAACAAGATAAGCAACTAAGAAAGACACCGAACATTAGTCTCGGACCTCCATACATGCATGTGTAGGCCAGCACACCACAAACACATGTACACATACACACACCACAGTCCACTTGGCTCTTCAAAGAGCTGACATCTCGAGACATTTCTCCTTCACAAAGGCCTATTGCAATAAAGACATCTCTCTATCTGCTGAGGAGGTGTCAGCATCTCCACATGTACACAGCATCCGCTGTGACGATCACGCTCCAGGGACCAAATACACAAAGCAAGACACAAAGCAGATTAGAACCCTCTACCCCACTTACACCTTGAGTATCTGAAACGAAGCAAAGCTGAGGCAGACAGCATCATGAATAACAAAAAAAGTCATGTCAGTAACTTAAAATAGTAGGAGAAGACTTAAAAGAATAAACAGAAAAAAATGCAAGCCAGGAACAGCATTTTCTTTATTAAAATATTTAAACTGCCTGACTCAGACAGTCACTGACCACACTTTGAAATCTTTTATCTTAGTGGGTAGCTGTTCTTCCCTCCTATAAATGATAATATTTTTTATTGATTCTTATTGAGCTCTACATTTTTCTCTGCTCCCCTCCCTGCCTCTCCCCTCTTCCCTTCAACCCTCCCCAAAGGACACCATGCTCCCAATTTACTCAGGAGATCTTGTCTTTTTCTACTTTCCATGTAAATTAGATCTATGCAAATCTCTCTTAGTGTCCTCATTGTTGTCTATTTTTTTGTGCATGGTGATAGATATGGGTCTATTTTCATTATTCTACATGTTGATATCCAGTTATGCCAGCACCACTTGTTAAATATGCTTTCTTTTTTTCCATTTGACATTTTTTGCTTCTTTGTCAAAAATCAGGTGTTCGAAGATGTGTGGATTGATATCCAGGTCTTCTATTCGGTTCCATTTGTCCTCCTGTCTGTTCTTATGTCAATACCAGGCTGTTTTCAGTATTGTAGCTCTGTAGTAGAGTTTGAAGTCAGGGATTGTGATCAAGTATTTGACAAGAAACTATGAGAGGGGAAGCTGATTTGGTCTCAGTTTAAGATTTGGATCACAATCCCTGACTGAAATGAAAATTCATTTCATTGAATTTTAGAAAGTCTTTAATTTCTCCCTTTATTTCTTCCTTGGCCCACCAATGATTCAGGTGAGCATTGTTTAATTTCCATGTGTTTGTGGGTTTTCTGGAATTAGTTGACTTCTAGTTTTAAATCATGGTGATCTGATAAGGTACATTGGGTTATTTCAAGTTTTTTGTATTTGTTGAGGTTTGTCTTGTTACTGAGTATGTGGTCAATTTTTGAGAACGTTCCATGAGGTGCTGAGAAGAAGGTATATTTTTTTCTGTTTAGATGGAATATTCTATAGATGTCTGTTAAGTCCATTTGAGTCATAACATCTGTTAGTTCTCTTATTTCTTTGTTCATTTTTTTTTGTCTGATTGACCTGTCTAGTGGTGAGAAGGGAGGGTTGAAGTCTCCCACTATTAGTGTGTGGGGTTTAATGTATTATTTAAGCTTTAGAAGTGTTTCTTTTATATATGAAAGTGCCCTTGTATTTGGGGTGTAGATGTTCAGTATTGAAATTTCTTCTTTATAGATTTTTGACTAATATGAAATGACCTTCTTTGTCTCTTTTGACTGATTTTAGTTTGAAGCTTATTCTGTTAGATATTAGGATAGCTATACCAGCTTGTTTCTTAGGTCCATTTGACTGGTATCTTTTTTCCTAACGCTTTACTCTGAGACGATGTCTGCCTTTGAGGTTGAGATGTGTTTCTTGTATGCAGAAGAAGGATGGATTCTGTTTTCATATCTAATCTGTTAGCCTGTGCCTTTTTACAGGTGAGATGAGTCCATTTACATTAAGAAATACTAATGACCAGTGATTGCTATCTCCTGTTTAGTTTTCACTGTTGGTGGTGTTAATTTGTGCATTTTTCCCTTTTTTTGGGATTTGCTGCTATGAAACCATCAATTGTCTGTGTTTTTGTTAGTGTAGCTAATTTCTTGGGTTGGAGTTTTTTTTCTAGTGTTTCATGGAGGGCTGGGTTTGTGGCTAAGTGTTGGTAAAATCTAGATTTGTCATGGAATATCTTACTTTGTCCTTCTATGATAATTGACAGTTTTGCTGAGGATGGTAGTCTGGGCTGGCATCTGTGGTCTCTAAATGTCTGCATAACACTTGACCATGACATTTTGGGTTTCATTGTCTCCAATGAGAAGTCAGGTGTAATTCTGATAGATCTACTTTATATGTTACTTGGCCTTTTTCCTTTGCAGCTCTTAATATTCTTTCTTTACTCTGTATGTTCAGTGTCACAAGAGCACTTTTTATTTGGATCCAGTCTATTTGGTGTTCTGTAAGCTTCTTGCATCTTCATAGGCATATCTTTGGGAAAGTTTTCTTCTATAATTTTGTTAAATATATTTTCTGTGCTTTTGAGTTGAACTTCTCCTTCTTCTATACCTATTATTCTTAGATTTGGCCTTTTCATGGTGTCCCATATTTCCTGGATATTTTGTGTTAAGATTTTGTTCAATTTAATGTTTTCTTTAATTGATGAGTCTATTTCCTCTATTGTATCTTTAGCGCTTGAGATTCTCATTTCCATCTCTTGTATTCTACTTATTCTGCTGCTTATGCTTGCATTTGTGATTCCTGATCATTTTCTCATGATTTCTGTTTCTATAATTCCCTCAGCTTGTGGTGTCTTTATTGTCTCTATTTCAGTTTTCAAGTCCTGAATAGTTTCTTTCATATGTTTGATTTCTTTTTCTTGGTTTTCTTTAAGTGATTTGCTGATGTCTTCCAATTTTTTTGTTTGTCTTTTCCTCTTTTTCTTTAAGGGGATTTCTCATTTCCTCTTTAAGAGTTTCAAACATTCTCTTGAAGTTATTTTTTATGTCATTTTCTTCTGTTTCATCTATATTTGGTTGTTCAGGTCTTGCTGTTGTAGGGTCTTTAGGTTTTACTGGTGTTGTGTTGCTCTTTGTGGTGTTGCATATGTTCTTACCTTTTCTACTCATCTTTTCCTCTAATAGGTGTGGTTGGGGCTGTCTGAGATTCTGTTGAATAATCTTCTAGATGACAGTGAATCCAAAGCTCAGATGGTTGTTCCTCATGGTACAGTCAGTGTCACAGTTCTAGTTACCCAATTGGTTACTCTGTGTTCCTGGAGATAGCTCAGCGCTCCTGTGCTTTGCTCTGCTCCCTTGGAGTTTGCTGTCTCAGGCCTACTTTGGCCTAGGTTGCCGGCTTTTCCCCCATTTCTATAAATCCAGGTTTGGATCCCCTTCTGCAGAAGTCCCTGGCTTGGAGTTGGACCTGGAAAGGTTTCTAGCTCTGGTCTACTGCCTTGGATGTCTTAGGCTCCAGTAGGCTTAGACCCGCAGAGGACCTGCTTACTCCCTCAGAGGTCCCAGACTCATGCTCTGACCCACAGAGGTTTCAGGTTCCTGCCTATTCCCTTTGATGTCCCAAACCAATGCCCGGACCCACAGAGATCCTGGCTCAGGCCTACTCCCTCTGAGATCCCAGACTCATGCCTGGCTCCACTGAGATCTCTGGTTCCTACCTATTCTCTTGGAGGTCCCAGGTTCTCTCATGCCCAGACTGGCAGAGGTCCTGGCTCAGGCCTAATTCCTGGGAGGTCCTAGACTCATGCCCAGACCCACCAGGGTTCTGGCTTAGGTCTACTCCCTTGAAGGTCCCAGATTCACATCCAGACCCTCACCGGTCTCTGGCTTTGGCTCACTCACTCAGCCGTTACTCCCCTGTACATGTTCTGGTGGAGATCACTGGCTCCAAATCTGGTTGCTGGCTCAATCCTGATCCCCCAATGTCTCTGGACTGTGTTGGCTCCAGGGACTGAATTTGCTCCTGGCTTCTGCTCCCAGTAGAGCTTGTCAATGCTAATATTTTTGAAATTTTTCTATGTTTTGAGAAAACCAGACAAATGTTCTCCGTTCTATTATCCTCCCTCCAGTGCCATGGTTTGATGTTGTTTCTTGGGCACAGAAATCACCCTCCAATTTGGATCAGGTGGAACTGGCAGTCCAATAGCAGTGCCCTTGCATAAACATCTTTTTTTCCTCTTCCATGTACTTATTCTTGAAGCAGTTGGTTAGCGCATTAGCTTCTTCAAGCGAACATGCCTTCATTTATTAGGAGCTCCTGGAGTCTCACCAGCAGAGGGAACACCAATGTAGACAGAGGGTGTGTTTGTAAATGCCAGCTTTGTCTTTGCACCCCCTTGGCCAGTCACACTGCTGGAGCTTCTGTCAAGTGCATCTGGCTAAGTGAAAAGCTAATGGTCCAGAATAAGGTGCCAGGACAAGACATTGTGTATCTTCCCTTCATCTGCAGATGGGCTCAGGCTATGGATCAGCAGAAAAAAAAGCCCAGGAAATCTCTGCGTGCCATCTAACCCAGCTGCTGTAGGCCGTGACCTCTCCTGGCACACATGCACACAAGCACCTATCTAGATGAGTGACAGAGCTGTGCACTGTCCTGATGAGGGCACTCCTACCCTGCATCCTGCCCCAGCCCCTCCTAGGTACATCACACCTATGACAGGCACTGGCATAGGATGCAGTCAGTGGGGGCCACAGGCCAACACCATCAGAGTTTCTGTTCCGGCTGATATCCACGCTGGCTGCCACTCTTCTTAGCAGGTGGCTTCCCTGGGGTGCTTTGTTGTGGCTAACCTAGGCTAAGGACGGTTGTATTTTGTTTGCACGACAGATGAGGACATTGGCAGGCAGTGTTTAAGGAGGGGTTGTGTTTGCACAAGAGTGATTCAGAGCCCTGCCAGGATGGCTGCCAGCTCAGCTTATCTCCTTGCCCAATCGAACCCAGCACTGGGAGGGAAATGGCAGCCCTTTATTCAAAAGCATAAGCTGATTTTGTCCTGGAAAAAGGGCTCCCAGGATCTTCTGGCCTCAATTCCAGGCTCTGTACTTGGCACCTTCTTGGGTCAGCCTCCGGGAAGGCTGGGAAACTCACATCCAGCTGGCCTAGGGTGAGATCACCAGCCATAGGGTCAAGGGGCAGGGTTCTTCCAGTCTCCCACATCCTGGTTGGGAGAGAATGGCAGGAAAGGGCAGGCTTTATGTTCTGTACCCAAGCCATAGGGGACTCGGGAGAAAAGAGGGAACCCAACATGCGGCTTCTCAGGAAGCCATGGGCAGGAAGGAAAGGATGAAGGGGGTTGAGGCAGCCTGAGCTACCTCAGTTTCATTCCGCAGCCCCTGGCCTCTGCTTGTCTGGAGGACTCTTCCCAGCCAGCTCCCTACTTCCACATCTTGTCACCATGACAATATGGACACATGAAGTCGGAAGACACCCCTGTCTGATTGCCTGGCCACAAAATCCCGGTGCTAATAGGAAGGCAGCCTGGAGGAGCAGCTAATAGAAGCAGAGCAGAGTGTGTCATGGTCCTGGCATCTGTAGTTCCACCCATGCCACTCCTGATTCTCCAGGAAATGTCACTAGGCCACCACAGGGTGGGAAGGCAGCCACCTGCCTGTCCCCAGCAGCCCAGACCTGGAGACAGCAGTGAGTCACCAGGCTACCCGGCATGGCTCTTCCACCCAGGGTACTCATGGCCATGGAGAAGTTCTGTACCCTCACCACCACCCCCTGCAGCACCCTAGTCCAGCAAAGCAGAGAACAGGGGACAGACTGAGCAGGGGTACCCTCAGACCAGGCCAGGATGGAGGCGTTAGGGCGAAGTTCTTTGCCAAAGTTTCCTTCAAGGCCATTGGTGGAGATACAGAATGTTTCTTGGGACCAACTGGCAACTCTCACTTTAGAGTTTCCCCTGGGTGGATATGATGCTTCGGGCCACCCTTGAAAGTGCCATAGGCAACAAGAGTCAGCAACATACATACACCTGCTTCCTTACCGTTCTGGAGGCTGCAAGTCTAGGAAGAGTTGTTGGCAGGCCACTTGTTCCTAAGACTGCTTTCGCTGGCCTTCAGCTGCCACTACCCTCCCCCCATGTCCTCACCTGGTCTCCTTCTGTCCATGTCCACTACTTCTCACTTAAGGCCCCACTCAGACTACATGGCTTCTTTTAACCCCCAGCTACTTTAAAAGCCTTATCTCCTCCCCCCCCCCAAAAAAAAACATTCTGAGGTCTTTGGGGGTGGTTAGGTGTCCAGTGTATAAATATGAAGAAGCCAGATATGGTGGCATGTGTCTACTTTTTCAGAACTTAAGAGATTGAGACAGAAGCCGTCCTGTGCTATACCACAAGAGTCCATATTAAAAGAAAAACAAGAGCAGTTTGGGGCGGGTGAGAGTAAGGTACGTCTCAACCAGTATGCAGAGTGAGGTCACAGCTAACTATGTCAACAAGCCTGCCACAGAAGCCTTCTCCTTCCCTGGCCAGACTGTCTATCCTGCCAAGGGTGGCTATGAAAAGTCTAGCCTTCCCTGTGGCATCAATAATCTCCCCTATGGTCTGGTACGAGAGTAAGTGTTTCAAAGGTGAGATGCTGTGACCCAGAGAGATTAACTTTCCTAAGAATGCTCCTAGGGCAAGTGAGTTCAGGATTTGAAACCAGGACTCTGTCTGACTCAGAATCCACACCCGGCTTGGTGACTTTGCATTTTGATCAGGGACCTGAGCACCTGGGGTGTAGGCGGGCTGGAGAGGTAGAGAGGTAGCTGAGAGAAGCCCCTACCTCAAGTGGGATAGGAAGTTGGCATGCAGGAAGAAGAAGCACCTAGGAGGGCCAGGTAAGCTGTCTGGGAGTGCCCTCTAACTGGTCACCTTGAGTTACATCCTGAGTCTGGGGACTGATCCCAGCCACCAGCAGGAGGGCTCCAGAGGGGTTCGTGTCTCAGCCCAGACTAAGAGAGTAACCTGTGTCTGCCAGCTGTCTGTGTCACCTATGGACGGATGTCAGTCCTCCATCTCTTGACTGTGACCATCTGCCATCTTATTCCTGCCCTTCCTCAGCCAGTTGAGACCCTAGCATCCCGGGAAAAGGTGCTGTATAAAGTAGCTGATTGGCAGGCTGGGTACAGAGTCAGGTCCCTGACATCGGAGGATTATTTGGTTGCTTCCATCTCAGGCAGGGGGACAGTTAAAACGATGGGGTTGCAGAGTCATGGCTCCCAGCACCCACTGTAGCCCACTATGGCTCTGAAGACCTTCAGCTCCATGGAAATCCTCACAGCTTCTTAGAGTGAAAAGGGACCAAGGAGGTCACCTGATCTACCCCTAACCCATCCATCAACACATTTTAGAATCCTCGGGCACCCATGTCCCACATCATACACCAGACAGTAGGTGACTATCAAGAAACAGGATGGCGGCCGCCATTCAGTACTCAGGACCCTAAGGTGGTACCCCACCCCTAGAGAACCAGATAGATTCCAAATTATCCCCAGGGAGGTGCTGGTGGAGACCTAAGGAGAAAGGAGAGGGTGAACACACAAAAACACATTATTTATCCCTATGGGAAGCCCTGGATAGTCACTGTCTTCAGACCTGACAAGGCAAAATTTTTATTGGCTCCATTTTCCAGATGAAAGCACTGATTTCTAGAAGGAGTCACCTGTACAAGCGAGGACATGCTGTGACCAGGTGTGAACTACATCTCCGTGAGTCCTCAGCCTGGGCTCTCACGGATTCACTGAGCTACTCTGTGGAGAAGCCAAATTCTGAGCTCAGCTCCCAGTGTCAAAGCCTGGGCTCGGTGGGGAACTCACAGGGATTGCCAGCCAAGGAGGCGGAGATCAGTGAAAGGCTGTCACTCCAATCTAAAGCCCAAGGCAGAGGGGAAGTTTCAGCCTGGCAGTCTGGGAAGATCTTGACGGGTCCTTCTCCAGGGGTTTTGGAATCAGACTGCCTACTCTCCAGTACCTGCAGTGCCACTGGCCTCCGCAGAAGGGGGGCTTCCTGTGGGGACATCCTGCTCTAAAGAGAAAGGGAGCCAGCATCCCAAAGACCCAGGGATAGGCAGGTGATGTGGAAACAGTGCTAGGCAAAGGTGGAGAAATCTCACAGCCGTCATCTCAAAGTGCTGTGTGGCCATTGGTCAGCAGGGCAGACATAGAACACACATCAGGGCAACAGAACAACGATGTCTCCTGCCCCAGCCTAGACCTTCCTTGCCTCAGGAACTGTGGCCAGCTACATTCAGAGACACTTCTGACCACAAGAAGCCACAGGGTCCAGGGAAAAGAAGTAGAAACATCTCCCTTCCTCAGGTTAGGAATTGGAACAAAGTCCAGGACCAGACCCTGGTTTCTTGGCTGGGGCATGTGCCACCCTTTTTCTGGACCTCAGTTATCCACCTTTAGAACAAGAACTTTTGGTCTAGAGAGATGATCTACCCCCTAAGAGATTTGAAAAGCATTGCATTTGCTCCACCTTGTTGATGATAGGACTGAACTCCGCATAGTCGGGCTGCTTGGTATCCTTGGAAGGGTTTATTTTCAAGGTCTTTGGCTCAGACCATGCATCACTGATAAAGTACCTACTACAGAACGGCCTTTAGAAATCTGAGAGTTGAGGTCCTTTCTGCGTCTACATCTAAGAATCTACAAAGAGAGCTTGAAGCCACTTGGAGGCAAGAGACCAATGCTGAATCTGCAAGAGGCCGGTGCTGTATTCAGACTCTGCCATTCATCAGCTATGCATCCTTGAGCAAATCTCTCTGCCTCTCTCTGAGACTCAGTGTGCCCTGTGGATAAATAAGGATGAGCTTCCCTGAGCTGAGAGGGGTTTGTGAACCCAAGGGGCACAGGTGCATGTGACACGATGCTTTTGGATCCTCCAACCCTGAGGTGAACGCTGTCTTGGTAGTCACTACAGAGGTTCCTGGATGCTGGGGAACACAGAAGGGAGCTTGATGGAGACCGCGGGCCTGGCTTCTCGCTCAGGTGCTAAGAAAGTCACGTTGTCAGTTTGTGTCCTGGCTTGACTCTTCTGCCTTGGATCCAAAACAAGGCAACCAGACCATCTTGTTGGAGACACCTAGGCCACCTGGTGCCCATCCAGAAAGATCAGCCCCTCCTCACCGCTTCCGTGTCCTCTGCACCCTCAGAACGGGCTCATCTCCTGTGCTGCTACGGAGATGCCAGCACTCCCCTTCCAGGTCTTTTTTGCCCAGTGCTGGAGCAAGCAAGCATCTTGTGTTGCCATCGGCAGATCCTCCCCCACACCCCTCTTCCATCATTCCTCTCCTCCTCCACGCTGCTCCTCCTCACAGGTGTGGGCCTCCAGGGGTTTGGGGACAGACTTCAGGAAGTTCCCAGTGGCCAATGCAAATGAAGGCCACTCCCTGTTATTGAAGAGCAATGTGCAGGCCCAGCTCTGCCTGCCTCTACCAGAGACTTCTCCTGCTTAATCCCTCGGTGCTGAGTCACTGGGATGCAGGGAGCAGAGTGTACAGCTCATGGCAGGGAGGGATAAGGTCTACTGAGCCCGGGCAGCATCTCTGGTAGAGTTCAAATTCAGCCAGTGGACCAATTTGACCGATCAAATTCTTCCCATTGACCCAGGCAAAGGCTGCACTAGTATTTCCCGACCTTTCAAGAAAGCCGTATAACAAATCGTAGGAAGATCGGGACATAACTGGACCTCACAGATGTCGTGTAAGGCTGCTGGGGATGCAGAGGATGGGATGGCCTTGGAGAAAGCAGCGGACATGGCCACCCACATAGAGGGACAGGTTCCCCACCCTGTGCACCGCCAAGCCGAGTCAGGCTGCATGCAGAACAGAGTACCTTCTGGCAGGCTCACTTGCGAGGAGCCTAGAGGAGTCCTGATAGGTCCCCTCGTGACTGTTCACACACAGGGCTTCACTCAGGCCTGCAGGCCAGCTTTCATGGACAGAAACAATGTCTTCCTGGTGGTCCCTCTACTTGGCTGCCATCTCAGTCTGAAGCCTGCTCAACCTCTTGCTCTTGTTTTTGCTTCCCTACCCCCGAGGGGGTTATCTTGGAGGAACATAAGGATTCTATGCTACAGGAACCCTTTCCTGCCTTTTCTTCAGCACCCGTCCATCCTCTGTCCAGCCCCTCTGGACTCCCCGCCTTTCTCATCCTTGGCCCCGCATGCACCGCAGGTATTTATCCATGCATCCTCCGTTCTTGTTTAGGTAATCTGTAGCATACCTGTGCCCTCATCTTTGCCCGCACCTGCTCCCAAGGCCAAGACTGCCTATGCCACATCATGTTCAACCACTACCACCCCCTCCAAAAGCAGAAGTGAATCTGCCAATATGCTTACAAATATGAGCAGCCCAGACCCATGCATATGCAGAAAAGGCCCCAGCAGTGGGCAGGTCACCCAGAAGCGAATGCAGAGGGTGGAGGCTCTGCATGTATTCCTGCTGCTTGCCCTTCGTCCTGCTTGGTAGCCCATGCTGGGATTCCATGGCTCTGATCCCAGATACAAGGAAGAAATGATAAAAGGAGCCCTGCCCTGGGAACCAGTCTTCATCTTCTGATGTAGATGGGGCATGGTTGTGTGTGGAGGGAGCTCTCAGCATCCCAGAAAGTTCCTAAGGATTCTACAGTGTAGGCCTGAGAGGCACAGACAAGGGTTCCCACTGGGCCTAGTCCTTCCTTTCCACTGACCGGGATGTATATGATGCTCAAGAAACCCAAAGAAATTTTAATGTTAAGGATGAGGGCCATTGGTAGAGCTGGGCTTCAGAGCTCAGATACTTTTGTCGCATTGAAAGTGCTTCCCTCTGACTCATTGGGAGTTTTGATAAACCAACGTGCAAGAGATAGGAATCTAGTCTCATTCTGTACGTGGATTCCTAGATTTGTCAGCACTGTTGGCTGAAGAAGTTGTCTTTTCTCCAATGTATCCTTTTAGAATCTTTTGTTCTAGCTGCATGGGTTTCTGTCTGGGTCCTCAATCTGTTGGTCTTGTTTCTGTCTCATGTGGTTATTGTAGAGTTAAAGTCATACATGTGCGGAGGACATGAAAATGGAAACAATACTGACTAGGGGGCTGATGGAGAGGAAGGGGGGAGGGGGGAAGGCCATAGAGTATGCGGGGTATTTAAAGTGCATTATGAACTTGCATGAAACTAGCCTTATGTGGCTCAGTATAATATGATTTTTAAACTGAAAGAGGAAAGAAGACAAAGTGTGTGTGTGTCAAAGGAGCTCAAGAGAACGGCAAGGCGAGAATCTGAATGATGTTAGGGTTTGAACATGTAGCGTCCTCTACAAGTTTTTATTTTGAGTACTTAGTCCCAAGTCTGGCCCTCTTTTGTAGGCTGTGGTGCCTCTATGAGGAGTAGATTGGGTGGAAGTGGTCATGAGGAGAGAGCCTTTGAAGGGATGCCTGCCTCTGGGTCCATTCTCAGCTTGCTTCCCAAGCCTCCACCATATCTGACAGCCTCGGCGACAATACTCACACACCACTGACTGTCCCACTCCACCATTCCCTTCCCACTGTGAGGAACTGAAGCTGGGAGCCCAAAGGCAATGCGTAGAGGTGACACAGCAGAGTCACTCAGGAAAGTACCAGCCCAAGAGGGCACAGCAAGAGGGAGCTGGGTTGGCTTCTGGACCCAGGCCAGTAGCAGATGAGGGGCCAAACTGCTCCTCAGAGTGCAGATTCTCCCTTCATTGTGTTCCCAGGGGATGCTGCTGTTATCCATCAGCTGTCCTTGCAGTAGAGGAGTCTTCCTACTCAGACACCCAGCTCTGACAAGAATAGGGTTGCAAGGGACACTAAGCGTTGGTACAATTACTGTTCCCAAGGTGCTGCCAAGAACCTCTGGTTGGTGAACCAGACCTGCACCTGCTCCCAGACAGTCCTCCAAATGTGTCATTTTCTCCATCATGGCCTGTTGCTCCTGCTCACAGCCATCCCACTCCCACCCCAAGAACCCGTTTCTGCTCACCTCCAGCCTGCTACTCAGATGCTCCAAAATGTCTTGTGCTGAAAACAAAGCCCATGGGTCCCTCCCATCTGCTTGCTGCCTACTTTTCCACCAATAGTTGCTGCCACCTATCTGCACAGCCTTCTGCCATGACTCTTTGGGTACCAATTTCTGTGTCAGGTCCCGGCAGCCTGGATGGAGGTCTGCCTCAATCCATTGCCCTGAGGTATTTAGAGGGTTCAGGCATGGGAAGAGACAGGAGAGAACTGTTCCCTCTCTGAGGAGTGACATCCTTGGTGCTGTTCTCATAGCTGACTCTCTATGTGAGGTCAACACTATTTATCCAACTCTGTCCCAAGTCCCCAGTATAAAGGTTACCTGAATACATCTTCAGTCACCTTCTTTCCCACAAACAGCAGAAACCCTTGGTACTCCCTTTCCCCCTTCCTGAGGAATCTGAAGTTGAAGCAAGTCGGAACAGAGTTGAAAGACAGAAGGATGGAACAGTCCTACAGGGGAAATGCCGTAAATCCAACTTTCTGCAAAAGATCAGTCCTGGGCTTCCTGGAAACCAAGATAAAGTGGGAGATGAGACACACCCCTGAGCTCTTGGGAGCCAATGAGTGGCTGGAGAAGCAGAGTCGGGATGCAGGTCCTGAGGTTGGATGCAGGTTCACAGTCCAATTTATACTCTGTCCCCTGTGCCTCTGTACATCCAGGCTGCTCCATCACAGAAGCTGTGACAGTCCTAGGGAACAAGCTCCGAGATTATCAGAAGCAGTTCAACGTCACCCACCTGCTGGCCCTCTGTGACTACTTCCACAACACCTTCATCCGACACTATCGACTCTACCAGTATGTCCTGAGCCAGGACCAGGAAGTCAACCTGACAGTTGCTCACGTGCAAATGTGTGCTCCACCCCAGCCCCTGCCGCTGACAGATGGCACGAATCGGGATGTGTGGAGTCATGAGCAGCAGGTGGCTGAACTCAGCACAGTGGAAGCACAGAAGCGCTCAAACGTGTTAATGCTGAAGGAGACACTGAGCCTGGAGCAGGCACACAGGCTGCAGAAGGCCTTCGGGGTCGAGGAGGCTCCAGGGCAGTTGCAGCCCCATCCGACCTTGAGGAGGAAGGTGAGGCTCTGCCTGCCAGCCCCAGGATCTCTGAGACAGAGTAGACTGGACTAACACACAGGCCTCCTTCACTGTCTGCCCTGGTAGTGGGGACAGAGAGTCATATGGGCATCTAGCATCTCCCACAGACTTTGCATGCACATCCTTGAACAGCATCCCGGCAGAGTAGAAACTCATGGCCCCATTTTTGTGATGACAACAATGAGGTTAAAGAACATCATTGCCTCACACCATGAAGGTACTGTGAAGTAGAGTTCACAGTTGGTGGAGGCCTGCAGACCTTGAAGCCACAGCTTTTGCCAGTGTCATTGACTGGTGACAGATTCCACTGACAGAGTCACAAAGGGAACATGGATCTTTGAGCTGCTGGGGAATGTCCCAGTGCCCTTTGTCTACAATCAGAGCCGTCATCATGGAGACCTAGGGTGCAGACAGCTCAGGGAAGATGTGTGAGCAGCTAGCTCAGAGAAGACTGGAAGGGCTGAGTGTGTGTGTGTGTGTGTGTGTGTGTGTGTGTGTGTGTGTGTATGTACATGGCAGCGTGAAAGAGAGAGAGAGAGAGAGAGAGAGAGAGAGAGAGAGAGAGAGAGAGAGAGAGAGAGAGAGAGA